>NC_136735.1:25080130-25680130 GCF_936440315.1 Barbus barbus | reverse complement strand
AACTGTTTAAGAGAAACATTTCCGAGCAGAACAGACAGAATACATACGCACAAACCTTTAAACGAGCAAGAAGAGGAGGACATTATAAGCTTTTTGGTGTTTTTTCACGGGAAGGCCTGTTCTACTGACCGATGGAAATCCACTGCAAACACGACCCGTTCGCAGCGATGCACAGTAAGTTCACGGTAGACTTTCACTTCAGGCTAACTGCTGTTAAATGTTTGATTTCTTTCAAAGTTCTCAGAATATTCTTTTTTTTTCTCCTATATTCCTTTCAGAATTAGAATAGAACTAAAATATATACTCTGATTAAATCTAATGAAATCAAAGCACTTTGTGCTCTAGCCTAGCTGGTCAGCTTTAAAAAGGCAACAGTGTCTTAAATAAAGGTGAAGTTTTTGCTGTTTGGGCCAATTTATTTAGGGAGTTTTCTCTTTATTAATAACCGGGTTGCTTTGTTAGAGCTTTTGCCGTCTGTTTGACAATCCCTGGGGGAAAGAGAGGGGGGAAGAGATCGCGGCCAAGGCCAGCAGCCAGCGGACACAAACTGAACTTGAACCGCAGCTGAGAATATGGCAAGCAGGCTCCGTAACCTTTAAATACTTTGCTTGAGGGTGGCTGTAAACAGGCCACTTGTGAGGTTAAAAACGAAAGCTGAAGTTGCCCACTGTAGCGGAGAGATGTGTGGTCACTCATTCGTGACATGGCGGACACCGGTGGTCCCCCAAGATACCAGCGTTAAGGGCCCCTTTTCTCTTTCCCTTTATTTCTTGTTCTTGTTGCCGCCAACGCGCAAACAACAGCTTAACACACTTTAAATAATTATGAATAGGCATATTTAGTTTGCAAGACATACTTTAGAATTAAATTGAAAAATATTTTTCATAGTATAAATATTTGTAAATTAGAAATTCAGTGTACATGTTCTCAATTTGTTCGAAAAATTGTTTGAAAATTGAAAATCGCAATGTCTTTGTTACCAAAACCAAGAGCTGCCACTCACATATTATGCATCTTTAAAATACAATTGTGATCTCTCTCTCTCTCTCGTCCCTCTCTCGCTCATTCTTTCTTTCTCTTCCAGTCTTCTTTCTCATCGATGAATAAAACCTCATACACCAAGCCGCCGCAAAACTCAAATATGCGCGCACCCACCCACTCGCACACGCACATCTATGTGAAATGACATCTATTGGCACGGTGAATGAAACGGTGGATTAGATGTATACACATTTCAGAAGCTAGAACGAATCACGTTTCCTCTCCGCCACAATATCTCAACCCAATCCGGGGGTAAAACGATTACACCGAAAATGTCAAACGGTGCAAGCTTTAAGAATAGACTGTGAAACGAACCTGCGAGACTTTTAGGAAAGACACAGAGAGAGGAAGAAGACTTTAGGATGTTTTAAACTCATATTTATCTTGCTCATGAATATTAATAAGACTTTGCAGGTTTTAAAAACGAAAAACTTGTGAGCATAAAAAGTGTGCACTCTTGTACAGTGCAGCCTAAGTTACTATAGGGCGTATATTTATCACTCATGCAGTAAATTAGATGTTACGGTTGTTCCTTCTAAATTTGTTACAGTTTTATGCTAAATTGACATAAACGACGAGATTTCAAACATTGTTTCATCTGATCTTATTTAAATGTAAGGTGCAAAAATATTTATTGGCAATAACTTCAAATAATAATAATAATTCAGTTTTACTATAGGAGTAGAGCTTTGAAGTTTATGCTAAGAAAAAATAAGATTTTGCTGAAATTTCTGAAAATTGTCATTGTTCTGTTTCTGTGCTCTGAGATTCCCTGCTTGGTTGTTAGTCGTCGCCTGTTTAAAACCATCAGTATTTTTATTTTATTTTTTGTAATAATTGGCTACATTTGACGTAGATTAGACTAAATGTCTTATTAGAATGAAATGAATGAATGAATAAATAAACAAATAAATAAATACATAACCAGGTATTATCAATGAGGCATTAATTAGCTACTAATAGGTTATGATAGGCTACGTGATTAACTTGAGTATAAGATATATGACAAAATAATATCCAAGTAATTTGATTTACAAAGCCTACAGTAGTTTATGAATAAGCAAATTATGAATAAAAAAAACTCTCTCTTTAAAACTTTTGTTTTAATCCAGCAAACCTAAACGCTTTTGTTCAACGGAAGGCTACTTTTTGTTTATTATTTTAATAGGCTATTATGTTTGAAAAAATACTTTTTTTCCCCAATATAGGCTAAGATAAAACAAACACTTTTCATTTTTAAAATTAACTAACTGAGATTTTATTTTCAAACGCTGCATTCGTTTCCGAAAACATTGAATATACCCTGCATGAATGAAGGTAGTAGTCCCTTACTTGTTTCTTTTTTTCCCCTTTCTTTCGTGAGTCTGTTTGTTAAAGGACGCTGGTGTCAGGTCGCTTTGCTGGCGTTTGGTTCGCTCTGTTTGGAGCGGTTTAATCGGAGCGGATCGTAATGGAGCAGCGTCTCTAATCGGGTTTATTTTCTGGATGGGGGAGCATGAATGTCTTTCAGCCGCTCTCGCTATTTCTAAACGGAACCTGCCTCGAAATCAATCAAAGCTCTAGGAACACTTCGATTTATAAGCCAGCCGTATTTGCAGAAGAAACGGGGAAAAGTCTTGGTCAGATCGCATCTGAATAGCTTGTTTCGTTTAATCCCTACTGCAGCCTTTTCTCTCTCTCTATGACATGCACTTATATTCAAACAAACACACATACACACTCATGCATGCTCTCATTCACACTCAAACACAAACTTGATCCATGCATCATGCTTTGTACATAACTATTACTGTAAATCAGTGCTTATAGCTGCAGTTGACAAAGTTTTTGAAATTCAAGATAAACTTATCTAAAAATAAATTCTAAGACATGCATTTTGTTTTAGAACTTAAATAAGCCCTTCCAGAGGAAGAAACATTTATACTCAAGTTTCAACTCAGTTTGTCATATTTCACTGTTCCTTATGTAGTGGGTATATATAAATATAGTCCTCTTTTATTTAAACAGGATTAAGCAAAACTGGCTTTGTTTTACAAATAATTATTCATTTAGCAGATGCTTTTATCCAAAGCGATTTACAAATGAGAAATATGTTTGCACATCTAATTTTAAATGCACATCTTTAAAAATCAATTTAGCTAGTTGACTCCATGACTTCATCCCTTTGCTCAAGGGTATTCAAATAATAAACTGTAACTGAAAGACACATACAAAGAAAAGGAAACTAAAACGTTAATAGAAAGGAAAAAGAAAAGGAGGTGAAATAAAATAGAAAACAAAATGGGTAAAAAAAAAAAGGTTTACTAACCCACCTCTCAGGTCAAATCACTCACTAAAGGATTTTTTTTTTTCAATATGAAAATGCTGGGGGGTTTTTCTGCCTATTGCCTTGAAAAAATGAAAATGACATGTAGCTGGGTTTAAATTTTCTGTTAGCTGAAATGATGTATTTAGTGATGGGCACACAAGGCCAGTTAGGTCTGTTTGATATTGCCTTCTCGGATGTATTTAAGATCCATTACCCTGTAGCTTGGATTAACAGACACCCCCAGTTGTCTGTTCTTTTGTGTGTGTAAATGTGTGTTTGTGTGTTCCCCTTCTGAAGCAATCAGTATGTTAATAAGACAGATTGACTGGATTACCACCTAGACTTCTGCACTGAAATTATGATAAAATACTGAATTCTAATGAATATATACAGTACAAGAATGGAGGAAAATTGGTATCCAAAAGTCTAAGCCCAGCAAGGAGGTCCATCCCACCACCCACTGTGCAAAAAGACACACAACAACGATTATAGACAGACAGACACAAATAGACAGACACACACAAATGCTAACTTGGGTGAAAAGGTCATGTGCAGTTCTCTAGGTGACCACCAGGGGTGATCTGATAAAGAGGAGAGGAAGAGACTGCATAATTGTAACCTTCAGGTCAAAGACACACACACACACACACACACACACACCAGGATGGGACAGCAACGCTTTTTGCCCACCATGTGTCAGCTTCTGTATTTAAGGAAGGTATGATTTGCTCAGTTTCCCTTTTATTGCTGTTTGTGTCTGCAGGGCATGGAGGGGTGAATCAGCTGGGTGGGGTGTTTGTAAACGGGCGGCCCTTGCCTGATGTGGTGAGGCAGAGGATAGTAGAGTTGGCCCATCAAGGCGTACGTCCGTGTGACATCTCCCGCCAGCTCCGGGTCAGCCACGGCTGCGTCAGCAAGATACTGGGCAGGTGAGTTCTGCTTATGGTAAAGAAAAGTGAGGAAGCCTTTTGAGCTTACATCGCTAGCAAAAAAGTACCAAAGTACATAGTACTAATGTATTTTGCATGTAACATAAGAACGAAGGCAATACCATGGTACACGCAGTATATACTTACCATTTAGAACAACTATACTTTTTTGTGTGGTTTCTATTACTTCCATATACTCAAGCTGTATATATTTCATTTAAAACATTAAGAAGTACGCTACCATTCAAACGTTTTGGGTCAAAATTTATATTTAAAATTTAATTGACAGTAAGTACCTTCAAAAAAATAATATATATATATATATATTATATATACAAATATATAATATATATAAAATATATAAAATAATATTTGATTTTTAAAAAATATTGTAATAATATTTGAACATATTGGAGACTTCTTTGAAAAATATTAAAATGTTAGTGTATCTGTTTTTTTTAAATCACTTAATGCAGCTCCCATCTCAATCTGTAAACAAATAGATTAACATGAGCTGCATATTATAATAAAGAGTGAAGTCTTGCAGCTATGGGCGAACATGTTATGAGACATGCTGGACCTCTCATATCTCATTATAGAGGTCGAATGACACTTTCTTGCGATATTATATGATTATTTCATATAGTAATGTACTGGCAATGTAAAGTTGGCTAAATGTGTTTGTAGTCTACGCTATCAGACAAAACGGATTAGTTCCCACACACGGAGTTCGCCTAGTCCCAGACTGAAAAGGATGTTGAATAGAGAATCTCTATTGCCTGTGCTATTTTATCCAGAACTAGACTTAATCTTTGCCTGGGAAACCAGCTTAATGTCCTCTATTGCATTCAAACAGTGGGGCCAGTATATGTTTGGAGTCTTGCCTTTAAATGGTTTCCAACCCTCCTTCCGTTCTTTCATCAAGTCAACTTTTACTTAATCCATAATAAATATCAATTTCTGAAATATCCATACACTGATGAATGCTGTCAGTTCGCTTGATATTCCCTCTGTCGCCGGTTCAACTTGAGGCTGACTCAGCGCTTCCTTTCAAAGAAGACACGTTGAAATTCAAAAATTCTCAAATCTCTCACTGAAGCCAAAGTCAAAGCGCCGTCTTTTCTTTCTGTCTTTCTGGGACAAAAAAGAAAAGATTCATCACATTTTACATTTGCATCAAAATGACACTGGCAAAATACGTCTCCCGAGGCGGGAGGGATGGCTGGAAGGACAGAGAGAGAGAGGGAGAGAGAGAGGAGGAAAGAGAGAAGGAGAGGGAGGAAGGGGTTAAGGGGGAGGACAAAATTTGAATGGATAAAGGTGTGGATTAGTGCTAGAGCCTTTAGCTATATCAAAAAAATGTGTTTCCCATTGTTCTCCTTTGCCTCAACCCTCTTCCCCCAGCCCTGGTCCAACTCACTCAACCGTTACTGTGGCGCTCGGTGCGTGTGTGTGTGTGTGTGCAGTAATATGCCTCCCTCCCTCTTACTGCTCAGGCAGAAAACACACGAATATGTGGGCTGCAAGTGAGGTTTGAGTAAATAAGGGGTATGACTAACTCTGCTCTCTTGTTAATGAGGGAATTGTCTGCACGCTCATTTTGGTGAGCTTTTCATGGCTGTGCTGTATGAGCTGTGCTTTTGGTTTATATTTGTGTTGGACCTTAACTAAACTAAAGCAGTTAAACACGTGAGATGAAGCGGAGCACCTAAAACCCCCTTAACCTTGGGAAAATCTCTATTACACCAGTAAGAGCAATATATGAGACATCAGTGTTCAATAAATGTGTTCATATTAATAATCTAATATAGCATTCATTTATTAATATTATTACAATTTCCAATACGTTTTCTTGCGGTTAATAAGCATATTGATATTATTAATAATATCTTCCATCAATACTATCTTAATATACACTATCATTCAAAAATTTTGGGCCAATAAGATTTTTTTTTTAATTCGTAAGAAATTAATAATTTTTATTGAACAAGGATACATTAAATGTGTTGAAATACACCCCCCCCCCCACACAAAAACAAATATGATGCTACAAATTTTTATTAATGCTACCATATTTCAAATGAATGCTGCTCTTTTAAAATTTCTGTTCATCAAAGAATCCCCAAAAGTACTAGTTTTCACAAAAATATTAAACCACAACTGTTTTGAACAATGATAATAATAAATGTTTCTTGAGTACCTAATCAGCATATTAGAATAATTATTAATTAATATATATATATATGTATATATATATATTAGAGTTTTTAATAAATGTATTATTATTTCTAATTAATTAAAATTAATTTTAAATATTAATAACTAACAATTATTCCACCATGAACATTTGCTTAAATATAGGCTGTTTACACTTGCCATGTATCTTAATTCAGCATTAATACAGAATGTGTGGTCACAGGTGTGCTGTTATCTGCATGGCATTAAAGCGTCTCCATTCAGAATTTAGACCATACCCTGTTTTATCATTCCTGTGTGTATGCCTAACATATAAGGTTTGATAGTGCTCATCTGTGGCTGTTTTTTGTAAACATACTGAACAGACTGGTTTTTTTTGCACGTTTGTGAAAGGTATGTGTTGTTCTCTGTGCCTTTGTTACTAGTAACCAACTGTGCACTGACCGCAAGACATTACAGGCGTACGACACTGGATAAGCATATATTCTAACTCTCTGTTTATCTTGCCTGGTGATATACAGATCTCTATCTGTCTGCTCCACAGGTACTATGAGACAGGCAGCATCAGACCAGGGGTGATCGGAGGCTCCAAACCAAAGGTTGCTACACCCAAAGTCGTCGACAAAATCGCTGATTACAAACGCCAAAACCCCACCATGTTTGCCTGGGAGATCCGAGACAGACTGCTGGCAGAGAGAGTGTGTGACAATGACAGTGTGCCCAGCGTCAGCTCAATCAACAGGTGTGTGTGCATTGTAAAAATCATCCATTTAACTTGACACAAACATTTCTGTCTATTTGATGTCCATTTGATCAGTCGAATTCATCATTAGTTATTTAATTCACTTTGTTTTTCTTAAAATGTAAGGGGATAAAACGTAAGATTTTAAAGATTTTATGAGTTTTCCGAATGTGTCTGTGGTATTGCTTCACTTTGCTAACATGAATAAAATGTGTTTGTGTACACTGCTATTTCAAAGTTTGAAGTCAGTAAGATTTTTCTTTTGAAATTTATACTTTTATTGAGAATGGATCCATTAAATTGAACAAAAGTGACAGTAAAGCCATTTATAACTTTTTATCAAAAAATAAATATTTCAAATGAATGTTCTATTAGTTAAACAACCCTGAAAAAAATTGATCACACTTTCTACAAAAATATTAAGCAGCACAGCTGTTTTCAACATGGATAATAAAAAGAAATGTTTCTTGAGATCCAAATGATCATGATTTCTGAAGAATCATGTGACACTGAAGACTGGAGATATGTCTGCTGAAAAATCAACTTTGCCACCACAGGAATAAATTACATTTTAAAATATATTCAAATAGAAAACAGTTGTTTGAACGTGCAATAATATTTTAAATATGAATGTTTTTACTCTATTTTTGATCAAATAAATGCAGTCTTGGTGAGCATAAGAGACTTAAGACATAAGAGACAAACATTTAAAAATGTATTACCTTCCCCAAACTTTCAAATGGTACTGTATACAGTATATGTGCAAACCACTACATTTTTTGAGAACAAGGTGATCAGTAGATTAGAAAATTGATAGAGCAATGCATGGAGAAGAGATAGACAGAATGGAGGGAGAGAGACGTAGATAAAAGAAAACAATGCGACTGACTCAGTGGCGTAAAAAGAAACACATATTCATGAGCAGTGTCCAGCTCACTGGTTCAACAGCATGTGCACAATGACAACCTTTCTCAGTGAGCGAGAGCAAGAGAGAAAGAAACAGAGGGAGGGGGGGGGGGGGGGGGGAGAGAGAGAGAGAGAGAGACGAGGAGGAGAGGGGAAAGGTGCTTTGCTTGAGCAGCCATGCAGGAAGTGTGAGACTCTGCTGCCATGTCAGCCTGCATGAGCCACTTCTCTCTCACACACACACACACACTTTTCACATGTTTGCATACTCATATCAAAGCATATACAGTATCACAACACCTTGCATGGTAAACCTTAAACACATGGTAATGTCTGTTTGCTCCTGCTTTGCTGCAGGATCATTCGCACTAAAGTCCAGCAACCACCTGGCCAATCAGGAGCTGTCTCTGCCCATAGCTTAGGTAAGAGCCAACTTCACATATACTTTTGTCATATTTCAAACTACTCAAAATACAGAACTTTAGTTCTTGGTGGGAATACTAGAGAGTTACATATTTGGATTCAAAAAAAGAGAAATGTAGCTTCTGAAAAAAAGGTGTTGACGTACATCCCATTAAAATGTTTGGGGTAATTTTTTTTTTTTTATTCAGCAAGGACGTATTATATTAACCAAAAGTGACAGTAAAGATATTTATAATGTTAATTAAGATTTAAGCTTTCTATTCTTCAAAGCGTTCGTTATTCTGTTTATCTATTCATCCATTTTTTTCAAGGATCCTATTATAAAATGAATCATGGTTTCTACACGCAGCTCAACTTTTTCAACATTTATAAAACTCTGAAATGTTTCTTGAGCACCAAATCAACATATTATAATTTCTGAAGGATCATGTCAGACTGAAGACTGGATAAATATATTAAAAATATAATCAAATATATAAAATAATATATTAATTTATATTTAAATACAAAAAAATATTTGAAACTTTTTTTTGTATTTCTGATCAAATAAATGATCAAATCTAAGCAGTTTGAGACATTGTTGAAGCACATATGAGATCATGTGAGATCTCAGGAGAAAGTAAAAAAAAAAAATATTTCCTGAAGGTTTCAACGTACCAGTTACTTTATAACACTATAGGCAGGGCTGTATCTCTCTTAGACATTGAGGGGAACTGAGATTTGAGATTTTTAAACATTTACTGTACTGTATTGCAATCAATCTCCCCAATCTTTAATGTTTGATTAAATGCTTGAATCTATACTGTTGTTCTGACTCTCAAATGACCCCAAAAACTAAAGGGGAATCTCCAAAAATGGTCTGAGATCAGTTTTAGAGGAAAACTCCCGTCGACAGGTAATAAAGTATTGAACTGCGCTTGTCTCACTGTCAGTAATCTTCATAATCGCACACCGCCACTTAATCTAAATTAATTTGCACGCACAACGCTTGCCAGTTCTCCGTCTCCTTCAGATTATGATGATAAATAGTTCTCATACTCAGGCGGAAAATTGAAATTTAGGGATTTTGAATATAAAGCGTTTGCTTCGGGTTTCCATTCCTCAACGCAAGGAGAAAAAAAGTGCGAAAGAATAAGAGATTCAGATAATTGAAACGATAAATCAAGAGTAAAAAAAATGGAGGGATATGCATTCATTACATTTTCCACCTGGTTAGCAAACGAGAGCGGCGGGTGAGCAAAGACGTTTATCTTTTCTCAGAGCGATTTGTTTTTCTTTTTTCCAACCTTCTCCATTTTAGCAGTCTGTTGGGATGTGGGATTAGCCTCATCTCTACACCTTAGTGTCCCCTTGGGGCCACTGTACTGTCACTCAGGCTGTACATCAGCTGACAGGAAGTGAGATAAAGAGGAGAGAGAGAGAGAGAATGAAGGGTTGACAGAGAGAAGACTTTGTGGCCTTGTCCCCTACCGCCAAGACCTCACAGACAGCCAGACATGTCGAAAAGCTGTTAGCTTGTTAGCGTCTTATCCTTGGGCGGCAGCATGTTGCCAAAATTTTGTGACAGCAGGTTTTGGTGAAAGGTCTTTGCCAGGAAAAACGCCAGGCCAAGAACCATGAAAGGAAAAACAAAACTCAAGAACATACTACACGTAAACAAATGACATTGGCCTGGAAGCTAGAATCACAGAAAACCCAATACAGTCAATATTAAGAGACATTTACACAGCTACATATTTTCTCAGTCCATGCATTACCTGGAAATTGAAATGAAGACTAAAATGGACTAAAGAATGGAAGACAACTACTGCAAAAAAAAAAAAAAAATAATAATAATAAAAAATCTGGAAAAGAAAGCTTTAATAAAGGCATAGTTGACACAAATATAATAATTATATTATTACTTACTTAGGGTGATGTTTTAATAACCAAGGTTTTGCATCCAAAAAAAGTCATGTGGAACAACCAACATGCAGATGAAAAATCTTAAAACAAGAAATGATATTATGGAAATAATTAATAATTAACATTATAAATTCAGTGCTATGAGCAGCAATAATGGTGTCCACCATCTTCATGTATGCTTTAGAACATTTCAGGTCTTCATTACCTCTCTGTAACTTTCTAGCCTCTACAGTGGCAGTGACCCAGGTATCTGCAGTAACCAGTGATGCTGCAGGCTCCTCCTACTCCATCAGTGGAATTCTGGGAATTAGCTCACCTGCCGACGCAAGCAAACGGAAGAGAGATGAATGTAAGTCCATATGTGTTCTTTGTTTTCAGGAACTGAAAAGGCCTAGGTTTTGAACATTTATTTCTATGCCAAACTCACTCTTAACTTAAAGTATTATTAATGCTGTTGCACAATAAAGGGAATTTATTTCATGCAGGACATTTAGTAACTACCAGCAATTACAGAACAAAAAATCAATTACATCCTGAATTCAACCTTTGTCTTCCTTCTTTCTTTCATTCTTTATTTCATTCCTATGCACAACATCATTTTAATGCACTCACACACATGCACACAAGCACAGAGAGCACAGATGGAAGTTGCTGAACATTGACAGATGCATCAGAGTGGGAGGGGGATTGGACACCACTGGCACGTCTTAGATAAACATCTCTATCCAGGGGAGCCACAGCATGTGCATGTGCATGTGGATGCTCACACACGTGTGTTTGCGCACATGTGTCTATTAAAAAGCCATTGCTTGGCAGACCCCTGCAGTACATGAGAGATGTCACCCACATACACTCACATACACACACACAATATGACTTGTATCAGACATCAACAATAGAAGATTCCTTTCTATTTGCTGGCCAGGGTTATTTCAGATAAATCTAAAACTGAAACTAAAATTAAAACCATAAAAAGTTATTGCTTGAAATAAAATAAATATTAGCAGTAAATTTTGATGTTCTAAAATAACTAAAATGGAAAAAATAGACATAGAACAATAAATAAAGAAAATTAAAAATGACAAAAACACACAAAAAAACTACTAAAACTTTAACTAAATTCATATTTATATACCGAACATCTAAAAGTTAAAACTGAAAACATGAATAAACTTAATAAAACAAATAATACATTAAATGAATACTAAAATAACACCGTTGGTGCCTATACTTTTAGCAATAATGTTAATGTAGTTAAATGTAAATATAAAGAATAAACATTTTGACAGACAGTATCAAACGAACACATGAAATTTACGGTAGTAGCTGTGGTTGCTAGAACTGTAACGGTTGGTGGTTGTAGAAACGGGAGCGCACGGCAGAGAATAACAAAAGAGACTTTTTATTTGCATCAACACACTATAAACCATTATGAACTTAAGATCCGACAAGGATTGAGACAAAACTGAATGCTTATAAAGAAACAGGAAATAAAGGAGCAAACTAGATAATTAATCAAACACAGGTGACAAGACTAAATGATGATTACTAATTAACTAAATCAGAACAGGAACTACCAAATAAGGTCAAACAGAACTGAAAGGAAAACCGACATGTGACAAGAACCTTACTCTAAAAATTCTGGTAGCAACATTTTAGGGTTATAGGGATTGAACTTAAATTTACCGTAAAAAAACTAAAACTGTATTAATTTAATTAACTGATATAATGTTAATATGAGATCTTACTAGTTTTGTACCTGTAAAATATAATGATAGCCACTATAATAATATAAGCAGTAAAAGAGACAGATGTTGAATTAGATAGCCCTTCCACAAGTTGAGGTATATAGTAATAAACAGAAAGTGCACAGAGTGTTATGCATAAAATTAGGGTTGAAAAGGGGTGGAAAATTTCTGGTAAATTTCCATAAACTTTCCAAAAATTCCCGGAAGATTCCAAAAATTCCTGAAATGTTTCCAAAATTCCTGGAACGTTTCAGAAATTTACTGAAAATTTTCACCTTTTTGCAATCCTACATGAAATACAAAACACCATCATGGTAACACAATACACTAAAACATTGTAATAAACATTAATAAGCAACATAAAATGTAACTCAAATGTAGATAATTGTTATCGGAAATTAACAAGAAACATAATTGTTTAAACAAAACCCCTTCAAAATGTAAATGATCTTGCATGGAATATCAGTTAATCTTTTTTTTTATTTTACAAAGACTTTTCCAAAGTCTGCACATTTAACCGTATTTTACTGTAAAATTGCGTAAAATGTCTTGTTAGATCTATTATAGTATATAATAAGGGAACGTGCTGTTGAGAGGTTGACAGGATAGCATCTTTTATAGTTTTTACAGTGTATGCTGTATGTAATATAATACAATAATACTCCAGGTAAAATTAATAACATGCATAAACTATAGATTCAATGAAATGTAAGTTGATATGCTAACTACTGGCTTATCAGAAAACACACACACACACACACACATCAACGTTCATCCAAGCTCCAATTAGGCTGACGTCTGCCACTTTAATTAATGCAACACATCACATCCAGCAGGGAGGGAGGGGCGACTAAATGAATTTGTGTGTTTAATTGACATGGTGAAACTGCGGGTGGTCAGTGCTGTGATGTTTTGCAGTATGTGAGTGTGTCGCAGCAGTATGTGCGCAGCAGTATGTGCGCTCGCAGCGAGGGACGTTCTCATGGGTTTGCTGAAGGCATAAAGTAACACGAGCGATAGTTTTGGCAGCTAGTAGCCAATACTGCTTGCAAATTTTAAAAGCATAAGGCACGATAAGGACTGTGCATGATTTCATAAGTGTAAGAAAGAGTAGAATGGACAAAAAAAGGGATGTTTTCTGCACCACTTCAGTAGAAGTACAGCAAAAATGAATCATCTTTCATCTGAGTCAATGTGTTTTCCATTTGTATTGCATGTTAAACAATTACAAGACATGTACCTTGAATAAGACAAGAAATCTTGATTGAGATGCGACCTGCGTACAAAAACATATATGCAACTAGTGCAGCAGTGAATCAAAAACATTCCTGAAACATACAGTGGGAACAAAAATATACAGTGGGATCAGTGTTGACTGATTCCTGCAATGAATGATGCTTATTAGCCCATTCTTTGTACAACAAAACCAGTATTGAACAATTCAAGAAACAAATGATGCTTATAAGCCAGTTCTGAATCAAAAACCTACAGCATGACCAGTTTAAACCAATTCCTGAATGATTCTTATGGAATGGTTCTTTTTAGAAAATCAAAATCATGCAATGCAACCACTGATTCAAATCAAATCAGTCTAATGAGTCGATTCTTTAGTGAATCGAAAACATACAGGACAACCTGGGTAGACCAGTTCCTGCAACAAATGACTTTTATGAGCTGTTTTTGAGTGAATCAAAATCATACAGTGCAACCTATGAAGACTGATTCCTACAATGAATAAGTATTATAAGCCGATTCCTTTTTGCAAATCAAAAATATACAGTGTGAACAGTGTCGCTCAAATCCGAAAATGAACGACTCTTGTTAGCCAGTTCTTTTAAGGAATAGTTTTAATGAATAAAAGACAAGTTACTCATTGCCCTGTATAATTTACATCATTAGCAAAGATAGAATTTCTTTCATATTGATTTTAAATACAATTGAAATATACCCAAATGAATTTCAATCAAACTGTGAGCTTGTGAATCGGAATCGAATTGGAAAATTTGTATCGAAACCCAGTCCTAAAAAAGTGAGAAATTAAATAAAGACATTTTCCATATACTTCATTAAATTGCATCTATGTAATACTAGGAATTTATATGCTTAGTGGTAATGCTTTTAAAAAAGGAGAGGGAGGCAAAAAGCATGTTTAGTCAAGCAAGACACTATGATTTCCAGCTGCACACAAGCAGGAAAGGAAGTAACAGAGGGTTTGGATGGCTTAGTGTGTGTGTGTTGTGTATATGTGTTTGGGGAAAGCCCACTGATGCCCTTTGACCCAGGGGAAGTGATCTGAAATAGAGAACTTGACTTGTGGGCCCTCTAGAACAGAAGCATTGTGCCTGCCCATTCTCTCTGAACGGAGGAGGAATGGATGAGGGGAGGAGTGGAGGAAAGGAGAAATAGAATAAAGAAAGACAGGAGGCATGTGGTACGGGGCAGAGGGGTCGGACAATGTTCTCTTTGCCCCCTGAAACAATAATGAAACCTTTCTTTAAGGTAACAGCTTCAAAACATGAAGGAAATGAAAGGAAAAACTGAAAAATATACACATTTAAAGTTAATCTGTTAAATTTAACAAAACACACCTAGATGTTTGCATCCACAGTGGACATCATCAGGACAGACATGGTTTTCTCTACTGTTTAATATGTTCACTTCTTGTCCAGTTTAATTTCAGTCATTTTTATCTCATTCATTCTGTGGAATATTCTGAATGGAAGATAGAGGAAATTTTTAATAAGGTGGGGGGATTGTGAAAGAGAGGGGGAGCGAGAGAGAGAGAGAGAGGGAGGATAGGGGATAGATGATAACAGTGGGATTTGTTAAAGGTTGGTATCCCCCTTTCAGAGACTCATACTTTGATCTGTCAAGGTTGACACACGCACATGCACACACACACACACACACACTCTCTCTCTAAGTGTATCGAGTGCACAAGGAACCCACTGAGCAGTTTTCTCTGCCCCCAAAAAACCTTCAACCTCACCCCTGAGAGAAAGAGAGAGGAAGACGGAAAGAGACAGAGGGGGCACAACGGTGATCTCATTGTTGCTATTGTCTCTGCTTTTGAAGCAAGGAAGATGCCTCTCCTCCGTTCTCCTTCTGTGTGTGTGTGTGTGTGTGTGTGAATAGTGGGGTTAACCCTGAATGCAGCTGGGCTGTATTGTGTCTGGTTACAGAGAGTGGTTCCCTATAGTAGGTTCAGAGGCTGAAAGACAAAAGGCCAGAGAAACACCGGCCAACTGAATACCTAAGACCAATAAGTCTGTTTGTGTGTGTGTGTGGGTTTTTTTTTAGGGGGTTGGAGACTTGAGGAAGGTTGGTTAAATGTGATGCTGGTATGGTGTGTTTGTTTAAATTTGGTGAAAATATCTTTATTGTTGACGTCTCTTCTTTCTTTCTCTCTTTTGCTCTGATATGGCTGAGTGGGCTTCCAGATCTGTCTGAAATTGCATTTCACACACGGTGGCTGACACTGTGAAACAGTTACACGCATAACACACACACACAAACAGTCACAGATAAACACGTATCTGTGTAATAATAACAACTGGAAAAAAGTCCATAACATTGTTTTGACACTCGCTGGCTGTGTTTTCATATGGTCAAGTGATCCCAAAAGATATGGATGTTTGAGGACATGTTTAGCAGTAGTTTAAGTGCAAACATTAGGAATTTTGGGAATGTACGTTCTTAAGGTATGGTCACATTTACTGTTAGTCATTTCAATAGGAATCCAGCAAATGGGAGTTTAGTTTGAGGGTGAAAGATTTCTCAGTTGGTTCAAGTTGGTCGGTTAGAAAGTGGCTTCTGTGTGAGCTGTGCTTCATATATTGCAACCCTATTGACAATAGACAATGGGCCTTTTTTTGTGAAATTTTGTGAAATTGGTTAGCTGAAACCTGGAAGGAAATAGAAAATTTTAGGATAATGTAATATAATTAAAATGCTTTACTATATAGGTCAGTAATAAAAAAACAACTAGTTTGTACCATTGACTGTGTGAACTCCTTTGTACAAAAGGTCAGATTTTCTTCTGCTGAGCACAAGATGCTCTTTGGATCATTTTTAAATCATGTTGGATAATATAATAACATCAACATGATCACACTTGTGTGATTCATGCTGCTGTCTTTGAAAGAAAAGGGGGACAAACCAATTATAAAGAAATTATGAATTTCGTGTGAATTAAATTTTTGAGCTAATACTATAATTTGTCATAAAACAAGTGTTGTATTAAATTAGAAAAATGCAAAATGAATGCATTTTCACTAGCGGTCTCAGATGTTTTGGCCCCTTCTGGTGCATAAACAACCATGCACACAAACACAAACCAGAGTGTGGCAGTTTACAAACAGCATTTAAAAAAAACAAAAACAAGATATGTGCACTGATGCACACTTTCAGACATCTTTTGTGTGTGTGTGTGCTGTCGGTGGACAGTCTTTGAGAAGAGTGGAAAGCAATAAACCTGCTGAAATGGTGCCATCTCACAGACATGATTGATCAATTGAATTCTATCAGACACACTGACCGCTGGGATTAAGAGGGTCAAAACACTGGAGATCATACACTCTCTGTGTGTTCTCTCTCTCTCTCTGTGTGTGTGTGTGTGCGTGTGTGTGTGTGAGAGAGAGAAAGAGAGTGAGCATTTAAGCTTTGTTGAGGTAAGTCCTGGCGTTGAGGTGTATTAGAGACACATGGGACCTGCACGCTATCAAGCAGTCAGAGACAAAAAGATCTTTCTTTTAAATAACCACAGATGACAGTAAACTGGATCTGAATTCACATTCAAATGGATCGATTTCTGTGTTCAAATGAAGGAGGAAAAGGGAATGTTTAGATAGCTGCTTTGTCTGTCTGTCATTTTATGCCTCTATCTCTCCATATCTCTCGTTCTCTCTCTCTCTCTCTCTCTCTCTCTCGTCTTGTGGGGATTGCTCTGGCCTCTGACTCTAACTCCCTAGAATAACCTCTCAGAGGCATTTTGAAGAAATGAATTGGCTCTATATCAGGGATTTTCGTTTCTATTCTTCTTTTTTCATCCCTCTCTCTCTCTCTTTTTCTCTCCCTGTAATCATTTGAGGGCTGTAGCTTTCTCAGCTCTTATAATTGTCTCTTCAGAAACTCAACAGCCCAGTAATAACTGACTCACACGCTGCCTTAACACTCACTCAGAGAGGAGGACGCAAGTCCAAGAATCTCTGTTTGTGTGCCTGTATGTGTGCTTGAGTCTCTGTATGATAGTTTACAGAAAAGTTCAAGTACTTACCCTCATGATCATAATGACAAAGAGAAAATATAGCTACAAACAGCAATGACGGGGCCAAGCACATCAGCGGCAAAATGAGGAGCTAAGCATAGCACGGAGCATCAGAACAACTGCAGAAATTAGTAATTGAAGCCATTTTAAGATTATTGTTGTCCAAATGGCTGAAAAATCATTTAAAACTTCTAGTAATACGATTGAATGACTTTTCACTTTTGACCAACAGGTGGCACCGTTATCAAATCGATGTGAGGTGTTCTGTGTGAGGTGACAATTGCACACACAAAGTTTGGTGTCAATATGCCAAAGCATTGCAGAGATATGACCTCAAGTGTCACTTTGGCATCATGTCTCAAACTCGATGTTGTGGTATGTGAAAACGGTTTTGTCTATCAACACAAAATCCATAACTTTTTGTCAGCATGGTCTGAAGATGATATGATTCGATTTTGGTGAAAATCGGACCAACGGTCTCGGAGGAGTTCGAAAAAAGTAGGTTTTTAAAGAAACAGGAACAGGAAGTTTGGCTGACTATGGCAACATTAGTATCACTATTCTCAGCATGACCCAAGGAATCTATTAATGCCAGTTTCATTACAATAGACAAAATTCACATAAAGCTATTAGCATTTATTTGAAATTTCATCTCTTATCTGAAATTTCACGTCTCAAAACGTCTCAAAATGTTTTGAGTACTTTCAGGTCATGGTCTCAATGGTGCATACAAAGTTTCGCAATGGTACACCAATGCATTCGTAAAATATAGCATTTTATATCATAATACTCTATTGTAGTCAATGGCAATTTCATGTTTTGTTCAATTATAGCACCTCCAAGAGGTACAATCCCACCAAATTTTTTACATGTCCTTAGAGTGTGCCCATACATATGTGTGTCAAATTTGGTGAAAATATCTCATTTTCTTTTGGAGTTATAGACATATTGGTATATGAGTAAATGAAAAATGACTGACTGTTGACTTTGTTTGCATTTTTGTGCCACTTACTTACAAAAATTTGGTAACTGGGCATTAGCGTGTAGCCGGGACGCTATGTTTTCGAATTTCCTACGGTGGTTTCGTGTCGATTGGAGTAACGGTTTCTAAGATATTGGCAAATGTTTTTTAAGCGCTAAAATGCAAAGTTGCACAAACCATAAGGCAAAATCTGACAAGTTTGGTATCTCTGGATTCGGCAAGGATTCATGAGTCTAAAAAGGTGATTCCCGTGAAAATAAGTTGACCACACCCAAAGTTATAAACATGTGAATATTTGATTTTACCACTGGGTGGCGCTGTTTCGAAACTTCTCAAGTTCCTTCAGGGCATCGTGCTGATGAACCATACCAAGTTTTGTGACGATACGTCACTACATTTTAATACAAAATTCAAAATGGCTGACACCCAAAATGGCTGACATGGGAAAATTGTTGATATGGTTCGACTCGGCATGATGCACCAAATCTAAAGAGACCAGTTTCGTGATTTTTGGTCAAACCACTGAGAAGTTATAAGCAAGAATAGCCATTTTTTGTATTTCCTGACCACTAGGTGACACTGCGCCGAAACACTGCAGGTAGCCTTAGGTCATGCTTGTTATAACACACACCAAGTTTGGTCTCAATACCCCAAACCGTTGCAGAGATATTGCCTTGCATCCATTTTTGTGTGCTTTTCATAGAATTTGTTCGCTCATTATTCAAAAACTGCTAAGCGAATCATCTTGAATTCCATAACCTTTTGCCAGCATTGTCGGAAGATGATCTGAGCCAATTTTGGTGAAAATCGGACGAACCATCTAGGACGAGTTCGAAAAAGTAGGTTTTATGAACAATTGACGTAAAACCTACTTTTACGTCAATTTATGTCAAACGTAGGCATCGATTGTATCCATTAGCGTTCTTTTTATTTTTCTTCCGCTGTGGAAGTCAATGGCAGCCCATAGAACCGATTGCGGGAAAGTTGTCTCAATACTAACCACAGCAAATTTGGAGTCTCTAACTCAAACTCTCTAGCGCCACCACTTGTCCAAAGTTTCACTCATGTTTATGCTAATAAATTTTGAACCGTAAACCACAAAATGAAAATATTTTTTTCCTCTGAATCCTTGGCTCAAGCCGAGTCGAATGAAGTCCAAAATTAAAAAATCGTAAGGTTTAGTTTCGCTATTTTCAATTGTTCCTAAATTGTTCCCACACCATGAAGTAGACATGTGAGGGCGTGTTTGAATGAGCCGTTTGGGCGTGGTCGAGTCTTAACTTTTATAAAGAATATCTCTTTGGTTTTGAGACTTTAGTCTTTGCAACTTCAGGGATCTTATCTATGCACAAACAGCTTGTAACATTCCAAAGAGAAAAGAAAACTTGTAATCTCATCATATGACCTCTTTAAGACCTGCACAAATAAAATTAATACCACATGAGCGGGGTAGGGCAATGTCTATGGTAAAATATTCAACTGTAAAATGACTGTAAAAAGCAAGATTTACAGTTCAGATACAAGTTTTCACAAATACAAAAGTCAGAACAAAAGTCAAAAGGTAGAAGGTCTTGGAACTTTGACCACTTTGAATGGCCAAGACCCACACAAGAGGCCATATGACTGACAGGTAAAGCAACCAATCACATTTCGTTTTGTGCCGTGTCATGTTTAGGGGCATGAAAATGTCCCCACAATAACAGACCGGTGTGAAAATCTCTTCTTCTTAGTGTATTAATTGTTTAGATTTGTATAATGCATTAGCTTCTGTAGATGTACAACTCTGCATGTTTGCTGCATAAAGGTCTTAAAGGCTGCATCATAGGTCTGAACTCTGAACAAAAACAGAAGAAAGACTTATTGAAAATGCTAATTAATTCTCTGCCAGCAGGTGGCGCTTTCGGAACAGCAGCAATATAGCGTTTTCCACGGTAACCACTGTACACAAAGTAGCCAGCACATGACTTTGCAAAATGCAGAGCTCATATTTATTAAATGAAATCATAGCCTTTTGAAGTTTGTCACATTAAGCTATATCAGAGTTCTTGTCTTTCCGTCCCCAAAATACCATTTTAATACCAAATACCTTTTTAAGGACCCATGGAAACCCTGGTCGCTATAGATTTTTAGATACTAAGTTTTAGATACTAATACTAAGTTGTTACAATTAAGATTGGTTGACCTAATTTTACACAACAGTTGTTAAAAGGGAAAAAAAGCCATTTACTCACCCTCATGTTGTTGCAAATCTTTATGACTTTCTTTCTCCTGTGAAGGATATTGTGAAAGATATTGATTCAACTATGTACACTCGATATTTTTCAAATTGACCATTTCTCGTCAAAATTTTGGGAGTGAAAGAGTTATTCCAATTGTAATTTTTTATTTTTTTTTGTCTTGAGGGTGCAAAATGTTCCCCATGCGAATTACATTAATTTTCAAGTTGGTCACATGAATTTGTCACACTTGGTTTGAAAGTGACTTCTATGTTAGCTGTGGTTTAAACCGCTACACTACTGACATCAGATAAAGGACCTTTTTTTGCCTGAAAAATGTAGCTTTAATTTTCTATAACAGTAAAATTTGTTTACTGTTATTTTTTACTACATCTAAAACTCAAGCTTGTGCGTCTTATTCTTAAATACCCCACTTTTGTAAATGCTACATTGTATTTAACTGTTTTTTCATTAAATCTGTTTGACTCTCTCTCCAGCTCTACAGGATTCTCCTTTGGCAAATGGCCACGCCCACTCAGGGCGGGACTTCCTGCGGAAGCAGATGCGAGGAGAGCTCTTTACACCGCAGCAGCTCGAGGTATTGGACCATGTCTTTGATCGACAGCCATATCCTGACATTTACCCCGTCCCTGACAGCAGCATCTTCAAGCCCGCCCAGGTAAGGGCTGGGGGGTAGGGGTGTGTATCCACGGTGGTTGTGTGCACCTCCTCTTAAAGCTCACACTTGCCCTTGCCTGGCTGCCAGTATTGCTTGACCCTGTCCCAACTCTGCTGTTGACCTATGCACCCCCACACTGAAGCTAACGCTGAACTTTCACCTCTCTGAGCTAATACTGGGGCTTTGACCCTGCTGGCGCTGATGTCCCCTCTATAGAATTTTTGGCTGAGGTTAAATCTCAGCACTGCGTAGAGCTTTAGAGTTAAGTAGCAAACACTTGTTCGTTAGTTTGCAAAAGTTACCCACATGGCATAATGTTTATATGTTCAAGCGACCATATCAGAAATCATTATTAATGCATGATGATGCCGCAAGTGGCAGTCCTGGGACGCTTAGTGAAAAAGTAAGTTTAGTTTAGAGCGATGTAGGGAGGGTACATAATGTCAACATTTTGAGTTTAAAGCAAATGATCTGTGAAAGATGTGTCTCGACTGAATTGGCTAAATTGTAAATAGAATATTTCTGCTTTTTAGACTAACACTTTTTACCATTTTTTGGGGGAAAAATCCCTAAAAATAGGCCTTCATTCTGGTCAAAGAATGTCTTTGCCTCGTTCTAGTCTTTGCTTCCATTCTGGTCAAAGCTATGTTTGTGTTTGCAGTACTTGTAAATGATTGCAGTATGGCTAGACATGCTGACACATAATGGATAGGATGCAAAAGTACAGCTGTATGCACATACAGACAATCATGTGATGCATAAAAATTGATCACAAGAATAGGCAGTCAAAGATGTCACTCAAAAGTCAAATGCTATCACCCCCACATTCATTCAGGCACACATACAAGGCCAGTGTCAGAGTTCTATAGACTTGTCTGAAAGACCCCATAATTCCTCTGTCCATTTCACCACTGAGCACTGAAGCTGGCAAGGTCAAAGGCTACTGAGCAGGGCATTAACCTTAGGGTCAATCCACATCCCTTGGGTGTGTGTGAGTCAGGATTGTTGTGGCACAAACGATCAGACAAATTGAGAACCGGGAATTTTGAGCTGTCTCTTTTTCAGAAACGAGAGTGTGCGAGAGAGGTATATGCTAAGTGGTCTTGTGTGATTGACTGACGGGTTGTTTTCCTCCCACTGGCAATGTGAATGCTGCTTAAGGAGAGAGAAATGATGGAGAGCTTGACTCTGTTTGAGTGTGTTTGTGTCTCCTTGGGGCATGAAATGAAGTTGGGACTTGATTTTGTTCTTTCCTCTGTAGTTACTGATTAGAACAGGGTACATAAGGCCGGGTTCAATTATATATAAAAACTATGGTGTGATTATATCATTACTTTTGTTCATATAACCTAAAAGTGTGCTTTATGTAGTAACATCAAAATAAAAGACTACTATTTAATATCAAATGAAGCTGTCTATGTTAAATTACACCAGTGAAAGTAACTTTAAAGGGTCACATGTACAATCAATGCTTTTTATAATCTCTTCATTCAGCACCTCTCATTTTTAAATGTGCTATCATGAAATTTGACATTCCCTGCTCTTTTAAAATAAAAGAGTTTGTACTATGAAAATTAACTAACATTCAAAGTCAAAACAAGTCTCATTCTGAACTTCTAACTTCTCATAGTGGCACAAAGCATCTTTAGGCTATTTAGAAGTAGCAATATAATTTGGAAAGATAAAATCTGCAGGGATGACATATTCTTGAAGGCCAACCTGTTAGCAAAGCTCTGGTTCCCTCGACAAAAGCAGGATTTTCCCATTGGCCTTTGGATTATTGCAGAAAATAAACTCTATGACCAACAAAATTTAATTTGACATCTTTTGTTCATCAAGTTAATCTTGACAAATGAACACAACTTTTATGGATTCTTAATCTCAAATACAATCGGCAGAAGTTAGGCTATAAATGAACTACAAATCATTGTATCAAAAAATGAAAAACCAAGCATCTGCTATGATGGTAAACATAGAATATAAATGTATCTCTTTTCTCTCCACCCATAAATTTACCGTCAAGCTGTATCTATTAGATAGTGATGAAATTTCTTTTTTCATCTTTCATCCTCCGCTCCTGCGTCCTTTCTCCGCCTCTTTTACATTTCTTTCCACTTCTCCTCTCATTTGCTCTCTCCATCTCTCAGTTTGTGGTGCTAGAAGGACCATTAAGCACTGGCAGATCTATTAATTAGTGTCCTGCACTTCAAGGGGGAGCATATAAAACAGCGTACGCTCGTGAGAGTCATTTCATTTGAATTTTCCTCTTTTCATCTCCTTACATTATGCCAGAGATACATCAACAGCCCAACAACCCTTACACTGAACTAATTACTCAACCAGACCAAGAGACAGAGAGAAAGAGAGAGAGAGAGAGTGATAAAGGCACTTTCCAGGGAAATTCATAAAGTGAATGTTTTATATATATATATATATATATATATATATATATATATATATATATATATGAACTGCAGAGGTAAATATTATTATAGAGTTCAGAGCAAAAAAGTATGCAGTTTTTTGACTCAAGCATTTAAAAAAATTATGTACATATAAATACAATTCACTGCAGTTACCAACTGAAAAGAACACTAGTGACAGTAAGACATTAAAAACCTTTCTCAAAAATGATGATTTCGGAGCAGATTATAAATTAATAAAGACTTATTTTTGTGCAGTTGCTTGAAGAATACTATGTTATGACCTCCAAACACTTTTACCATAGTGCAAGATATGTAAACAAATACAGAGTGATGTTTGCATCATATAGCTGGCTCCATAATCTGGCATTTCTGACATGGTAAACTTGCTCAGTAGCTCACCTGGTACAGCATTGCTTGAGATTCATAACACTTTCCTGGACTCATGAGATTTTCCAGGACTCATGAGATTCATGAGTCCTGTGAAACACAAATTACGATAAAAGATCTCAAAGACTTGTAGAAGTAAGCTAAATTGCATGGTTGCTTCAGCAAATGCATTTTTATCTAACATTTGTTTTTGTTTACATTATTGGTAAGGTTTAGGGTATGATTTAGTGCAGGTGGTACTTTATTTTCAAGTGTGACAGAACACTAACCTTTTAATGACACTCACTGGACATTTCATTTCCGAAATGCCACAATATGTACAATAACCAACGCAAAATGTTGCCAGATTCATCCGTTTTGGATAAAACTGAACGTTATTAGTGTCACTCACTGGACATTTCACTTTGAAAGTGTCGCAAAACATTCTAGAAGCAATGTGATAAAATTGTTGACACTTTGGGCCAGATTTACTAGACAGGGCAAATTAGCCTGAGACTGCAAAAAATATCAGACAATTGACTACTGCAAAACATTGCGTGATTATTTTTATTTCACTGCATGTCTTTAGTAAATCCTGACATTATTATTATTAAACCCAAAAGAGGGTTTACACTGGCGCAAACTGTTGCAGCTTGCATTGTCCTGGTCTTGTTCTCCCTATATAATTTCCCATACTCTTTCTACTGTGAAAGAGAGCGAGAGAGAGAGAGAGAGAGAGAGAGAGAGAGATAGAGAGAGAGAACTGTAGTAAAAGTTCAAGTTCAAGTTCAAGTTGAGCTTTATTGTCATTCCGCTACATGTGGGGACATGCAGTGGAACAAAATGTCGTGTCTCGCAGGACCACGTTTGTATAACTTAAAAGTTTGTATAACTTGCATAACATATTTAAGTCATACAGTTAAGCCAAAATGTATTCTGTTATTTACTTATGTCTCACTTGCATTGTCCTGGTCCTGTTTTGTTGTGTGTGTGCGTGTTTTTGTGACATATGAGGACACAAATTTGTATAATGACATGGGTATGACATAAATATTACAACGAGAAGGTGACTTATGAGGACATTTCCCCATGTCCCCATATTTCAAAAGGCTTATAAATCATACAGAATGAGTTTTTTTGAGAAAGTAAAAATGCAGAAAGTTTCCTGTAAGGGGTAGGTTTAGGTGTAGGGTTGGTGTATGGCGATAGAAATTACGGTTTGTACAGTATAAAAACCATTACGCCTATGGAATGTCCCCACAATTCACAAAAACAAATGTGTGTGTGTGTGTTATTTTATTTCATGTAATGTTATTTTGGACCCCAACTTTCATTTTATGGACAAAAACAGCTGAAACATTCTTCAAAATATCTTGTTTTGTGTTTTGCAAAAGAAAGGAAGTCATACAGGTTTGGAATGACGGTAATTGATGACAGAACTTAAATTTTTGTGTGAAACTATGCCCCCTACATATATTAGATTTCACCAAAAAAAAAGAAAAGAAAAAAAAGAACAGAGCAGCTTTGTCTCAAATAAAGCATTTAGAATTGTGAGTGTGTATTACACATGCTGAGAGCCACGACTCTCTGCTTCAGAGGAGCTCACCAATAAATGCCTCCCTGCCAGTCAGGCTCATTTAATACTGCATGCACTGCTAAATACCTCCCCCATCACTCTTTCTCAGTCCCACACACACACAGTGCAGTTTACAGGCTCTTCTAAGAGACAATACATACAAGCTGAGGGAAAAATAGAGGAAGGGAGATAGAGGGAATGGAAGAGAGTAAGAGCATCTGAGAGGAAATACTATTATGTAAATGCGGCTGCGGGTTGGGGTGAAATTATTTTGGTGTCGCGCGATTAGGGGCCTCATCTGTTATTGATGTGAGCAGAGAGGAGAGCCATTACAGAGGGGCTGTGTCAAAAATGACCCCCGAGAAAACTGTGACCCCAGAGAGAAATCGAGAGAGCAAGGAATACAGTTAAAATGAAATTCCAGTGAGCTTCAGATAGGCTACATGCTTGTTATTTAGTCAAAATCAATAAAAATATTTTTTATTTTTTTTCTCTTTTACTCTTTTTTTTCTTCATTTCATCTCAATTTATTTTACAAACCCCATTCCTTTACACATTTCTTTCTCTCTCTCAATGTCTGGCTTCTCTCCAATCTTTGCCCCAGCTGTGGTGTGTGTGAGTGTGTGCCGCGTCTATATGTGAAATGTGTGTGTGCATCATGGTCGCTGATGGCTTGCGTAGTTTCAGAATTGACAACATTTACAGGGTAAAATGAGAATCATCCGTCTTCACTAGGCTGCTGTCAGAGGCAGGGCCAAACTTCATAATCCCCAATTACTAGTGCTAACCTCCCCATCTACATACACACATGATGAGGGGGCGGGTGCGAGCCACATAAATAGAGAGGAATCTCAGATTGAATGACTGAAACAGTGAAAAAGAGAGAGAGAGAGCGAGAGAGAGAGAGTGGGAGGAAGTGGACAGTGTGAGCTGTGATTGGTAAGGTCACAGTCTACTGCCCTTGCCGTGGTGATGAGCACTGAGGTGTTTAAGGGGTCACTGGGATACACACATACATTCATACACAAACACCCTGCTTACTCTGTGTATTAGGGATTTAAAAGTTGTGTTTTTTCAGTTGTAATTTTAGTATCTAGAATTACAGTTTTATCCACAATTCTTTTAGTACTTTAGACAAACCTCTCTCTCTCTCAATAATCTGGGCTAACTACATACAAACAAACAAACAAATAATTAAATTTTCTTGCAGTTGAAATGGGATATGCACAATAGATAGATAGATTAATTTAATTTTCTGATTTGGTGCTCAAGAAACTAAGAAAATTACCCCAAGCTTTGAACGCATATCACAACAGGGAACTGAAGTTTGCTTTTTGAGCATATAAGACTAAAAATTAGTTAGTGTATATTGTGCATACATTAAAATGCCAAGGGAAATTATAAATTTATCAATAATCAGACATATTTAGATTGTATTAAATTGGCACTGCATATTTTATTCCCAGTGTTAGAGTACTTTTGCACTTTTTTACAGTTTTATGCATAGTAAAGTCAACAGTCTTTAAAAAGCTGAATGAAATATTAATAATGTCAGAATATGTATATGACGAAAGCAATGACAGATTCAGTGACTGACTGCAAATTGTAAATGTGTAACTTTTAGGAGTACAAATATAGATGGACAGACATGGATTAAAATCCACAAAACTCTTCCTGAAATCAAATTACGTGGTTCTACTAGTTTTTTTATTTTTTTTCAATGGAACCCATTCTGAGTGGACAGAGAGAATTAGTATCCCCAGTAAAAGAGCACAAGCTTAGCATTTATTTACGTTAAAGTGGATGGTAATAGCTTGTAATGACGTAACTGTACGGTAACAGCAGGGGCAGGTGTACCATCAGGATTTTGTTGGGGTTTAATTCACTCCTAATCAGGGTTATTAATAACCTCCTCCTGGACTAAAACAGAAGCGACATCCACTTCCCAAACTCTGCCATCAAATCACATCCACACCTGAGTGACAAACCCCATTACCGCCAATGGAGATGAATCACTGTGGGTGTGAGGTGGGACAGAGATCATTGTAAGTAATTGGTCATGAAAGCACACAAGCGGGGTCAGTCTGAGGTCGGCCACATACTGGATCTACGCTACCACTACTCATTAGTGTTGACTACGTACCTATGTGCCATTCACAAACACAAAGATGAGGGTTAACATACAAAGTAATTTCATGAAGTTGATTTCCTTTCATTGTAGTCATCTAATGAAATCTCTCTCCATAGACATCTGATTACTCGGCTATGGCGTCTTTGGCTGGCGGACTGGAGGAGATGAAGAACAGCTTAGCCAATCAGACGGGAGCAGAACTGGGTTCCACTGTTGCAGGGCCTCAATCATATCCACTTGTGTCTGGTAAGCAAACTACCTAGGTGTTAAAAACACACACATACACAATTTAAATTTCACAATGCCTGGAGTTTTCCCAGATGTTTGCTTATCAAAGCAACCCAAGTCCAAATTGTGAGAGAAAATGTTGTAAAAAATGAAAAAATAAGAAAATTACCTATTTATTTTTTTACATTCAGACTTCAGAGGGGAAAAAAACAGAATTGTAAGATATAAACTCACAATTGCGAGAAAAAATTGTGAAATAAAAAGTCCTTTAATAAAAATTACCTTTTTATTTTGCATTTTTTTATTCAGTGACAGAAACAAGCTTTGTTTAGTAGATAAAAAGCTAAAAAAGCTTGCTTTGTTTAGTGAATAAAAAAAATGTAAGGTTTAAATTATAAAAAAAACCCACAGAAATGGACTGTTGGAACTGGAATTAAACAGCAGACACTTTTGTCTGAGATCTGCTTGGCTTCTTCTGTATTATAGCTATATTAAACATGAATTAGAACCACCTGATTGTGGATCAGCTTGCTGTGGGCAGCTCAGAGGTGAGATGAGAGTGTTATCAGACCTGTTAAACAGTGCTCAGTGATTCAGATTCACACTATGTCCTAAGGGACAGAGAGAGTGGATGGAGACCTGTAATTACTATATACACGTCTCGTTTTCTCCCTTACTGGCTCACTCCATTTGGGAGTAAGGGAGAGCTAATTAAGAGCTGCTTGGACAGGAGCCCTAACGAGGGAATCATGGAATTGGGATTTGTGGACCATCTGACAAGGTAGAGCGAAACCTGTATGTCTAGACTGTGTGTGTGTTTATGTGTGTGTGTGTGTGTGGAAGGAGAGAAAGCCAGAATGAATTACAAACAGAGCTTGCCTCGTATAATGGACTATGTGAAAAGACTATGGAACGGGTCCCTCTTGTTTGCATAATGGCGCCCCCTATTGGCACAAATTAACATTTTATATTGAGATTTATGATAACTAACAATTTGTATCAATTTGCAAATGATATATTCATGCAATAACATTTATACAGGTATGCAGAAAAAATATATATTAAAAATGTTTTTTTTTTTTTTGACTATTTTTTATCTCTCTTGTTTAGTTTATAGAAAAGGAAATGAGAATGAGGAGTGACACAAGTAGCCCCCTCTACTACACATAAACCATTTTTCCCAATGATTTTATCTCTTTTATTTTAGCAAGAAAATCTTTTCCTGTCTACCCTCTTTCAGTCTTCTCTTTTCTGACAACGTCTCTCAGAGGAATGGGCCTTGTCTGTTCTTCCTCTGAAGAGTCCATCTCTCTCTGTCCCTCGCTGTTGCCCTGTCCACTGACCCAGAGTGGATTAGTATCCAGTCTTCACTAATGTCTTCCTGTCACCTAACATGGACAACTCCCTAACATGGCAACCAGCAGAACAGAGAGTGTGAGACTCTGTGTGTAACTGCGTCAGGTCCGGGCAAGGTACATTTGCACTGGGGCAAGTGGTCACATATATGTTTTCAATGCTAATCATGCATTAATTACCAATATTTTGGTATGCTACTTTTTATATTTTGGCTGCTTCATGCATTGTTCACTGTTAACATGTTGCTGAAAAGCTTGTATTTGGTTGTTAATGGTAAGTTGTGACAGCTTGCACCAACGCTTGTGACAGCATGCCCTTTTTTTTGTATATTAAGCAATATCACTGCAGTTTGGCCAAAGCATGACATTGCTTTTATACAAATCTTTGGCAAGAACCGTCATACTGTACAATCAGATAACATCTTAGTCTTTTCTTTTCTTAAAAATAAATAAATATATGAATAAAAATATGTATTAAATGTAGCTAGTGTTACATTGTAATGTTTAATATTTGAAACAACCCAATAAATTTATTAAACATCTTAGTATTGAGAATTTAAGACAAGTTGTATGTTATCCCAACTTTAAGAGGTTATTTATTTTTAAGAACATTATTTAGTTTAGTCTTTAGTACAATCGATAAGAATATTCTTAAGTGTTTTAAGGCATACAAAATATTTACCTTTACCTTTAATTTAGAAAATAAGAAGAAAAATAGCAGCGGAATTTTATTCATAAGAATGTTTTGTGAATCAGCACAAGTTAAGTGAATGATTCAATCACTTGTTTGACACAAGGGCATCATTGTTTTTCCTGAATGAATTAGCACTTTTGAATAGATCCATTGACTCACTCAAAGACAGTCACTTGTCATTTTCTGTGTATTTATTTATAATACTTATGAGACTTTTTGACTGATATGTGACCTATGACCACTCACATCTCATTTGCTTTATACCTGCAAACATAGAATCTGCAACTGCTGAATAATGTGTTTACCCAAAGGTCATATGGTAGTCATGTTGCACAACAATTTCCCTTTCCACACTTTACCCCTCTTTCAATCGTACCACTCTTCTTTCTCGGTCCCTGAGTTTTTCTTCACCTTGCCTCTGCCTCTTAAACCTTCTCTTGTCTTTTGTATCACCCTTTTTAATCTCTGATCAAGTATTCAGTTTCCCTCCTTGCCCCCTCCCCCTCATAGGCCCTACGGTGTCTTAAACGGTGGCTGTGTTGAAGGGGATGGATGAACTGAGGGTGATGGTGTTTATTATGATGAATGGGCTGCAGTCTACAGATCAGCAGCATGTGCAGACTGAGAGATGATTCACTCTGACAGCCATGTCATGTAGCCTAATACAGTTATACATCCATACAACAGAGAGAGAGAGCAGAGATAAAGCGAGAGAGAATTAAATTTAGAAACTGCCGAATGATCATTGTGAAATGGACAAGTTAAATCTCTCATTAATATTCTTATTAATCCATCCTTGTTTGTTTTTAATGAATCATTCTCTGATTCTCTAATCAACAATCTATAAGGTATTGACTGTTGTCACATATGGATCAGTTACCTGTGCCTAAAGAGATTTTCTTTTTTAACTTGAACTTCACTGACCTGATTTTCTTGTTCGTTCTTATGAATATGCCCCTTTCTTTAGTGAATCAGGCCTTAGGGAGACAGGGGCATGTACGTTGTACACTAACAGTAGAGACTACCAGATCCTGTCATACATCAGAGCATAATTATACCAGAGGCCCTATTACTGGGGCAAAGGCAGATTTGTGATCTGACATAAAGTGAGATGGCTGTATTAATCGGCATGGTTAAACAGGATGTCGCTAGTTTACCAAGCTCATAAGATGTCACTTATCTGATTTAATAAGCTACAGCATAGATCCATGCTTCATTCACTTTGCAATGTGAACTCTTTCTGTCAGCTTTTAAATCACACTAGTCTTTAATTGAACATTTGTTACTATGGGTCATAAGTGTATAATTATTTTAAAAACTATTAAATAATAATAACTATCAAAACCAGAAAATAACATTCTCAGAGTGCTCTGCGAACCAAAAAATCATTGGCTGGGTTACTTTTGCTGGAAGCTGTATTTATTCGCAGTGATTCATTCTGTATTAATTAGCGAATTGCCAGTTCTGATTCTAAACAACTGACAGAAAACACACATGACATGAATGCTGAAATATTGTCAGGAAAATGATTCTCGGGTCTCAGGTCTAATCTCAATTGTTAGTCAGTCACTGATATTAATAATATTTTAATTGATCATTAATAGTGTACTGAGACACAGCATTATCTCACTAAAGTCTAGCGATGCCCCTGGTGGTAAGTGATTATTTATTAAAAAGTGTTAAAATATTGGTGTCTGTGACACTGTATTTTTTTTGTTTAAATGGGTGCTATAAATGAATAGTGCTCATAAACGGCTGTTGAGATCTTGGAGATCTTGAAGGTTTGGACCCTCAAACATTATGTCACAACTTAACAAGCAGATAAAAAATGTTAAAGCCTAGTTTACAGAACAATTATAGATTAAATTGCTTCATAAGGGGTTGTGGTGATTGGAACGAGTCACTGAGAAGTCAGATCAATAAACCCTTCCCGATGGAGTTGATCCTATTCTTGCTAGAAATGCTCTTTTTATCTTTACAGGTCGCGACCTGGCCAGCACCACGCTCCCTGGTTACCCTCCTCATGTTCCTCCAACCGGGCAGGGTAGTTACTCCACACCCTCCCTCACAGGGATGGTACCTGGTGAGTCTCAATTGCATACGTGTTTCATGTTTGCATGCATGAGTTCTTTAGATTTTTTTTTTGGCATATTTCTAAAGAAGGGAGTGACGATGAAAATAACAGCTAGGCTAATTTTCATACATGTGCCACCCTCATTCTTTCTCTCTCATCCTCTCCTACTCGTCCTGCTGTAGTCACTCTCGCAATACCCCTTCACCTCTGCTTTATTTCAGTTGAGGTCCCAGTGGGAGGGGGTCTTGTCTTTGCCACTTCCTGTCTCCCCCCATCTGCCAGGTTGACAGCACTCCCAGGGGGTTATGGGATGGGGAAGGGTGGGGTGTTGGGTGGCTGGCAGAGTGTGGGGCGGGTGGACTTGCTTTGAGTCTTCAGCAGGAGTGGCTGGACTATTAGACCCCAGTCACACAGCTGTCCCTTCTCAACATCAGTAATTTGTTTTTAATGAGAATCATCACTGACCCTTGACTAATTCATTCATTCTCCTGCAGACTCCCTTGGCCTCCTTTCTTTTAGCTATTTTTTTAATCCATAGGCCACTTCAGAATCACAAAAATACACATGAATTCTCACACTAGGATATTCATATTCACAAACACAATAGCATGTAAATGGCTTTGAACACTGTTCACCTAGATACACACAGTGTGATTTATTATTTCCTCATTCATTTATTCTTAATCCAGCATAGTCTGAAATTTTGAAATTAACTGAAAAACACCTACCTATTTGTTATTAAAATAAAAGCAGTTCTAAAGTTGTATTTATTTTTACTATTAAGGGTAGGGTTACAAGGTCTATTTTATCAGTAAATTAGTTTAGCAACATAAAAGCTACATGACATTTCTCACTAACGAGGTAATAACGGCGCTGTTCATGAAGAAAATGAACTTACAGTTTTGCTATTAGAGGCACTGCTGAACAAAAAAACAGATGAATATCTTCATCTGAACAATGTTTTGAGGTGTGGTAACTGTAGTTTTAGCGGAATAATTTACTCCGGTCCATTGAATTATTTGAAAATAATGTACACCCAAGGTGTAATGGCCACTTGTAATAATTCAGTGGCCTGTCATTAGTTACTCCTTACATATTTCAGCAATTTTATCAACACGTTCTCACTCCCAACTCGTCACATATTGAAGCTTGGTCAGGACCACTTGGCGTTGCTTTTTGATGCTCAAGGTACCCCTTTAGCGACATTTTTCGACTTGCAGTTGTCCTCCATTGCTTTAAATAAGAAAACCCTTGGTGTCAATATGCCGATGCGAAAGGTACTAGGAATTGTATTGCCATGATTAAATTATATATTGGGTAATAATTTTGCCATTATTGCATATATGTTGGGGTGTGATTTTTCAATGTAAACAGTCTCAAAAGTTTTATTTATATTACATTATTTACACATTTATGAGCATGTAACCCAACCCCTGCCCCTAAACCTACCATTTGTCAATAAACACAAGATAACAGGCAGATACAACTACCATCATAATTTATTCAAAAATTATTAATATTCCAAGTCTTCCGAAGGAAAACGATGCGATCGCCGTCCCTGTCCACCGTGCTGCAATCTGTGCGCAAATTCAAAAAATGCTGCCAGTAGAAGCCATACCTCAGCTTTGGTTGTGAAATGCTATTGGCTCTTGTGTGTCTCATGATGATTGCATCATGCTACAGGACGGGAGTAGGCTTTTGAATGAGATGTGAACGCATTAACGGGGTTCATTTTCAGCGATTAAAACCTTATGTTTTACACTCTTCTTCGCATAAAGACATCGTATGGCTTCAGAAGACTTGGAATGCAACACAACTTGTTTGTAATGCTTTTATACTGCTTTTATAAGCCGTGGCCTAATTAGAGAGTCGGACTAAAGTCGTAATCCAAAAGGTTGCGAGTTCGAGTCTCGAGCTGGCAGGAATTGTAGGTGGGGGGAGTGAATGTACAGCGCTCTCTCCACCCTCAATACCATGACTGAGGTGCCCTTGAGCAAGGCACCAAACCCCCAACTGCTCCCCGGGCGCCGCAGCATAAATGGCTGCCCACTGCTTCGTGTGTGTGTTCACGGTGTGTGTGTGTTCACTGCTGTGTGTGTGCACTTTGGACTTTAAATGCAGAGCACAAATTCCGAGTATGGGTCACTTTCACTGAAATGTTCACCTATGTGATCAATCAATATGAAAATCAATATGAAAAATAGCTTTATATTAACATTATACTGGGCTTTTTTTTCCCACTCTCCTTACTTTAATCAACTACTATTCTTGTTAAATGTGGCTTACCAACTAGCAAAATTATAACTATGATGAAAAAAGCAAAACTTGGAGAGATTTGCTTTCTTAGCTTCAGTAACAAGTGCAAGGTAACACAAGTGGATACAAGTGGAAACTCTAGTGTGACAAGACAAATAGAGTGGTATAAAAAAGACTGTGGGATGAAGGACTGTTCACCAACCCTTGTATCAACTCCCTGAACACAGCAAAACAAACCCAAGCCAAAACAACAACAACAACAACATGTCTCTTGTCGTGTCTCCAGTCTGTCACGCTGGTGTCTCTGTCGATGCTCTCCCTGGTTGCCACCGTGACTCATAGGGTCTTGTCGGGTCCCCTCTCTTCAGAGCAAGATCCGTAACCTTGTCTCGTATTTCCCTCCAACTGAATCCCCCATGTTTCCCCCACTTCTGACAAGCATTTATGACCTTGCAACCCATCTCTCTCACTGGGGAGACCCCATCCCTCTTTTCTTCTCCATCCATAAGACATCCCCTGCACTTTCAGCAGCATCTTCCCAAAACAACCTGACATGCGGTAGTCGCTGTGGCACAGAGTTGATGGAGGGGAGGTAACCATGCCAACGATCCCATCTAAAAGCATGTTGAAGGTTAAGGGTAGGAGCAAAGCTCCAGACATGCACTTTAAATTATCCTACTTCATTTACCTTCTACTTCTGCCCTTTTTTCAATTGTCTGTGTTTATGATGATACATGCGAATTAAGTTCAGCATAAAATATAAAAATTAAAAACACTTAAATCTTTACTTTGACAGCAATATTTTAACGAATAGTGTTGCATTAATGTACAAATATTCTTTTATATAATATACAGTATGCATGCACTTTTTATATCCATTATATACTATATATGAAATAATATAAAATTACATAAAATATAAAGTTAAGTTTTAATTTGACAACACAAAGCTAAAAGTGATAAATGCTACACTACTGTTCAAAAGGTTTTGGTTAATAAGTTTTTTTTTGTTTTGTTTTAAAAGACTTTTATTATTTGATCAAAAAACTGTAATGCTGAGAAATATTATCAAAGTTTTAAATAACATTTTCTAATTAAATTTATTTTAAAATGTCATTTATTCCTATGATGGCAAAGCTGAATTTTCAGATGCCATTACTCCAGTCTTATTCAAGAATTTCTTGTTGAAAGTAGTTGTACTGCTTTATTTTTTTTGTAGAAACTGGATGCTTTTTACACACATTTCTATACTGTCGCTTCTTCAGCATTAATGCATTAAGCTGACCAAAAATATCATATCATATATACTGTATGCTTTGAATTGCTGTTATTGTTCCATATTGTGCTTTTAGTGTGAACAGTCCAATTATTGCTAGAAATATTACTCTCATTCTGTACAGTTTTGTGATTACATTTGTTGCTTGATGAGAAATCTTCACTTTTTCTATTTCACTGGCTTTTCCCTTCATTCTCTGTACAGTCAGTACAAACAATACTTACATTCTCTTAAATTAGATAAGATTAGCTTTTGCTATGTAACCTGCATGCTATTTTAAGGAACAATACATATTGTGTTGTTGCTTTAAAAAAAACGTTTTCAAATTAAGTTCACTTCAGTTGTGGTTAGGTGTAATAAATACAAAATTATGAAAACGTGTTCTCTCAGTTGTCTTGTAATAATGTGCTTTAAAGGTGTAAACACAACAAAAATTCTGCCATCATTTATGTATCACATGGAAGCCAATTTCTAGCATTTTGAACAGCTTGTATTTATACAGTTCCTTTGAAAATGTACATTTTTTGATGTAATGATATAAAAGTACAAAGAAAGATGATATTTATAGGTTGAACTGCTTCACGTGCTTATATACAGCTCTCAGAAATTATAGCTTTCACTTTTATGGAAAACTGATTAGTAGTGCTTTTTCATTTTTCCGTATATATCTCTTCGATCCTCTTCCTGCACTTTATCCCACAGTGTATCGCTTATTTCTCCTCTCCATTTCCTCTGTTCCGTTGCTTTCTCTCTTTCAGCAGGGGGCTGACACACAGGGGAGGGGGGCACAAAACCAGCCAGGCAGAACCGACAGAGCGAGAGATGGAGGAAAAGAGAGAGAGAGAGAGAGAAAGAGAGCTGGGGCCTCTGATTTGTGACAGCCAGCAAAGGGAAAGTGTTCCCCGGGGAAAGGGAGAACGAGGGAAAAGAGGGAGAGAAAGAAAGAGGGAGATAAGGCGAAAACTACACTGAAGCAATGGAGGAGAAAAACTGTCACAAATCGACACTTCCACCTCACCAATTGGACCTTTTAGGCTCATACACACTAGGATGTACTTTCAGACGGAAGAGTTAGAGTAACTGTATATTCATATCTAACATTTTTCATGGTCTTTTCTTGAATTTCAGGAGGAGATTTCTCTGGCAGTCCTTATTCCCATCCGCAGTATTCAACATACAACGAGTCTTGGAGATTTGCAAACCCCAGTCTACTAGGTAAAAGCTGAAAGCACAAATATATGGACAGTGATGCAGAATACTTGCTCTCTTAATGCTTTTAAATTTATAATAATATATTCAGAATAATGTGCCTTAAAAGGAATAATTCAACCGGAATGAAATTGTCATTATTTACTCACCATCATTTTGATGCTAATTTCTGCATCAGAATAAAAAACTAAAAGTTAATTGTGACTTTATCTCCCAATTGTAATTGTATATCTCACAATGTAACTATTTATCTCCCAATTGCAACTTTACATCTCTTCATATGTAACATTTACAACTTTATATCTCACAGTTAAACTTTTAACGCAATTAAAACTATTTGTCCTCATCTGCATTTTTATATTCCATTCTGCAAATTTGAACTGGTGCCATGACTAGTTACAACTCATGCAAGAACCAATGTACATAATTCAATTTCAGGGTTTCAGTGAAGGGGAAATTACTCACGCAAAGATTTTGTACAGCTTATATTTACTGTACTATTCAAAAAAGTAATTAGTAACTGAAAGTAATTGAAAGAAGGTAATTATTCAGCAGTGACAAAATATTTCTTTTTAAACAAAAGCTGAATTTTGTATTAAACAAAGGATCCTGAACAACTATATCCAGGTTTCCACATAAACTTTAAAGCAGCACAACACAACATTGAGTGTGTTTAAATGCACCCTCGTAATGCAGTTATAATGGGATTTTGGTAATATTGCAATTAAACTTTACCTAATGTAAACACAATACTTTGATCAAAATAGTGAGATTAAGCTCATAATCGTAGCAAGCATAATCATATTAAAATATGTGGAGTATGACAATTTTTAATTACATTATTACAGCTCTGACCAACGTACGCATGTGCTTGCATACGCGGATGCCGTCTGTTGTTCACACAACTTCATAAATGAACTCTCTGACATTATTCTGAAGCAGGCCTGGTTCTATTCGAGTGCTAGAGAATGCTAAGCACTCTCAAATGAAAGCGATAGCACGCTTAGTTGAGGCTGTAAAAAATAGGATTTGGCAAACACTCCAGTACTTATTCGTGTTTGGAGAGCTTCAAAGGTTTCTATTTACAACATGTTTTTAAGCATTGAGCGATATAGCCAATCACAGACATGTTGGTTGGTTTCTTGAACGCAATGGCAATCAGAGGTTTTTCAGTTCAAGCATCCCTTCACTGTTCAAAATGCTACATTTTTTTCAGTGCTGAGTTCTGCAAGCTCACGTTAAAATCCTTTCATTATATAGAAGACACAATGTAAATAATAGATTCATTGTGCATCATAGAGAGATTCATGCATTATCGCAACGTTACAATGTTCATCACAGAGCTGAATAACCTTCCAATAGTCTACGTCTATAGTCATGTTTTACATTTGTTGTAAGTGGACAGTAACATGCATTGTGTTGTGGGGTTTGCGAATAATGATGGTAAAAATAACCACATTTCTTGGAAACATGAAAAAAAGAACATGATTACACATGGGGTAAATAATATCAGAATTTTCGATTTCTGTGTGAACTACTCATTTAAGTAGAATAAATGCATTGATTTAGAATGCTTCATAAAGGATTCATTTATAGTCACATTTCTAAAATAACCTAATTTACTGTGAATGATAAACTTACTGATTTAAGTTGTTGTATGTGTGTGTACTCTGCAGTGTTCCAGCAGGAGTATGGCTCTTTACTGGGCTCGGAGAGAGCAGCTTCATCGGGTCTATTCCCTGGCCAAACCCCACAACCTACAGGTACATAACACCCATGCTATCAGAGGGGGACGTGTGGTTGGTTTGATGTTTGAAACATTGTCGGGTTAGCTTGCCATATGTGTACAGTATGTATGGTGCACAGAATGAGCGGTTCAGAAGAACCTGCCCCGATCAGCAAAACCTCAGACTGACACACCAGTCAAAAGCAAGGTGAAGGGGCATTGGCTTAAAAATAGTTATGTGTGTATACGAGAGAGCCAGAGAGCTGACCTTAATGCTCCCAATGGAGAAGGGATTCCTTGGAGATTTCATGAGCTTTTTGCTTGGTGTGTCAAGAAAGAGACCCTGATCTGACAGACGTTTGACAGTGTTTGTGTGAAGTGCACTATTAGGGCTTGACTATATATGGATTAAAACATTTCCACTGTAGATTCAGAATCTTTTAGGATGTAAAACTTGAATGTAATGTTTTAAGAATTTAATAAATTGAATAAATTATAATTTTGTAAATTATATTTACCTACATACAATGAATCGCTTATTCAGAGTGTTAACCTGATTTAGTAAAACATAACTGGTTCACAAAACATTGAAGTTCAAAGCATAAGTGTCACTGAAATTTCTCTGCCTTAATGCTCCCATCTCAGTTGTGAGACAGTATTTATTTCCTGAAAATGCTAGTTAATGTTTTTGTATTGAGCTAAAAAAAAACTACTAAATTTGCTCACACGGGGTATAACTACGGAAGAGGATTAGGGCCAAGCAATGATAAAAAAATAGAACCATTTTGAGATTAAAGTCGTTATGTTTCGAGAAAAAACGTGTTAAATTTCGAGAAAAAAAAGTCAAAATAAAATGTTGAGAATAAACTCATTAAATTACGAGAAAAAATGTGTTAAATTGTGAGATAAAAAGTCCAGATAAAATGTTGAGAATAAACTCATATGTGATGAGAAAAGGAAGAAAAGCGAGTTTGGCAAAAGACGGACTCGAACCCTATCGATTGTATCATACGGTACTCCCCAGTGCATAACTCTCCAACCTCCGCCATAGCAGATGCTGAATTATACGGTCCAACGAGATGAAATGAATATGACACAAGTGTGTTTTTCTCAACTTTTTTCTCGAAATTTAACAACTTTTTTTCTCGTAATTTAATGAGTTTATCATCAACATTTTATTTTGACGTTTTTCTCGAAATTTAACAACTTTTTTCTCGTAATTTAATGAGTTTATTCTCAACAATTTATTTACTTTTTATCTCGAAATTTAACTTTTTTTTTTCTCGAAACATAACTTTATTCTCGAAATTGAATAAGTTTAATCTCAACATTTTATCTCAACTTTTTTCTTGAAATTTAATGACTAATTTCGAGATGTTTTTTTTTTTAATGATTGCTTGGCCCTAATCCTCTTCCGTATATAACAACTTCCCCCAAAATTGATCATTTTTGCAATTTTTGGGGATTTCTTTCCCACATCGTTACACCTATGGTGGTAAAAATTGCTTATAAAATTTTTATTATGCTATATTATTACCAAATCTTGGATTCAATCTTTTGTCAAATGAAATCTTTCAGTTAGCACAGGTTTTGCATTTCTTTTTGGAATTTAATGGGAGTAGGTCTTATTGATCTGAGCTTAAGCATCTCAGATTTTGAGTGAACATTGCCAAAATTATCCACAAATAATGATTTTTCAATCAAAAACAGTGTCATCTTGATATATTTCACACTCTCAAAGCCTGTTTTTACAGCAACACAAAAGCTACTTAATCACACTCACATAATCTTTGTTTCAAGTGAAGACAAACACACCCATCCACCACATTTCTCACAATTTCAAACTCTTTAACTCCGGCAACAAAGACTAAGCAGCACAGCTGTCCCTCTACTCTGTTAAACCCCTCGCTCAAGCCCGCTGTCTCGGTGTAATAAAGAAAAATACTTCCTGCTAAAACTAACTATGATACTGAAGACATTTCATCTTTGAGGGGTCCATCAGCACTTAATGCCAACACAGACTGATCAAGATGGATCATGTGTCTTATCGAGCAGAAATGGTCTTTTCCCTGCAGAAACCGAGCTGATGATGGTGGTGTCATTTCAAATAAGAGGAAGGCTGACATGATTGTGGGGGACTTGATAAATAAAAAGTACCCTGGGATGTACATCCATCATCCTGTGATCATATTTATTCTTGCTAATAAATTCATTGCTTCTTATTTAGCATTTATCTTAATATAATTTGAGATCAACAGCAGCTCAAGTCCATTTTAAGTGAAGGGGTAGTTATAAAATAAATACAGTGCTACAAACAGGAGTTCATATGGTTTAAAATAATATATTTAACATAACATGATTCACATAGCTTACACTACCATTCAAAAGTTTGGGGTCAGTTAGGATTTTTTTAATGCTTAGAAATTACTGCTTTTTATCAAGAGTGACATCAAAATGACATTTATAATGTTACAAAAGATTTCTATTTCAAATAAATGCTATTTTTATTAACTCATATTCATCAAAGAATCTTGAGAACAATTGATCAGTTTCCACAAAAAATATCAAGCAGCACGTGATTTTAATTAAAAACATTTTTTGGACCATCAAATCAGCATATTTGAATGATTTCTGAAGGAAATCATGTGTCACTCACTGATTTTATTGGCTGCCGCCATTACATTTGAAAGTATATTAAAATAGAAAACAGTAATTTTAAATAATAATAATATTGATTCACAACATTACCGTTTTATTGTATTTTTGATCAAGTAAAAACTGCCTTGATGAGCATAAGAGACTTCTTTTAAAAAATATTTCAAAAATCCAAATTTTTTTTTTCTATTTTAAAATGAGTAGGTGGTGTTTAAATTTGTAACTTAATCTGACTTTCAAAACCTGGATTCATTTAAATTGGTTGATAACAAATTTAGAGGGTCACCGAGGGGCCTAGCTTGCTGACAAATGGGCCCCGGCCTTTAGAACTTCAAGTGTTAGCTTCTTAATCTGATCACTGACAGGTTTGTTTTTTCATATCTCTTGTAGGATCTCCATACTACTATAGTGCAGCCACGCGGGGAGCAGGAACGGCTGCCACAGCAACTGCCACTGCCTATGACCGCCACTGACCAGCCGGACAGAGGAGAGGAGGAATGGTGGAGGAGTGGACGAAACAAAAAGAAAGAGGAGCGAGAACGGATTGATAGCAGCCACACAAGACTGTCTACATATGGAAGAAAAGAAATGAAGGTGGAGCAGGAAGGAGAAAGAAGAAAGAAAGAAGAGGTGACAATGTTTTCCTGCCGATTACAATCAATGGTCCAATCAGTAGCTTCAGCTGGTGTTTCTTATTTCTGTTGATTAGTGGAAAGTATACACCCATTCACCTGTATTCCTGTGGTCTCGGCTCACACTAAATCTGTTATTGCTTTGATTTATCTTCTGTCATTAAAGCCTTGCTTATCCTATCATCTTTGCATCTCTATGCAGTCTGTTCTTAGAGATGATCAGGTGTTGGGAGTTGGTACCAGACAATCTACTAGTGGCAGCTTGAGATGACCTACATGATTTGAGTTCATTTTTGAGTCATTTTATCCAATGTGTGAATGTGGCGTCATAATCTGTGGCAGACTTAGTCTGCTAAAACCATGAATTGTTTCGGAGAGAACCCAACACATCAAGTGAACGGAGATTTAATAGAGTTGGACAGATAACTCAGGTCGGAATATTGGCATTATTTACATTAAAATTAGCCAGCGTGAAGGACAGACCCATTTCACTATTGATCATGGGATGCTTCCACTTGAAAATGTAGCATAAATACAGAACTAGGAGAGAATATACTGGAAGATTCTGAAATCAGATGCATAAGCACAAGAATACCATTTAGACATAATGGACTTCTTATAAACCGAATTACACGAAAATGGGCTGTTTTGTGATTCGGTCTTTGTGTAGTATGTTGGAAAATTGCAGCATGATTGAAATGTTTAAGCACTGTCGTTATGAATGAGAGCATCAGTATTTTAAAGACTCCTCTCCTTCCTCTATGTAGATAAATACTATTTACGTATGTACAGAATACCCTTATTCAACTGTACATTAGTAAGATTTATAGCTATTTATGATGGAGAGTAATATATATAATTGTGTGTAAAAGTTTACTGCGGACAAATGCTACAATGCTACTGCTAGCTAAAGATGTTGCCGTTGAATACGTAGCTGGTTCTCTTTTTAACCCCCGATGTTTCATTCCAATCACAAATCAGTTGCAATTAAAAGAGCTTGCTGGTATTGAAGCACTGACAAGCTTTTGTGAAGTCGCTCCATTTTAGAAGGGGAAAACCATTAGCGATGCTACTTCCTTTAACAGGAAGTGATGTCATACCGTCTATCCCTTCAAATCCTTTCCTTAGCCTCCCCAAAGATACTCTTCAGTAGTGCAAATAGACACTCTTAAAAGCACAGTCACAAATCTGTTTTACAGAACTGGCTTCTTTTTTTTTTTTTTTTTGTCCTCGCTCTGAGTGCATTTGTTTTTGATTATTCCCTTCATCCATACTGCGCCAAGACAATGCATGAGACCAAGGTGGAGGCCTTACCAAACTCTCTATGTAGCAACATCATGCTGTACATCCTTCCTATTTGTCTGTCTGAGATATCCTGTACATCTATCACTTACAATGACAAGAGCTTTTGATATCATTATTGACTGATATATTGATATCTAACTTTAGATTCTAGTAGATGAGAAAAGACAAAAAGTGTGCTTTATTTAGCTATTGTCTGTGATGAGTGTTCCCAGTTCTTAATTTTCTTGCTTTTTTTTTCAATACACTGTGCATTGCTGAGTAGCTTTCGAAAAAGGAGAACACTGTAGTTTTAGTAGTGAGTCACAAGCACCAAAACTTTGATGTGAAATAAGAAAAAAATGACAAACCTATGAATATATATATATAGAAGTTGATAGTTTTTATGTTGTTGCTCTGGATTGTAAAGTAGTAATAGGATTACATTTGTTTGTAGACCATAAGTTGCACGTTATGCAACTGTAAAGAAACCCTTGATGCCGTTCACCACTAATGACTACTGGTGAACTTTGACCTTTTAAACTTTTAGTCAGAGGCATTATGAACCTGAAGTACACCAGCTGAAATCAAGGACAGTGCCTTTATTTTTCTACCAAGTCATCCAGAATGACCATGCGTCACTAAATAGCAAAATTGTCTGCATGACATAACGAGATCACAGCTTGACCAACCAATCAACAAACAGATGCCACTATCCATCATTTTAGCGTTTTTTTACATGCTAATTTTACAATCAATTTAAAACCCAGCAAACAAAATGGAGAACTATGAAACTTATTTGAATCGATTTAATATTTAACATCAAGCTAGAAACAATTATCCATTATAAAACATTGATCTATTATTCACAATATAAAACAGAATATATATATATATATATATATATATATATATATATATATATATATATAGACATTCTGGGTGTTCCTGTTGGATTAAAGCAGAGAGAGATACAAATGAAATAGACACGTAGTCCTTTTGTCCTTCGTCAGGTCGTGAATATGCCACACCTCTCCACTGACATGATCAAAGCCTGCTGCACCAGCAAAATCGAGCACCCCTTTCTCTTTTCTCATCCCCTCTTATTTCAATTTCTTATTTCCACCCCCACTACCATTTAACTCCATTTGCCTCTCTGGTGCACCATTAATCTGATCAGATCTTCCTAACCCCTTCCTCCAATGCCATCAGGATTAGAAATTCTACAAGTTGGCCGTTGATCACCTTTATGAAAATTCCCCATTTTCTTTGAGACGATTACAGTTGGCATATTTCCTTTATATATATACACATCACACACACACACATCACACACACACACACAGGAAATATACCAATTTTATAAATATTGTTTAAAAAGCACCTCACAATATTAGCAGTTAATTATATATGCATCCATGTTTTCCTTTGCACATTTCAGTTTAAAAACATACATTTTAAGTTATAAACAACATGCATAAAAAAATCTTGATTTAGATTACTGGCAGACAAGTACAATTAATTAGTGCTATTTTTCTCATTCTGTCTTATTCACCGAAAAAAGTGGCTAAATAAATACCTGGCTTTCAATTATACCTTAAAACAAAGTCATTTACTCTCTAAATATGGTTTAGTAATGATTCCATATTTCAAATATTTCCAAAGTAAAGGCTGAGCATCATAATTGATACTCATTCACCCAGTGAACAACCCCCAAATTATTGTTAGCGCCCCACTGTAAATATTAGAATATGTGAGTCAAATAGTATTTGACTTCACTTCATTTTCCAAATAAGCAAATTTGGTTTACAATTCTAAAAGAGTAATATTCAGTAATGTATTGATTCTAAAAGCGGTACGTCCACATCAACATTAAAGGTTTCCCAATTTAAAAAGCAGACTTAAAAATAAATAAATAAATAAAAACAGAGGACTTGGTTATCACCTTATTGTGGCCTTCTGTGTACAATCGGAAGCTCCTTCTGTAATTACTTGCTAATAGTTTCTTTCCCAAGGGGTTCATAAGTGTTTTTTACTCAGTTTTTGAAGTAAAGATTAAAGATTTTAAGAAAGCTTGAAATGTTTTGACAAATTTGATAACAGCAATCAGTTCAATTCAAAGGTCAAAAAAAAAAAAAGTCAGACTAATAACATATCTGTAGCATCCACCAAAGTTAGAGATGCTTGGTTTCAAAGTATTTTCTGGTGATCATTGCAAAAATATTCAAATTATGAAATAACCAACATGACAGAAAGATGAAGGCAAAGATGTTTGCAGCGAGTAAATGAATGAACTGCTTCTTTAAGAAATGTGTGTTTTTTATTGAATTTTCTAGTAGTAAAAAAACTTGGTGTTTTTCTCTGCGTGTCGTGTGTTGTCTTAATATTTGAATGTATTTACTGCAGAACAAAATTTGCCAAAGATATCATGCCACTTGATTTCAATCTTTTTGGTTCTTCATGACTTATTTCTTCATTCTATTCAAATCTGTCCACGAGCTGGAAATAAATGTGATTTTCTAATGGAATTAAACTGTTATTGTTATTATTTTTATGATGATGATGATTTTTGTTTGTTTGTTTTACTGTCGTTCAGGGTTATTCAATTGTCTGGCATTCCTCCTAATCCCTGATACAGGGTCATAGGCTACTCTGTGTATGTGCATATGAGTGAATGTTGTTTGTGTATTATCAATTCACGTATGTTGTAATGTGAAACTAAGAAGTAATTATTTGTAAATATTGGCCATAATTTTATTGGTTCATCAGAATAAAAGTAATTTTTTAAGTTCACAGGTTGTATTAGTATTTGATCAAAAAAGCTTGACGTTCATCTCATGGGTCTTTCCCCAGTTTATATTGTCATTTCACACATAGAGGGAAGTGGAAATATATTACATACATAATATTCTATAAAATATGGCATGGGGTTGTGAGAATGCCATAATCATGATTACTATGTTTAAAGGGATAGTTTACCCAAAATTAAAGTTCTGTTATTAATTACTCCTAACCTCTAAGACCTTTGTTCATCTTGCACAACACAATTGAACACAAATTAAGATATTTTTGATGAAATCCGTGAGCTCTCTGACCCTCCATAGACAGCAATGTAACAGAAATGTTCCCAGGCCCAGAGAGGTAGTAAGGACATAGTCAATGTAACATCAGTGGTCCAACCATAATGTTACAAAACTATGAGAACACTTTTTGTGCTCAAAGAAAACAAAAATAGCGACTTTATTCAACAATTTCTTCTCTTCCATGTCAGTCTGGAATACACGTGCATGCGTCATGGTACTGTTATGAATCCACTTCAAAGACTGACATAACTAAATTTTAAGTTAAGAGTATGACAAATTTAAAATTATTTTAACATTGTAGCAGACTATAATAATACACACATCTCTTATGTTTATTTATATATGACATATTTTAACATAAATGTTATTCACATGTGTTTTGTCTGTCTTCTTGCTTATAAGAAGCAATTAAGTTGTATCGTTATAACCTCCAGGGTATAAAACTGGATAGGATACAGGTTTCATAAACCTAATTAAAGAAATGCTTTCAAAGGCAACAACTGCAGTGTTTCTAAACAAGATGAGACTGAATTAATCCACTTCCCTCTATAGAGCTGCATAAACACAACCTCCCTACTTTGTGAGAATGGAGCTTACCAGCGCTTCACTTTTGGCTGGTGGCCTGGTCCACAGGAGGTCTTAACAGGGGGTGATAATGGACCACAAGCTGCAATACAACAACAACACCCCACACACACATGAAAAACAGCTTCAGCCCAGCTGGATACACACTCAGCACCAGCTGGGATTTGGTCGTGTGCCAGTTTACCATGTCTCGCACACACATTCAGTAACACAGTCTTGGGTCACTGCCCGAACACCTAGTTTGCCAGGTTGGCATTTGCGATATTTCGGCACTTGGGTGCATTCCCAGATTAGAAGCACAGTGGAAAACTGCAGAGCTTGAGTCTCAGCCAGATAACATGATGAATGAGCACTTCAAAGCCAAGGAGTTCCTCAGGTGTGTACATTTTTGACTTTGGATACAGTGGATCACTCTCTCCTAGCAGCACTTTCAAAAGCTCATTATCATCTGGAAATTACTTGCCTAAATATGCAGTTGTGTCCCACAAAACCTAATACATAACACCTAAATTGTTTCCCCAAAGCAAGCCAACAAACCTTTTCTGATTTCTAAGTTATTCTCTCAGGGATTGCTTAAAATATAATATAACCAAAGCATTGTAGTACCACCAGGTGAACATCCCTATTGATAAAACCTGTATGACCTGCTGTGATCGACATATGTTGTGTTGTTAATGCTGGTCTCCATCAAGGAATTTTAAACCCATCAGGTGAAAAAAATTACAAATTAATTCCAATTGGTCAAAATTAAGACACGATCTGAGCACATCAATTACAGAAATTTGTGTTTAAAATCCTGTTTGCCGTATTTGATTAGTTCTATGTGCACTGATTAATGTTTATATGTAAATAAAATCTGTTCAACATTTAAAGCAATCATTTAAACTATAAGCAAACACTTCATTCATATGGATTACTTTCATGATTTCTTCATGTACTTTTTTGCACAAAAGTTAAATTAACAATAAATAATATTGATCATTACATCTTTAGCTTGTTACATGCTCTGTCAACAAAAATAAAAGACAAACACAGCACAGTATTGTTATGGGTAATGAAAGGTTCATATTTTGGTTTTGGGAGTCCCCAACAACAGGTTGACATGCATGCAAGGTCAAAAACACTTTCATTGTTTTATAATATGCATCTATTTTTTACCTTACTCGCTCAAGGACTCCCAAACGATTCGGTTCATTTTTCCAAATCTGTGGTGATTGGTCCGATTGGTCTCATTTTCATTTCATCACGCCTGTAATGCCTGATAAAGCAGCATAATTAGCATTTTCATTCAACCCAACGCGAAAAGACCAACAAGTGGGTGGGAAATATGCTAATGTTTACATGACGTCGTTTCTATGATTCAGAGTCGACTCTTTCTTTTGAGAGAAAATAACTTTATACAAGGTGCACTTTCAGATTTAAAACTTTGTAGGATGTTTTCATTCACTTGGAGCTGTGTTACACACTGCATGAAAAGTAATTTTCAAAAATCCATAATAGGGGCACTTTAATAATTATATCACAGTTCCTCCAATGGCATGTGCATTTAAAGTGCTCTGCATGCTTTGGTAAATACAGAGGGGAAAACCATATATGGATGCTATGTCCACATTTGTTAATTACATCCACCCCACACAAGACTTAATAAGACACAGGGAGCTATAATTGAGAGCATACACCAATATAAAGATAAATATAATTTAGAACTGAACATTAGTCTACAGACTAAAAGGAATAATATGTGTTGGACAAATTTTCTTTCCCTTTATTAGACTAGCTCCTTCAAGCCTGATTAAATAAATAATCATGACATTTTTATTTTTCCTGTCTATTTTATTTGCTCTTGCTCTGTGAGAAGAGCGCAAGCGGAAGAGATAGCCATTAGAGGGCCAAGAAGCCATGCAAATTAACGTCACTCACAAAGCAGCTACTTCTGCGTGTGTGTGAGTGGAAACGGAGGGTGCTGGTAAGGTAATTGCAAGAGTCTTATTAAGACAGGAGCGTAGAGCTGACGTGCAGGTGAAGACACTTGCAAGCACACACATAGACGTACACACACGCTTACATAAGGATGCACATGTTCTCTCCCCCTTATACACAAGCAAACACACACACACACACACGCTTGAAGAATCAGAGACACTTCATTACTAGGAATTGTAGTCTCTTTTTCTCTCACATTCACACACGTGGGTCGTGGGTGGGCCTTAGGGGAGGCTAAGAGGTGAACAGTCGTTTTCAGGAAAGTGAACTCCCCACAGTAATTAGTTTAGAGAAGTACTAGCTCTTATTTAAAACTTTTTATATTGCTCAAGAAGTTAGTTGGTAAAGGTCTTTCTATTTTTTCTGCAATTGTAAGATAAAGACATCCTCTGTAAATTAAAAAGGATTTGGGTTGAGGGTAAATGATGGTGTTTCTGTAGCGAATTTGCAACATCAAGGTTGTGGGTTTGCAACTTGAATACACTGTTGGTTATGGAATCCTGTTTTTACATCTGCAAAAAAAAAAACAACCTTTGAGAATGTTTTAAAGAAGAAATACTGTCACACTGTGAGATATACAAGTCTTTTTTTTCTGTGAGATATATGTCGACATTGCACGTGCATTCAAGAGAAAAGAAAAGGCTGACTGGTTAAACTGCAGGGCAGTCACGATGTTGAGTGTTACAATTTCTCCTATGCATTTTTATATTATTGAAGTGTAACCTCCCCTTAAAATGTCTCTGCTCAGTGGGCCACCAACGTCATATGACATTGATATTTGGTTGAATATATTGATGTTAGGTGACGAAAATTCACTCAATTACCTATGTCTTATGCCAATGTCAATTTGATGTAGAATATTCTACCGACAGCTGACATTACTCATTATTCATTGGTTTTAAGTAACCAAAATTTAAGGTCTATCGATTGCTGGAGGCTGACATGAAGCCAACATTATGTTATGATGTAAACCTGATTTTCATTCCCAAGAAAATTCAGCATCTGTCCAATGTTGGAGGTTGATGTAAACCCGATTTTCAACCAAAATTCTATGTCTTTCCAATGTTGGACTTAGTGACTGTATACTGATTGTTAGACTAAACTAAACTGAGTCACATGATGCAAAAAGCACAAAATAGACAAACAACAGTATCAGACATATCTCCACAGTGTCCATGTGTCTCTAAGAAATGAAAAATGTAGATTGATTCAAACATCAGTCATTTCCTAAAGGGACATCTGAGGGACACATAGCATCTTACAGTGTGCACCGGGGTTAAATATGACATTACTCACATGAGTGCTTACTGTGATCCTGCTTTCAATCACACAACTTTCACTTTCCTCTCATAACCCTCTGCTCCTTTCTTATTTCTAAAAATGCAAGTCAGAGTAAGTTTTGTTCAAGTATGTGAACATTTGTGTGCGCATTAAAGGGTTAAAACAAATGTTGATCTAATCATCTAACTAATGCTCCAGTGAGCTGTACAATTTGCCTGTCTTTTCCTATGCCTGTAAAACTGACACTCATGACGAGTTTGAAAAAAGAAATGGGGGGGAAAAAAGAGGAGAGAAGTGAGCTGACAGGCAAAAGACCCTCTCATCCAGCTGTCTGACCCCCCTCCTTGCTCTCTCTCTCTCTCTCCATCTCTCCCAGAGGGTTTGTCCTTCTGGTCTCGTCCATGATGAATGGACCTGTCGAAAGAAACTCATCCTAGACCCAATTAGAGACAGAGAGAGAAAGAGAGATGGCTGGGGGAGAATGAGCAAGAGTAAGAGAGAGTGACAGCGAGAGAGAAAGTATCCCAAACACAAGCTATATGCAGGCGAGAGCCATATTATTTTAGTCTATACTCACTTTCATAGCAGGTTTTCTATACTGCAATGCACTAGACTGCTCACTGCTAGTCTGAATTCATTTACACACACATGCACAGACAGATATATCCCATACAACAAAGTATCGCAGTAACCACAGTTTCCGCCAATACGGCAGGCTTTTCAAATATCTTGATGCCAAGGACCACCGAAATCACCCTTTGTGATTCCTCTCCATAAATATAAAGACATTTCTATATTTTCATGCAACATTTGCTAAAGGACATAATTAAGCCAGTTATGTAATTAAAGAAACATTACATGAAAATATTTAATTACCTGTAAATATTTTGGGGGGGATCGAAAGGAGATCATCAGATTTTGGGAGTTTATGTTGTTTATTTATACTGAAGCCGTCTGTGTAATGTTAGATTATTTGGGAAAAAAATATTTGAAATTTTCTCAATAAATGTGTCATTATTGTTACCACCCTTAGAACGTAAAACCAAACAAGAATAAAAGTAGGCTTGAAAAAAAAAAAATCTGCTCTAAAAATAATTTATCATAATATCATTTAAGTCTGAAAAAAACAACAACCTAAAAATACATTGCAAAATATTTGTATTTTATTTCTGAAGTTTTGTGAATGTTAATTCCATTGTGTAGTAAAAGTTAGATCACTGAAACCATTTTAAATATATATTTTTTTCTTTTCTTTTTTTTTTCTATAAATAAATGAATATGTATTTTGGGATTTTTAAGAAAATCAAATAAAATATTAAATAACATTATTTTACCTTTACCTTTAGATGTCCCAATAGGTAAGTTTTGTCAGACCAAGCTAACTTTTGGGAACAATTTCCCCAAAGTATAGCTAAATAAAGCCAGACACACACACTCTTGCACACATCGGACGCCTGAAATAGCCACCGGGAGCATTTCGTACAGCAGTGAATAGAGGATTTTTCCTTGATGCTTCTCAATTTCCTCTGGGCTTTTGTTGTTTTGGTGTGTTTGTTTCCTGCTTACAAGTGGAGACTGTGTGAGTGTGTGTGAGTATTAGTGTTCTGTAGCTCAAAGGCACACGCGCACACACACACACAGCCCTGAAAGAGGTCTTAGGACTTTAACCTTGTCGGTTTAAGCTGTAATGTTACTGACAAGGAGAGAACAGGAATAGAGAGAGAGAGAGACAGACAGAAAGAAACAGAGAGAATATGACCCAAAGAATTGGAGAGGATTAAAAGATATCTTTGTTATTTTACTATAAATTAACCTATAGACGATTCATCCTATTTTTTTTACTAATATAATATAAATATCAGAAGAATAAGAATGTATAAATAAATATACTATAAATTTTCTATATTTATTATAAACTTTTTTCTCTTTTTTTACATTTTGGAGTAAAAGTACATGTATAGTCCTGTTAAATCTGATATATACTGTATATGGTAAGGTAACAGTGCATTGTTACATAGTTCCAATAAACTTATAAACATTTTATGCATGTGTGGTGGGAGAACTTCAACAATCACCTGAGGAGTGCAGCCGCTAAACAAATATATCAAGTTAGAGTGCGCTAAAAACCTGGATACTGTACAAGAAGGACAGATGGAGTGAAGAGTGAAGATTAGGGATGGGGCCAGACAGATAATGAAAGAGTGAAAATGGCTGAGATGCTGAAGGGGGAAAGGGACAGAAAGTAAGACAGAAAATCATTTAATGGATAGAGAGAAATATATAGATATAAAGAGGAGGCGAACAGAGAGAGAAAGATGAGAGAAATAGAAAACAGACCAAGAAGAGGAGGAGGAGATGAATGTGGAATGTAAAATTCAAGATAGACAGTCCAGAGGAAGTGATCAGGCACAGAAAAGAGGAGAAACGGACAGGAAGAGAGGGTAAGAATGAGAGTTGGAGGGGGTCAGATACAAGGAGGGAGAGAGAGGAGAAAGAGAGGATGACAGCACAATTAGGGATTTTAATTCTCTGCTTGACTGAGTAAGTCCAGTCTACATGATAATGAGCAGTTTCAATGTAATAAATCTTTATGATACACTGACACACACACACACACACGCACACACCACGTTTACATTGATAATTTCTCTTTTTACAAATATTCTGTGCATTTTTATACAAAGTAAAAAGACTTGTTAAAACTTGTTGGAAGTTTCATGGGCATCAAATTTCATGGTCATATCATACATTATTCATGTTTTTTTCCGTTCTATAATGTTAGTCAAAATTTACACCATCTCTCGGACCCTTGGAATTAAATTGAACATTTCTGTGTAAGTTTGCTTTACTTAGCAACTTGTGATCTGTGAGTTTCCTGTGGGCTCCAGTCAGAGCTGGGTAGATTACTTACAAATTGTAATCCGTTACTGATTCCAGATTACATGACAAAAATTGTAGTCAGTAACGTAATCTGTTACATTACACATTTTAGGTAATATAATCAGATTACTTTAGCATTATCGCGTACCATAATGATGTAAAAAATGCAAAGAGTAAGAAAACTTGTGCCATTCATTGTAATTTCAAGTGCATTAAACATTATATTACAGTTTCCCAAACTAGGGTTCGTAAAGGAACAGCAGGTGGGTTGTGAGTTTAATGAAAAGCTGACAATTAATTAAATCATAAAAAAATCAAAATAAAATAAATCATTTTAAAACAAACTCCCTTTTTTTTTTTTTATTTGAACTCCCTTTCGAGGAAAGTCTCTTCACTTGGCGGCCATATTTGCAACGCCTCCAGTCAGCTCATACAAGACCAAGATGTTAATGAATGGGGGAATCCTGAAATCTCAAAAACTGCTCGCTGAACTCACATTATGTCAAATCAGCAACAAAAATCTGAAATTAATTGCCCCATGAATGTTGTTTCTTATACTCAAAGAAGAAAACTCATAGCGTTTAAAAAGCTTATTTTTCAGGCTAGACCAGGCAATGTGCATGCGGCGTCAAATTATGCAAATTTGGCTCTTTCATTTCGAAGGTGGGACTATTCCTCCATATTGCGTGTTGCAGTTTCTCCCATTCATAAGTATAGGAGTGAACAGTCTTTGTGTTTCTATAGTCTTTGTTTTAAATAAAACACTTACTAAAAAAGATGAAATATTTTTATTTACCTGCATGCAATGTGATCATTAATCAACATCAAAGAAACCGTGAGCATGCAAATGTGATACTTAATTATTGAAATATTTATTTTAAAATCTCAGGGGTACTTAAAGCAAATATATTTGGTGAATAAGGTTTAGATGACAAAAAGTTTTGGAATATCTGCATTACATGTAACTAAGAAATAACGTGAATATGTGCATTTTAATTAGTTATAATTAATAATACATGGTTAAAAAACCTACAGAGTAATAATTCAAATAAAAATGAATGTGTTCATCAGTAGTTGATGCAATGTTGAAACCCTTCTGGTCAAATGCTGTCGCCACCTGACTAATGACTGATCTTTGTGTGAATGTCCGCAAGACTGGACTATTTATACATATATAATAAGTATATATTCGGTAGACTATTTTAGAAATTAAAATTTAAAAGATGAAAGAGAAATTAGGGGGAATCAATGATTTATGAATGATTTTATTGCTATTGTGTGAATAATATGTTATCATGTAATCCATAAAAAAGTAACTGTAGTCTGATTACGAGTATTTTAAAATGTAATTTACTCTGATTACAAGTACTTAATTTTTGGAATCTGATTACGTAATCCAGATTACATGTAATCAGTTACTACCCAGCTCTGGCTCCAGTATAGTTCTTGCTGCCCCATCCTTCAAAACAATGTTTCACAAAATGTGCTGCACAAACTTAAACCCACTAAAGAAAGTGCAGTCAAAGTGACTTTCTTTCTGTGTGCAGTACTGTATATCCAGCGCCTCACACTCCATTCCAGTAGGTGGCAGAAATGTTTCTATGCACCAATGTGAAAGGGGCAATCGCTAAAATGAATGGCCTACTATATAAATGGCCCAACCAAATCCTTATTATCTCCGTTTATGTCCAAAATCAATCAATCAATCAATGAAAGCAATCATTGTTAGGTGGAGCAACTCTATAAAGTTGGACTGAAATGATAAGTTCTCTTGTAAAAATAATGACCTTTTTTCAATGCTGGTGCTATATACAGTCAGATATGAACTTTCCCAGTTATTACTCTTATATAATTCCTAAACACCAAGAGAACAAATTATTGTATCTACCCTTTAGAAAAAGTAGTAAAAGTAGTATTTTTTTTAAAGAAAATGTGCAGATAATATAATGTAAATAAATAAAATGCAGCTTAAGTGTACTTAAAGTGCAATTTCTTGACGGGTTCTAACACAAAAGTGCACTAATTGTCAAATTAAAACTTTAAAGTGCATTTAAAATGTTTTAATAATACTTTGTCATGCTTTAGCTACACTTATTATAATGTGTTGGCTAACACACTAAAGTACATGTAAAGTACTTCATTAGAATTTTAATTGTAGTGTTTTATATGAAAGTGTATTTTATATTACATTTAAAGTTAATACATTTTTAGTAGACTAAACTGCAACCTCATTATAAATGTGTAATTACAAACATTTAAATACATGACATACACGTTTCACTAGAAATTACATTAAATTATATTTTAGTTTACCATAGATGCTTGTTAGTATTTGGCAGTACCACATCAAAAACAACAGAAGTAATTATGAAATATATTTAAAAAAATGTATTAATTGAAAGTCAAAAATCACTCTGATTGCATTAATCAATTCAACAAGCATAAACTATAGCACATTTTCAGATAATTGCAATTAACACGCAATTAAGTGTCTGAAACATTACATTCGATTCACACTTAAGCGCATAAAATAACTCTTTTTAAAAGTATGCTAAAGTGTGCTTTTTTCATACACTTCTTTGCTCTTAGTAGCCATCGTGGAACTACAGAAAGCTTAGTATATTTCTTCATGATATGACCATTTTAATCTTCTTAAAATCACTAACCAAGTCTTTGTCTATTTATTTTTGCCTAGAAAAAGACTTTATATCCCTTAGTCAAATAAGCAATAAAGATGTCTGATATTGTTTTTAAACAATTCTAAAATCTTGCACTAACAGCTGTTTTTAAAATGTACAAACAGCATGTTATCGTCCTGCACTGCTGGCATATTTGCCAATAGTTTCCTCAGGCTGAAAAGACATTTCGGCATGAGAATCAAGCTCTTCATTTGTTCTTCAACCATTGGAACCAGTCGTCCGTTAACAAAACAACACAGCGAATAATTTTTCCCATCGGAGACATCACACATGTGTCTCCATCTACTGTACATGCCCATTAGCTCTGGGTCTCTGTGTGTGTATGATGGAAACCCACATCTCTGGAATATGAAGTCCCCTAATGAACAAGCGTCCGACTGCAAGCGGCATCAATGGAAAGCAAAATTCGTTAAAACTGAAGGAGGTAATTGGAAAGTGAGCTGTCACAGTGTAGCCGCCTTCCGAATTTGTCAGATTTGTAATGAAGAGAAACATCACTGCCTTCGTTGACCCAAGAAAACACACAAAGACAAGCAGAGGAAGGAATAAACACGTTCACCTCATTACGCTTAGCTCCTCAATGGTGTATACAGTAAGTGAGAGTAATGCTGGAAAAGGCTTGGTCATGTGTTAGCACACTCTTTAGGCACATGCTCTGATATGATATAGCTCATTTAAGACAGGTCAGATCGAGTAATTAATGAATCTAGACTTTTTATTTCTTTAAGAGCAGTTTATTTTACCATTATTTATGTACTATTATAGTTGTTGTTTATATTATGAATTAGCATTTATTTTTATATTTATTTTAATTTTTAGTATAGGCCAAAAGTGCTGAAGTTAAACTTAAAAGAGATAGTAAGGGTATGTGGAGAAACAGAAAACCAGAAAGAGAGACGACTTAAGGAGATGTGTGAGAGATGACAGCGAGCGTCTGTTCCTGCAGCTGGCCCTTGCCCCCCCTCTATAAAATGCACAGCAGGAGTCATTATCAGTGGGGGGGGGTGAGTTCATCCCCATATTACCACCTTACCCCCCCATTAACCATCCACCTCCCCAGCAGCACACACACTTCATCTGATGTTAACTATGTAAGCACTCATATCTGTCACACTAATAGCTATTGTTATGCTGATACGCACAGTAGGACTGACACACAGGTTGCTCCCGTTTCAATCATAACAGACCAGTTAAAGCAAGATAATACATGATCTTACCAGCATGTGACATATTGGTTTTACAGACCTGCACATACCATAAAATGGTGGGAGGGGTTTACACCAAATTTAAGCTACTCAACTTTATTAAATTAAAATTGCACAGTCAGTTTGACAGAATAAAGGGAGTTTTTTTTTTTTTCCTCAAAGGCTACCGTTTTGTCTTATTCTCATACAAATTTGTTGTTGAGTAAATCTGTCTTGGGTATGATAACGATATAACATGGACTTTTCAACAGGATTTTAAACTTTTTTTTTTTCTACATGCATGTTGATTCATGTGAAGATTCATCCATGCATGTTTTTAACTTTCTTTTGCCTTCATAATTTTTATTTAAAATATGACTCAGTCTTTTGGTGAAAGGACAGATATTTCTTTGGTGATGAATACTGGACTGTTTCAAACATTTAGTGTGCTTAAACTCCGCCCCTTTCCTGCAATCAACCGCAAGCTCTCATTCAGGGGTTGCAACTATGTAACTATGGTCGCAAGTTTCGTTGTTACCAATAGAGTTCAATGGTGCTGATGGTACTTACGACTATAGTTAAGTAACACAAGTTTTGGGAAATGCACCCCGGATCTTACCTTGCTCTACATTTTTTTTATTTTTATATATATTTCGATATGAATCGGTTTCACTCAGATGTGCATCATAATATGGAAGAAAAGATCTGTCACTACTTCCACTGAACTTACTACCTGATTGTTAAAACAGTATGTTCTATACAGGTAGTATGAATTTGGGTAGTATTAGGGGTGGGCAATATGACCAATAATTTTATTTCACGGTAACAATCACAATATGGTTATTTTTCTACCATAGAAATGTCATTATTCTTGTCAATAGTGTCAATATCACAAAAAACTAATACTAGCCTAAATAAAAAAAAAAAAAAAAGGTATTAAAGTTATGAAAGTAATTTGGTCAAGAGCAGTGAGATATTTTCTCTCTTTTGTTGTTTGATTCACATGAAATGACAGACAGCAGAAATATTAGACTGCTGTAACTTTAAGAGCTGCCCGGATTCAATATACTGTTACAAGCTGTTTCCAGCTGTTTGCTTTCACTTAAGACTTAAATTACTGCGTTTATGAGGATACTTGCAAAGACGGGAATTTTGACACAACAAGTGTGTGTATTTAACTGTTCAAGGCCTATCCTATAAAAAAAGCAAAAATAATCCGTTCAATACTCCCACTCTCTATGAGCTCCTTCTTCACATGTGCGCACCTCTCTGACAAAAACAGTCTCTCAGACAGCGTTCGCATACAGTGAAATAAGTTATCTTTCGCTGTTGATTGCGTTTCAACCACTGATTCAATCAGTTGTTTTAAAACAGCAATGCTTAAAAACGTGTGCAAACGATAAGTTTTCATGACGACGTAGCACAGCAACATCACATAAGCGTATAACTGGGATAGAGACGACAGTCCAAAATCTCTTCCAGTTGACAAATTTCTCCCAATTAATCGTGTTGTATATCGCCCACCTCTATGAATAAAATCTGGATGTGCTACAGACACCATGTTGATATGGTCATGTGACCTACAACATCAGTTGTGTCGCTTCACTGCCAATCTTTCATTTGTAATATTTATGTTTTAAAATTTATGTAATTGACTTTTGCCAGTGTAGATGGCTTCATACAAAAGTAATGTGAACATAAACGAGACGTAGCACAGTTAGATATCTAGGCTATCCATGTAATAACAACCTAAAGAAATAATTATAAAGTGTAATAACACATTTGCATAGCAACTGTTACTTGTACAGCTGCCAGAAACATTCTTTCACGTGGGTTCATTTTGTTGACTGTTGCTACTGAAACGGATAATCCCAGTCCGAGGACATAAACAGCACCGAGTTGAAAGTCACATATTGTCATCTCAGAATTACGGTAATTACGACAATGCATCATAACTTATGCTACTGTTAAATTTACATTGCTATCTATTAGTTAATTATCCGTTAAGAAGGAAGCCATGTCTGCATCTTTCAAATCTGAGGTCTCATCACTGCCGAAAAGACAATATTGATTTGGGTTTTATTACAGACTTTTGGCTTGTAGACGGTTCAATTTGGCCAATATATAGTTCATATTTTTAGTTTAGGAATATACCACGCCATACTCACAAGGCACTATTTATGGGGTGAAATTTGATGAAAATAGATTTAGTAAATTTCTATGTTGCTGTGGGCAGTTGCTTCGGATAACAGTAAGGTTAATAAATCCAAATTTAGGACTTTAGGATATTAAGTCTTATTTGATATAAATTATATTTTAAAACGCATCTGTCACTGATACAGTGAGACACGGGTGTTAAAAATATTTATTTAATTACATGTCAGATTGACATTATCAAAAGCAAATATGAACAAAATGACAGACATCTAGAAAAAGGGTAACAGATTAGAAACTTTACACATTAAAACAAATAAAACATGACATGGATATTACATCATGGAGACAAACACAAAAGCAAACGACAATTAAGATACAACGGCAGAATAATACTGTACCACCTCCTGCACATAATGAAAAATGATGGATATCATCATAAGAAGTGTAAATTAGGGCATTCTGTAATGGACATCACAATCAGACTACATCCACCGTGTTAAACTCAGGGTGGGCAAGAGGTGATGTCACTCTTGAAGTAGACAAAATGATATCAGATGCTGGAGGTGGACAGGATGTCCTCTACCAGGTGTTTATACACCCAGGCGTCACCTTTGAGCCGCTGTCGACGGATCCCGACCACCTCAGGCTTCTGCAGGATACAAACCTCCAACTCAAACTGCATGGTCACCTTTCCAAAGTCTGACTGTGTGCGGCACTTCAGAGTATAGCTAACAGAAAAAGAGGACATTATTATAGCATATAACAATTTAACAGCTAAACCAAGTTATTTGGTTAGAGCAGAGTTTTGACTCAAAAAAACACTATATTTCTAGGTATTATGACAGCTGCTTGTTTTCAAACGTTTTTATTGTTATATTACATTAATATGCAGTTATGTTCCGTATTCCAGAACTGTAGGTTCCTCAATAAAAATAATGAATAATAATAATAGAATTTAGAATTATATTGTTTTAATATATTAATAATAATTCATTAATTTAAATACTCATCCTGCTGAAGTTTTGCCCTCCTGGTTGAGAACCACTGGTTTAGCAGAAAAACTCATTTGAATTGCCATTTCAGGAAACACATGATGGAAAGTTTAACTTACCCCTTCTGAACGAAGTCCACATTCTTCTCTGGTAGGATGCTGAGAATCTGATTGAGCACTTGGTCAGCATTAGTCTGACTGGTGAGTGTCACGTTGTATTGAGCCTAAAATAAAATAAAAAAAAAAACAGAGGATGAGTTATATAGAACCTGGCAAACATCTAAATGTGCATTATGGAGAGACTACCTGAAATTAAATGGAAAGAAATATGGACACATGAAGTTGTGTTACCCACATTCTTCAAAATATCTTCTTGTGTTCACCAGAAGAAATGAACTCTTGAGAGTGAACATCTTGAGATTGATTAAAAGATGGTGGAATTTTTTGGTGAACTACCATTTTAAAGTAACAGTTAAAGCAAAAAAATTGAAATTCTATAATTTACTCACTCTCAAGTTGTTCCAAAGTTGTATGAGTTTCTTAATCATTTAAAACCCTCTTTCTTCCATTCATCACAAATAAAACTCAGTTTGTTCCTCAAACAGAGTTGGGCTAATTTTGGATTGTTTTTTCATGGTGTCAGGCAGTGGTTATCAACCAGGGGCTTCGGTAAATATCTAAGGAGGCCTTAAGATGACGGAAAAAAAAAGCATTAAAACAAGCTCGGGCAAGTCAAAATATTTCTTATTATTATTTAACCCCTTAACAACTATTTGTTTTCTATGAAGAAATATGGTTTCCTTCAGTCTCGAAAACATGAATATATGACATATAAATCTCATTTTAGAAGTGAAACAATTTCTAGACTCGAAAAGTCATGTAAATTAATACAATCTTAAAACTCCATTGGAATTACCATAAGAAACACACATTTTGTTAAACATCTCCTTTTGTATTCCATTATAAAGAAGTCATACAGGTTTATGGCATGATAATGAGTAAATGGTGACCTATCCTTTTTAAAGCTTTGGTTAACCTCCAGTGAGGTGGTGTTTGTGAGAGGACTCACTGCTAAAGCAATGTGCCTGGTTGCAGCAGTGTGATAAACACGCCAAATCATAATATGATAAAAAATGAGGACATTTTAGGCATTTAAGAGAATGACAGACAAACAACACAATCTTAAAGGCTAAGCACAAATGTAAAAATGAGACGAAAGATACCTTAATTTTGCGTGGTCCATCTCGAGGTCCTCTCTTCTTACTGGGTGTGAGCATTGTAATAACTTTATCCAGGCCTCTCTCCAGGCTTCCAAACACTTTACCTCCCTTACGCTTCTGCCCACTGTCCACCTGACAGCCAGCCAGGTCCAGAGATCGAGTCCTGGACAAGTTGGAAATTCAGTTTAGAACATAATTGCACATTTCTATAATTACAAAACTATCACAATGCAATGCAGCATTTGCCAAGAGGCTACTACTGAAAAATGGGGCAGTTCAAATGTTAAATACTTTCACTCTTCTAACAGACGAAGTCCTCTACCTTCTCTCTGGGCTGAAAGCCAGTATATCCAGTTCTCTTTGTTGGCCGCTCTGCTGTTGGTCCACTTCTCTCCTGCGGGATACTTCTTTAGTGGCACTGCCCACTCCTGCACACAACGGATAAACACATGTCACTACATGCTACATGCTGCCGCAGCTCTGGGAACAGCGACATGTACACCTGTCAGTATGCGCTTCGGGAGTTGTCTCATACACACACACGCATGCACACACGCTCCGTCCCCAGTGTGCACCTGTCCGTTTCAGTGCAGGAGGTGGTGTGTGACAGTAATGAGGTGGACATAGTGGATGTTGGGACATGAAGACGTTTCCCCAGACACACTGCGCCCATACAGAGACACACACTCCCACTGTGGTCAACTGAATCAAACTATAGATGCTAGATGACACAACACTCTTTTTATGTATATTCTTTTAAACCCCAGAAATGCCATTAAAGCATCTAGAACTGAACAACACCAAAAATGCAACGTTTGCAGAAAATGAGTATTTAGACTTATGTATGCTTTATCAGAGACCACACGAAGATAAGAGGAAAGATCCAGGTATTGCCAGCAGTGAAAGCCTTGATTAGACATATCTCCAGAGAACTTCCATTCACTGTTAAATCACTATTAATGCTTTTGTTAAGCTGTACTTTCCTTCAAATAATTAAAATATTAATTAAAAAAAAATCTCCCAGCCCCAAGGAGTTCATAATCACAATACATTGTTAAAAATATAGTAATAATAATATTCATTATTCAATAATAAAAACAAAAACAAACTTACTGATCCTAAGCATATGAGATCCTGGACCACAAAACCAGTCATAAGGGTCAATTTTTTAAAATTGAGATTTATACCTCATCTGAAAGCTGAATAATTTTTTATTTTTTAAAGTATTTATTAAATATAAATATTATTTCCATTGAGGTATGGTTTGTTAGGATAGGACACTATTTGGCTGAGATACGACTATTTGAAAATCTGAGGGTGCAAAAAACAAAAAAGAAATCACAATATTGAGAAAATCGCCTTTAAATTTGTCCAAATTAAGTCCTAAGCAATGCATATTACTAATCAAAAATTAAGTTATATATTAACAATAGGAAATTAACAAAATATCTTCATGGAACATGATCTTTACTTAATATCCTAATGATTTTTGGCATAAAAGTAAAATGGATATTTTTGTCCCATACAGTGTATTGTTGGCTATTGCTACAAATATACCTGTGCAACTGGTTTTGTGGTTTCACATATAAAGAAAATTCCAAAACATACAGCACACAAAAATTGTTGCACAAAATGAATTAATTTCATTCAGGGAAAAAAATGCTCTTCAAGGTAGATAAAGACATGTTCATTCAAGTGATGAGATTTAGGATAACATATGTAAGGATTATGCTTAAGTGATTCATTATCCAGCTCACCTTTGTTTGCGTCGCTGCTTGTGGAAGTGTTGTTGTTGTTGTTAGGTGATGTCACTACGTTTCTGTTGGATTTGGTCTTTCGGCTGCACATTGGAGTTCGGGGGGCAGGCAGAGCAAACAAATCTCCATCTGTGCCTGTCACAGAAAGATTCTCTTTATTTTCTCTGGTTCTATCACGTGTCTCTGGCTTCTGTTGACGGGGTCTCCCTTTCTCTATGATGGGGGAGTAGCCTATTTCATTCCGCCGCTTCTCCGATGTTTCAGAGGTGAGCTTCTGTAGACGACAAGAGTTTTCACAACAATTAGTAACTAAAGCTTTTTTTTGGGTTACTACACAGAGTATTTCCTTCAGTAATGACAAATAAATTGTAAGGTAATTATTTACAGTGGGCCAATGGGAATTACAAACTTGACAGTGAAATGCCCAAAATTATTTCCTGCTAAACATTTGGTTTCATTTAGGAAATACATCACAATATTGAAGTTAAATGTTGAAATTTGTTTCATGTTGCCATAAAAAGTTAATAAAAAAAGGTGACTAAATATATATATTTTAGTTTTTTTAAAGAAGTCTCTAATGCTCACCAAGGGTGTTGTTTATTTGATCAAAAATAGAGTAAAACAGTAATTTTGTGAAATGTTATTACAATTTAAAAGACCTTTTCTCCATTTTAATATATTTTTAAATGTTATTGTTTCCTGTGGGGGCAAAGCTGAATTTTCAGCATCATTACTCTAGTCTTCAGTGTCACATGTTTCAGATATCAACCTAATATTCTGATTTAATACCCAAGTATCAAATATTATTTGTGCTTAAACATTAATACTGGTTCTCACGATTATCAATGTTGAAAAGTTTTTGCTGCTTAATATTTTTGTGAAAACATTATTTAAAATAATAACAGCATTTATATGAAACTGAAATCATTTGTAACATTATAAATGTCTGTCAACATTGCTCAATAAAAGTATTAAAAATAATAATTAATTAGCCTCAAACACAACTGTTTTCAACATCTACAATAAGCACCAAATCAGCATATTAGAAATTATTTCTGAAGGATCATGTGACACTAAAGACTAGAATAAATTCAGACCTTGTGAACAAAAAAAATTCACAGCTTTTTTTTTTTTTTTTGCTGGTAACTGTCCAAACAATCCAGGTCTATCAACATTGCAATAATTCAGGAGGACTGTTTCTCCAGTTGGGTAAAAAAAAAAAAAGTTAACTAAATAACAAGTAACAGCATTAAACAAAACAAGTAAGAGGCAGCAAGAGAAAAGGAGAGTGTGGAGAAATAAAAAGGAAGTTAAATGTAAAAAAAAAAAAAAAAAGACTTTGGCTGTATAAGCAGCATTGGACAAGAGGGAAGAGCAGACAAATAAAGAGAACATGGAGGCTAACCATGCGTGGAGTGTTTGTGGTGTGTGTGTTCTTGGGTGTGAGAGGGGTCCAGGGATTCTCGTCATCGTAGCAATCAGGGGGGAAGACCATAGAGCCAAGCACCACTGGGTGAACACCATCATCATCCTCACTGAAGCGTAGACTCTTCTTCAGCGGAGATAGACACACAAAATCACACTCCATACATCGCGCAAACATGACTATAGTAATATTAATAAATAAACACAGCTATCACTCCTGTGTGACTTTTAAAGTACCATGGTAATACCATTTTTGTATTTGTATAATAAATGTAGCACGGGCTGACCATTGTGCATTCATAATGCACCTAAATGTGTGAATATTGAACTCACTTGTATGTCCTGTAAAGGAGAGTACATGGGGTCAATCATGGGGCATTCTGCTCTCAGACGCACAGGGCGGCCTTGATGCTTTTTAGCCAGCAGTAACAGGTAGGTGGCGGTCATTTGATCGTACTTCCACTGAAAAAACACACACAGAGTAAAGATTTCTCTTCTGTGTGATTGATGTATAATACTCATTATTATAACAGGGAATTATGAACAAGTCACATCTCTGTAGTTAAGGGAAGCAGATTTGGCCAATGCACTGGCATATACGGACATCTAGTGGTCATGGTAAAGCGATTTGATGCTTTTCTTCACAGTTGTTACCTTTCTCTGGTTATTAAGCAGCTGTTCCATAAAATTGTTTCTTAAACACCAAATCAACAAATTAGAATGTTTTCTAATGGATCATCTGACACTGAAGCCTGGAGTAATGGCTGCTGAAAATTGAACTTCACCATCACAGGAATAAATTAAGTTTGAATAATGTAATCATAATTTACGATATTACAAGTTTTATTGTAATAAAATATATAAGTCAAATATATGGAGCTTTTGTGAGGCACTTGTGTGTCCCTAACATTTGAACAGTAGTGTCTTTGCAACATCTATACATTGAATACAAAAACCAAAAAATACTTATGAATTTTAATATTAATAAATATAATACTCATTTGAAATCACAGGAATCACTCAGTACCTCTGACACAAGTTGGATTGTTCGTTGTCTGGACTGTTTAAAAGCCACTGCCATTTCAGTGATACAGTCTTCATCTATATGACCCAACTAAAAAGAACAAGCATACAAAGGAAATTATACATTGACTCAATGACTCATATACAGCATTCTCTTCATGTATTGGCTGTGTTTAATAGTCGAGTGTCCATCAATAAAGAATCAGTGAACACTGCTGATCAATAAACATCCTGACCCATGTCCGTTTCATTTGACAAACACATTAAGGTCATGGATCTGTTAAAACTTTAAAGGAACTAATGCAGTTTGTTATGGATAAGTACATAAGAATCACAACAACTTTTAAGCCCAGAAATATTTTATAAAAAAATTATTGGCTTTACTTGACTAATTGGAACTTGGAGGCATAAGATTTGACTATAATGTTTATAGAGCTCATCTTACAGGATGTTTACTGTGCCACTCCACTGGTGTGCTGTATCCCTTCATGACCCAAGGGTGACCAAGCAACTGTTTCACAGTCAAACGCCTCTTTGGGTCCACCTGTAGGAGAGGAAAATAAACTGCATTAAATTGTACTGCCTTACTTAAACACAAAAAAAGAGACACAAACCATTCAGAGTACCTGCATCATCTGGTTTAGAAGCAGAATGCTAGCAGGTGAAAGCCAGTGGGGATTGCTATATTTGCCTCTCTGTCAAAGCATAACATGAGATTACATATACTATATAAAACTACTTTTATTTCAGTAACCTAATAAATGCATGGAAGAATAAATAGTTGTGGTGGGATTTAATGCTCACATCTAACACACTTACTGTGATTTTTCTGTAGAGGACCATACAATTGTCATCATCAAATGGAAGAAAACCACACAGTAAAGCGTAAAGCAATACGCCCATACTCCACACATCAGCCTGAAACACATGTGCCAAGAGATCACAAGAAATACACATGCTTAATTTGTCATTGCTTTCAAAAACATTGGACATGAAACACATATGCCACACTGACCTCAGAACCAATGTAAGCCTTGCCCTGAATGAGCTCTGGAGCTGCATATGCTGGACTGCCACAACAGGTCAGCAATTCAAAACCCAAACCACCCTAATCAAAGTAAAATTCACAACTTTTAAAATGGAAATTTAAGTTGTGTCATACTTGATGAATTTTGCAACATAAACCCTGTTATATTCCTGTTTACTGTGAAGCTGCTTTAAAACAATCTGTATTGTATAAAGCACTATATAAATAAATGTGACTTGACTTTATTTAAGCAAGAAAATGGACATGACAGATGGATACACACCTTTGGTTTGGCACAAAGGCCGAAGTCAATGAGTTTTAGGTTATGATCTTCATCGATTAACAGGTTTTCCTAAGGTCAGTAACAAACAGTTGTGTCAAGCAAACATTGACAATGTAATAATTCACACCTAAATGAAAATACTGTCATCATTTAGTCACCCTCATGTTTTACCAAATCTGAATATTTATTTATTCACTTTTTAACACCGTGCCAGCATCAAGGCTATTTTCACGGCGATCTCTGAATAAATTATACAAGGTATACAATTAACAAAAGGTTACAAAAGACATTTCACATGTACACTAGACAAAAATTCTAAAATACAATCGGGTGATACATTTTTAAATAAATCAGTTAGACACACCTCTGAATAAAACTGTAGTCTATTTACATTAAAAACAATACAATCCAATATGTTTCACAGTCATTTAAGTTTGGCAAGTAAGGTATGATGGTGGTTCATAACCTTTTAATAAATATCCATGTGTAAATCTTGTATGACCTACCAAATCTGAATATCATTCAGCCAATTTCTTACATTAGACTATCACTTGGCCACATGAATTGGAATATAGCACACAAGCTGGTCCATAAATCCTTTTCAAAGCTAAAATCAACACAACTCCAATCCATCAATTAACATCTAGTGAGTGAAAAGCGGCATGTTTGTAAAAACATTCATCAAGGCATTTTAACTTTAAACCACCGCTTTTGGACAAAATACAGTAAAATCTATAATAGCCTTCCTCCAGTTAAAAAGTCCATCCCCTGTTTTCCTTTCAAATGGAAATCCTCCAGCATATCTGTTTAGAAATGTTCTGGACTGAATTAATTTGTAAACAGTGCTTGATCTGTGCATATTTCTCTCCCGATTCAGACAAGACGTTTAGATGAAGACACAAACTCATCTACATCTTGGTAGGCTTGAGGGTAAGTACATTTTCAGCTAGTTTTCATTTTTAGGTGAACTATTCATTTAAGACATTTTTCGTTTTTGGGTGATTTGTTCTTTTAAATGGGAGAACTCAGTATATGATTAAGCTATTTAAGTCAAATGTTCTCTTCAACTAACTCACCGGTTTGAGGTCTCGGTGGGCATAGCCTTGGCTATGAACATAGGCCATCGCAGAGATGATCTGACGGAAAAACACTCGGGTCTCTTCCTCTGACAGCCGGTCTTTAGCAATGATGTAATCAAACAGTTCTCCTCCAGGACAGTACTAAGAGTGGCAAGAATTGTGGAGCTTAATCCATTTTCGTTAAGCAACAGATCAGAATCACTTTCAAGAAAACATACCTCAAGCACCATGTAGATCTTGCTTGACGTCTCAATGACATGGTAGAGACGACACACGTGCTGATGACTGAGGTTCTTCATAGCCTCAATCTCTATCTTAACTCGGGGCAGATCATCCTAACAACAGGTAACACATACTTTAAAGAGCATTTCTTTTTCAAACAATATACTCTTCTCATTTTCAGCATGCTAACACTGTATTTCATGTAGAAGTACAATAAATTAAGCAATATCTCCATATTTCTTCATTAATCGCAGAAAGAATTTGTGCAAATGTAAAATGTGTTTTAATGCAAGGCCAACCTAAAAAAGAAGATCTTACCCCTAGGTCCTTTTTCTCCATTATTTTGATGGCCACTTTCTCTCCTGTCAGTAGGTGTCTACCAAGTTTGACCTTAGCAAACCCACCTAGGGGGTATAACGAAAATAAAACAAAATGTGCTCTTGATGACAGTTTCTCTCATATGCACGATCACTAAAGCATAATCTGGACATACCTGAGCCGATGGTTTCATAAACCTCATAGTGCTTGAGAAGTTGAGAAGTGCTTTCTATAGGCATGCTGAGGACACTTAACGTTACACCTGCATCAAAACACCATTTTTCTTTTAGTTACACGTTTATATAAGATCACCGATTAAGTGACATTTAGCACATTTGCAATATCAAGTATTTGGCGAGAATGGTGATCATCATAAACAAACAACACAAAACATAATATTCAAAGAGTGGCTTTTGTGTTATTTTTTTACCCTATCAATGCTGGATGACTATCTTTGAGGGGAACCCTTTTTTATTTTTATTGTCTCTGTGGAAAGACAGCTCTACATTCCTGCAATGTAAGTTAACGTTACTGGAAACATTATGTATATTCCACAAAGGTATTTTTTTTTTTTAAATGTACCTAACGTTATGTCAAACTAACACAATTAATGAACTGGTAGAAGCAGTCATAATAAAGGATTGTTTTGACAAACATGTCGCACAACAAACTCACCAGCTGTGCTCCAATGATTCACTTTAAAACGCCGATATACGCGAGCTCAAAACAATAAAAAACTAAAACTTGTAATGTTAAAAAGAGGTAACGTAATAGTTTACTCTGTTACTCGAGATTACATATGTTTACAATGTGATATGAAATTAAAACTGCCAAAGCATCTTTCATTCGAACATGTTTTAAAATTTGAATTTCCCACTTGCTACGTCAGAGGACTTCTTCTTCTTCTTCGATTTTATGGCGGGTAGCACCAACATTGAGGTGCATTATCGCCACCTACTGTATTGGAGTGTGAACCAGAGTTTACCTAAAAACTAAATTCTCTTAATCAACTCTGTTCTCTTGAGATAAAGAAATAAACTTTCTAAACCATAAGTAACTATATTTTTAAGCTTTAATTCATCTATTCCCATCTTTCTAAGTTCATTTTCCATTACTTCTCGTTCATTAGTATACTTTTGACAAACACAAATAACATGTTCTACTGATTCCTCTGTTCCACAGTACTCACATAATCCTGTTGGATGTTTATTTATTATTTTTGTCAGAGGACTTCCTGTTTCCTGTTTCGGTAAAAGTCCTTTTGCCTTTTGGTGTTGTGTACTACTTTTGGTGTTGTGTACTACTTTTGGTGTTGTGTTGGGCTACAGAGAAGCAGCACTGGACTGTTGCTCAGTGGTCCAAAGTACTTTTTTCGGATGAAAGCAAATTTTGCATGTCATTCGGAAATCAAGGTGCCAGAGTCTGGAGGAAGACTGGGGAGAGGGAAATGCCAAAATGCCTGAAGTCCAGTGTCAAGTACCCACAGTCAGTGATGCTGGTGTTGGTCCACTGTGTTTTATCAAGGGCAGGGTCAATGCAGCTAGCTATCAGGAGATTTTGGAGCACTTCATGCTTCCATCTGCTGAAAAGCTTTATGGAGATGAAGATTTCATTTTTCAGCACGACCTGGCACCTGCTCACAGTGCCAAAACCACTGGTAAATGGTTTACTGACCATGGTATTACTGTGCTCAATTGGCCTGCCAACTCTCCTGACCTGAACCCCATAGAGAATCTGTGGGATATTGTGAAGAGAAAGTTGAGAGACGCAAGACCCAACACTCTGGATGAGCTTAAGGCCGCTATCGAAGCATCCTGGTCCTCCATAACACCTCAGCAGTGCCACAGGCTGATTGCCTCCATGCCACGCCGCATTGAAGCAGTCATTTCTGCAAAAGGATTCCCGACCAAGTATTGAGTGCATAACTGAACATAATTATTTGAAGGTTGACTTTTTTTGTATTAAAAACACTTTTCTTTTATTGGTCGGATGAAATATGCTAATTTTTTGAGATAGGAATTTTGGGTTTTCATGAGCTGTATGCCAAAATCATCAATATTAAAACAATAAAAGGCTTGAACTACTTCAGTTGTGTTGTAATGAATCTAAAATATATGAAAGTCTAATGTTTATCAGTACATTACAGAAAATAATGAACTTTATCACAATATGCTAATTTTTTGAGAAGGACCTGTATATGATATTTATTATTATAATATTCTCAGTATCTCTAAACTGTTAAGCAATGCTCTGTATTTGACTGTTAACTAAATACAATTAAGGAAAACATGACATGCTTTTGTAGGTCCATTTTAAAGGGACAATTCATTCAAAAGTAAAAGAAAATGAACTCACTCTCATGTTGTTTCAATGTTGTAGGACTGTGGATTGAAAAATGTGTCAATGCTGTTTTGTTCACACTGGTTTCAAACAGGTGAGTAAATGATGACAGAGTTTTGGACGTATACGTTTATATTATAATCTATTATAGGCTACCTGGAGATTGGTGATTCCCAAACAGGTGTATGTGGAAAATTTTTTCTTTTTTTATCTTAAAATAAAATAAAATTAATAATAGAAGAAAATATGTGACAGATAGAAGTAAATGTGCATTTACCTGTGTGACTTTAATTATAATTTACATGATATAATATGAGAAAAAGGAATATTTGTAGTTTGGTGTTGATAAAGATACTGATGGTGCTGTGGAGGCTGGGAAATACTGGCTATCAAAAATAAAAAAAGATGATGATGATGATGAAAGAAAGAATCTATCTAAGTCAGCATCTATTTTCTAAATGTTGCATATGTTTCTTTCTTTTTTTAATTGACCTTGTAATGTTTAATTAAAATGTCATAACTGGACCTTCCGTTGAAAATGGCTTCTCTCTGGCGATGCATGCAGGACTTCATTCAATCATTTGGTCCTTTTAAACCCCACACCTTCACCCACGCAGTTAGGTGTCAGTGAAAAATCCATGGTCCCATAATAGTCAGTGCAACATAATAATAATAATAATCCTAACTGGAATGCAGAGTTGATGCAAAGGCTGTTGGTACTTATATGGAAGAGAATAGTGTGAAGTCTAATAAAACATACATTCTCCAGTCATTTAGATGTCCTTTTAATGGGGTGAATACTGCATTACAAAGCCATTTTTCATTACTATAACCATTCATTCTCTCACTGGTCATTCTTTCAATCATGCATTCATTTTTACATGCAGCCCACTATTTCCAAGGTATACAGTTTGTCCATGGCTTACAGCATGCCTTATATGACAAGAGTGCATGGCAGCTTTTTGGTATTCAGACACATGTACTGGTGGGTAAATTACTTTGCATTTAATTTAGCCATTTAATATTCTGTCACACTCAAATTTGTAATTTTCCACTTCTGTCACTTTTCAAACATTTTCTAGAATAATTTGATCATTGTAAGATTATGTGAGTGGTGTTTTGGGAAAACTGGAAAATTATAGAGGGAGGAATGACTGAAAAGGAAAAACTTATCAGTGAAAAATAAATAAATGGCACCAAAAAATATTCTTTCCTTTTTCCACAAAAATAATCCAATGATCCAAATAAACCTCCCTTCTTGAAGTTATAACTGTAAAGCATGTGCAAAAGATAATATAAAGTCTTTTAAATTAATCTGCATTCACGGCAAAATCATTCATCCATAGGCTTTGGTATATTCTTCTAAAGGAACACATAGTAACATAACTGGCAACTCAAGTAAAATATTGTTTGTATTTAGTAAACATTTATAACCCAGGTGATTACTGCAGAAAGCTTTTAAAACATTCTCTAATAGACACTAGGTATAGCAGAGAGAAGAGAATATACTGTATGTGCATAACATTGGTGACAACAGTAGTGAGAAAGCAAGCAAGAGAGGGCAAATGAGAGCAGAGAATGTTGGAAAATACATTACACAAAATCCCTGTCTATGCTTTCCTCATTAAGCAGAATAAATTACGGACAACCATTGTACAAATACAGTTATGGTTTAGAATTACATTCAATACTAAATACTTAAACCCAACATATACAAATACTGTAAAACAAGCTGTTTAGTACCCTGTTTAGGAATTCTGTTCTCAGCACACTTGTCATTGTAGGTTAATCCATTCAAAATATTTAAATGGCAGGTTTTATGTTTCAGTGTCTGTATGTGTGTGAATGCGCGCTTATTACTGGTATGCCACTACCTTTGGACACTGCATCAATGTTAATTTTATCTGAAAAACATTTGAGTTATTCTGACAGGTTTCTTGCGGTTTGGAAGGAAAAAAAACTTCTCAATGTAACTGTTCAAAGGTCAAAGGGCAGTGAGAGTGCGAAAGAGCTGGGTGAGGCAGAAGACTGAAGTTGTTAGTGCAGTGCATTGGCGAGCCAGGAGTTTAATACTGAAATCATGACAAGTCTTTCTTTCGGTAGCACTTCCCACTAGCTCTGCTGCATGAGCAAAGTCCTGATAAGTTTTTGCAACACTCGCTAGTCCTGTAAGTGCTTGGGCATGGCGCTCCCTGCATCGCTGGCAGCTAGAGAAACATAAACACACATTTGTCAGCTGTACCAATGAGCGGAAGCTTTCAGACAACGACTGAAGTGTTTCCTCTGGCATCTGCCCAACCCTGACCACACGTTGGCATCCAGCTAAAAGCCTCCGAGCCTCTGCATGTAATCGCCTTTTGTTCTCTGAAAAGTGAGCCACACAGTTATCCTTGGGGTGCTCGTGGACCCCATCTTGGTTCTTCATAGCGCCAGCAAGAACACTTAAGAGGGTATCCACATCCCTTTGCAAAGAAACGAATCCTGTTGGTGGAAGGGGATATCGACGAGTCAACAGTGAAGTGATGGTATCTTCATGAAGGTCTGAAAGGAAGCAGTCAGGGGCATCCAATGGAGACAGAAGGGGACTGAGCTCTGTAGATGAAGAAGCAGGCAGTACTAGATGAGGGAACGAGGGCAATGGAGAAGATGGAGAGAAAGATGCAGGGGATGCAGAGAGCGACGAAGGAGGGACAGATGTCAGAATAGCATCCCCTGTTTCACCCTGGCTCGTTCTGCGGGAAAACTCATATACGGTGAGTTCATCATCGAAACTGCCGCTGTCAAGAACGCCACTGAAACAGTTGGTGTATACTGTATGGCAGGCCTCCAAAGGTGTTTGAGCACCCTCCATTACAGTGTCACACCCTGTAGTCAGTACCGAGCTGCAGCTAGGGTCTGGTTTCTCATGTAGATTTGGGCTAGGCAGGGATTGTGGTTGGATTATGGTAGGCTCAGATTTGCAGTTTGCAAAAAACCCACAACTAGAGGTGAAGATATGGGGAGTTGTGCTTGAGGGAGAGTGGCTACATCCTTGTAACCCACTAGACGTTACCACCCCCCAGGGTCCGTTTAGGTTCTGTGTAGTAACCACTACTGATGAGGGGCTGACTTGGAGATAGTTGCCTGCTTTGGCGCACAAGGGGGATATGGCTTTTACAGAAAACTCTTTAGGTTCAGTTTTGGTTTTCTGCAGCCCACATGCTTTAGCAATAGTGTGGCTGACCTCTCTTACCTCCTCAATGACCTCAGTGACCTCTTCAGATACTATGGTAACCACTTTTACCTCTGTTACTTCAGGCGGACCTTCATTCAGCGTTACATCCTCAGTTGCCTCTTTTGCAACTTCAACTTCGTTTTTTTGTAGTTGCGTTTCTGAAAGTCTTCTCACAGGCTTAACATTGCCACTGCCATTAGAACTGGCATTTAACATTTCCTGGGAACGTGATAAGTAGAGGGGAAGGTTCTGGATCTTTCCCCGTAATGTTGAGGCAGAGAGTCGCCCAAGGATGCTGGATGAACAAGGTGAAAGAAGGAACATTTGGGCTGGTTCATAAGATGGTACACTAGAAGACAGTTCTCTGAGTGAAGGGTCACAAGTATCGTCAGTTTCATCACATTCTGGTCCTTTGACTTGCTGGGAAAATAAGTGCTTTGATGGGCAATGCAGTGCACCGTTACCAAAAGATGCAGACATGCTCTGACTTCTAGTTCTCTCTTTTGGCTCCACTGAGTGCTTTCCCATCCCAAATTGTAGATGTACAGTATCATCATCTGTGTCTATATCAGGGCTTGTGGTGTAGGATATGCTTGGGACATGGAAGTAGGGTAAACTTGATGGGGATATCTGGCCTAGTCTTGGTAGTGAGCTGCTCTTTTGAGTCACTGAACTGCCTTGGAAAAAATCTTCCATTGGTTTGGTTACCTGATCATCTCTTTGATCAAATAAAACACTGCTATCACACTGTCCTCTAGACATATCAAAGAACAAGTGACCTCCAAACAGTCTTTCAACTAGACCTCCCACTGCACCTTCCTCTTGATCATCTCTGCGATGGTTATTGGTGTTTCCTTCATCCTGCAAGTCCATGGGGGAACGCACTGCTACTATAGCTGGCGAAACAGTAGACATTAATTTAGTGACTGATTTGAACTCCATGGAATCTGGTTCCATCTCTATAAGTTGCTGTTTCCGCTGATATGCTTTGTTTGAGTGTGTATCAGTAGGATTATGTGGTCCTGATCCATTGACTTTGGATGGATTGATGGGTTTGGATTCCAGTTGCGCTGGTTCTCCTTCAGAATCGGTTAGGGATAAGACTGTAGGACATGGACCTTGATCTGAGCATCCACCATCAAAACATGCCATTCGGCCAGCACCTTGGTTGAATGATATAGATCCATAGTTTGGGATGCTATTTCCATAGCTGTTACCTAAATGATCCTGTTCTGGGAACGATACCAGGGATGTGTAATTTGTTTCCATGAATGAGCGACGCTTTTTGGATCTTTTGTTGAAATATGACGATTCAACTTGAGTAACCATTTTTCCTTCTTCCTTTTCATTCTTCTCTAGATCCACTGCCTCTTGTTCTCTTGCACAGATGCCAATCCCCCTCAGGCTTAGTGTCTGTAATATGGTGCTTGACTCTGCAGATTTTTCTATTAAGAGAAATATCAGCAAATACATATGGTAAATATTTGTTAGCAAAACTACACACAGTTATTTTGGATATGATTTTTTTTAGTGGTGGGTACAGACAACTAATTTTCATATGATTTACTTCTTTAATTTCTACAACATGTTATAAAAAATATTTAGAGAAAATTTCATGGATAATGTCATACCTCTTGTCATGGCAGTTGAGGAGGGTTCTTCAGGGGATGTGAATCTTTCCTGAGCATCAAAGAACTCGTCATCTGAACTGCTGTCTCCAAACCCTGGCGGGGGTTGAAAAATTGGCACTGTTTCTGTCTGATTCACTTCCTCTCTTTCCTGATCTGGTTGTGTTTCTACAGGACCTGGAGGAGAGAGAGGTCGTGGAAGGCTCCGGGCACTGTCAGGGGTAACATTGGAGCAGATATTGTAATAATGTCTGGTGTCTCCTTGTTCAAATGTGAACACATAGTCTCTAGAAGGAGGTAGGCTGCTCCCAGGACATTTTGCTGGTGACCCCTTTTCAGGTTTTTCATTCTCTGATCCCAATTCCTCACAATCCTCCTCTTCACTGGCTGCAGGGGGACTAGGTAGACATTCAGCAATATTTGAGAGTGCAGGAAAGCAAAAGAATTGGTCAATATCAGACTCACAGTGGGAATCAGCAGAGCACAGGTCACTTTGGGAATGAGAATCTTTGCTGTGCAGTTGCTGTGGAGATAAGGATGGTGAATAGCGATCTTCACAGCAGTAAGAGTCTTTCACTGGTAAATGGCATGGGCGTCTGGTAGAAAAGTAGGTCATGAGGTTGTCCTCCTCTAGGCCATCTATAGAGTCACTGGACATGCTGGTCATGAAATGTGACTCAGTTTGGTAAGAATCAGATGCTTCAGATGATGGGTCATCAACAATGATGACACACTGAGGTTGTTGAGGTTTTTTCTCTTGCTCTTTGTCTTCCTTTTCTGTGCCCACTCTCTCGTTGTCTCTTTCTACTGTTTTTCCATTATTACCATGTATAGATTCATGGATGGTTTCTTTGTCCTCCTCCCTTTCCTTCTTCTCAACAACCTCCTCTTCTTTGCCTCCTTGCTTCTCCACCTCTTCATCTTTTTCCATGTAACTTTGTGCTTTTTCTGTTTCTTCTGGTAGCTTATCACTGGGTTTAACTGCTAAGTTGTTGCTTTTGGCAGTACTAGCAACATGAGCAAGGAGAGCATCCACGTCTGTGTCTGAGTCATCTGAGTCACTGCCACAGTGTGACACATAACCTATACACAATGGCAGAAGCACAGATAAAATCACTGTGAAAATTTTCTTTATCAACATGCAAACAGTGGTCACATTTTTCACAATTCCTTAGATATAAAGTATAGGGTGGCTACATGATCACTACTCACAGTTAGTTTCTATTGTTTTTGTCATAGTAATGACATAAATGCCATTTATACCTTGTGATTTTATAGGCTATAGATGCAAACGGTTTGCAAGCGGTGTATAGATGCAAGCGGTGTAATTATTTTTATTTTTTTGCTATTTTTAGAAAATTGTTACAATCTGAGTATGTGAGCAGTGTAGAGTGGAAGTGGAGTGCTTAGATTCTGCCTGAAGCATGAAGCTTTTTTTTTTTTCTCAAGTCAGAGCAGCAATGTTTTCTCTTGTTTAAAGAGACTTTCAAAGAGTTTTCAAAATATTCAAAAATCATCAAAGCTCATATGGAATTTTTTCAACTTTGCCAGACCAAAGAAATCAGTTAAACAGACAAATAGGTTGCCTACCCTCCTCTGCTGAAATGCGGTGGCTCTTTGCATTAGTTGACCAGGGGAACACACAAACCTGGGGGTCCACAAGCAGTTTGCAGTAACCAGCAACTAGACACGATAAATCTTTAGCTGCCACTGACTCCATCAGCAAGGTTATTGGCTGAAGACAGGAAAAGTGTAAAATAAAGATAGAGCAGAGAGAACAATTAACAGATTATACTGAGTGTACATATACGTAGATGCAAGTACAAACATGTACTCTATATTATATACCTTTATATCCTGCAAGTAGATCTTGACCAAACTAACTCTGTCAGACTCCGGTAATAGTTCCACTCTGGTAATGCAGCTGAATTCAGTTAGTGTGGTCATGATGCTCAGTTTGTGGTTGATCACCTGACTCACCCCATACTGAGCGCCCACCAACAAACTCACCGTTGACTCTCTGTCCTGCAGCTAGCAAAAAGAGAGAGTGAGACAGAGAGTGAAAGAAGTGTATGTGATACACAAAGACTGTGATATATGGAAGAATGGGGAGCAGGGAAAAATGGAAGGATGGGGATAAACCAAAAGGGTTTTCATTACAGTACATCTTCAGTTCCTTGCTTTACCTAGACATACAATCTGTTTGAAGTACATAAAACAGAAAGAGATGACACATTTCTATGGAAAGCAAAGGGCTCAATAAAATGAAAAGTCTCACATTTAGTGATCCTTTACTTGCCTTGTTTTGCCTTGCAAACATACGTATTTTTTAATGTTATATTTTAAATATTTTCTCACATATTCAGTCACTAAAACATACAAAGTATACCATTCAAATAATTTGTGGTCAGTGAGTTATGTATGTATGTACGTACAGTATGAATGTATTTATTTATTTAGTTCAGGTTAGGTCTCTCCGATTTTCTGATATTTTAAATGGCATTTTGGTGCTGATGTGTGAGTGTGTTATATGGATGAAATATGTAAAGCCATTGCATGTGTAAATGCAGGTAGGGTACATTTACCGGAAACAATTTACTGAAGTTTAATGGATTTCATGTCTGAAAGTGGCTATTAAGTCTCAGAATGCATTTCTCACCATCATAGTGGCACTAAAAGCCTTTCCTCCATAGGACTTGAGTTCAGACATCTCATTCAAGAAGTTCAGTCTAGCTTGAGCCACTGAGATCACCTTTGAAAACATCCCACATATTGAAAATAATGTGAATACACATCATACTGTACTTCACTAACAAAGAATACCAAGAGAATCATTCTAAAACCTTTTGTGTGTGTGTGTGTGTACCATGGTAATTGTTTCAAAGTAAAAACCCAGGTATTGTTCACAAATTTAGTATCATTCAGTAACATGGCATGTATCAACATACAACTTTAAAATTATTACTGGTACATATTGGTACTTTTTATCCACCTTTTTCTTCAACGCGGACGTAATCCTGTGGGTGAGACTTCCGGTTCACTACCCGCTATAGGTAAATAACGAGGAGAATAACAACGTGTAGTAAACGGTAAAACTGTTTGCACTACAAACCAGTGTGTTCATAATTAAGATAACACATAAAAAAAATATAACAAGACACACCAATTTTCAATATCAAGCAGCAAAACGATCTGTTTTGTACAGCTAAAAATAGCTAGAGGTGGATGAGACCGGAAGCTAGACCCACAGAATTTACAATTGGCTGCGCCCATTTTTACGTCAAGAAAAAGGTGGATAGGTTTTTAATTTTAGAGTTTTACTGTATAGGCCTATAATGTAAATGATTTATATTCTTCCACACAATGCTCAGGGAAAAACACACATGTACACATGCACACCTTTTGCTTGGGCTCCTGAGACAAAATCTTTTTCATGTGGTAACTGATGGCTTTCTTCAAGTCCTTTTCTCTCATGTTTCGCAGTAAGGTGTGGGACACAAAGCTTTCAATACCCCACTCCTTCCTTCAGACAGAAATAGTAAAGACAGTCTAGAATAGTATTACACACATTTTAGAGTTGTGTGGTATACTAGCACTGTATTGTATGTGTTAACGCCAAAGTAATTCTGAGGATAATAATGAATTATTTGCGTTGAATTACGGAATCTCTTGACAACTCATCTGAATTTCATTCTTCCTCATCAGGACTTCATCAGAAACTGTATATTTGTTGCCTGAAGTGTTCATTTATTATCAGTACTCCAACCACAATGCATAGAGTACACTGAAAAAACCCCTCTGAAATTTACAGTACAAAAAAAGGCAGCTGTAGTTGCCAGAACTTTACTGTAAAAAAAAATGGTAGCAAGCGACATTTTAAGTTTTATGGATTGAAAATAATAACACTAAAATAATGCAATAAACATTACGTACTCTTAAAACATTTTACTATTAAAAAACAGTAATATTGTTACAATGTTTTTTACAATTTAAAATAGCTGTTTTCTATTTTATATTCTAAAAATGTAATTCCTGTGATGGCAAAACTGAATTTTTAAAAGCCATTACTCCAGTCTTCAGTGTCACATGATCATTCAGAAATAATTCTAATATGCTGATTTGATGCTCAAGAAACATTTTATATTATCACAACTATTGTAGATACATTTTCTTTCCTGATTCCTTGATAGAATTTCAATTCTGTCCAATTTAATACATTTTTTTTAATTCTCATTTTTAATGAAAAGGAAGTCCCATAAATTTTAATCAAATACTAACATATACTTAAGTATTAATAAGTATAAATTTCTTTTAAAAAATCTTACTGACCTCAAATTTTTCAATAGTACTGTACTTACTAAGGGGAACACTAATGTAGCAGCAAGCTTTCTTATATAGTATGGAAACATATTGACAGTGTTAGTGTGTGTGCACTCACATGATAGCCTTCAGTGGTGTTTTAAGGGATTGTCCACTGCTGGCTAGTTTTTCCTGCGCATGTAGAGCAGCCAGTCTGAGAGCTGTATTACATTTCATCTCCACGGCAAACCTTTCCTGCAATACATCACTCACGCTCTATACACAGACACACATTTATTCAGATGCGTGTAAATGGGGACATACATAGACTTCAACTGTTTTATTATAAAGGTAATTATTGGAGCAGGGATTAGAGATTTTTGTAGTTGACTAATAGTTCATTTAAGCCATCAATTGGCTAATCACACAATTTATATTAATTTAATTACTTAATAACTAAAACGCACTCAAGCACACAAAGCTTGTTGCAAAACACAGCAAGAGTAAGGACTTTGAATGTGTCTGATAAAAAAAAAAAAGATATTTTAAAATTTATTAACTGCTGTTTGAGTAGTGTCGGCTGCAAAGATGAAGTTGACTTGCCATCTCCACAGTACAGTGGACACACCTTCAGAGAGAAGTGCACTTTTATACGGATTACATAATCAGAGAGTTTGTTTTCGATTTGAATTGGTTTGTTTAAAAGTAGACATTTCAAGCTTCTAGATGTAGCCTATTTCTCACATCTGTGAGGCAAGCAGTCTAGACACTGAGTTGGTTTCTGATCTTTATTTTACAAAAGCACATTTTGTTGATATTGTGTGTACACAAATAATGTCAGTGATTGCGCTGGAGCCACAATGTCATGCAAGTACGCTGATAGTGTTAGGGAAGCAGACTTCACACAAAGGATTAGTTCAAAGCAGTGGTGTTTATTTACAGCAGAGCAATCAACGGAGGATGAGATGGTAAGTAGAACGTGCAAATATACTTTGTAGGATGAGATGATTGGATGACTGGACTGAATTGTCTCGACAGGAACTCGTGGATGCTGAGAGGACTACACACCCCTCACTGTTAGATGACTTTCTTGACAGGAGATCGTAAGAGGAAACTGGAACCAGGAGACGGATACACACAACACTGGAGGGATCACAAGAGGCAAGTAGACAGGCAGGTAAGTAACAGGTAAGCTGCTGTGATAGCATATAGGAGTCCACTTTGTAAGAACGAGACCGGACGTCTGAGTGCAGTGAGGTGTGTGGTTTTATAGTGTGGAGTGATGAGGTCCACGTGCAGGTGTGCAGGTGTGTTCCATTAGAACTCAGGTGATGGGGTTCGTTGTGATTGGCTGGTTTGGGAGCCTGGCCGATCTGTGACATTGCCCCCCCCTCCACAGCCCGCTCCAGAGGGCCGAAGACCCAGACGTCGTGGTGGTCTACCTCTTCCTCTGGGAGCTGGTCGGTCTGGGCAAGTGGAGTGGAATTCTTCGAGTAGTGTTGGGTCTAAGATGTCATCTCTGGTGACCCATGACCTCTCCTCTGTGCCATAACCCTCCCAGTCGACGAGATACTCCAAAACGACCACCACGGCACCGGGAGTCCAGGATCTCCTTTACTTTATAGATGGCGCCATCTTCCAGTATCAGCGGGAGAGGGGGTTCTTCACTCGGACCAGGCTCTGTGGAGGAAGAGACAGGAGAGTGGTAAGGTTTCAAGAGCGATACGTGAAAGGTGGAGTTAATTCTGTATTGTGGCGGTAACTGCAGTTGGAAGGTGACCGGGTTGATTTGTCTCAGGATGGTGAAGGGGCCAACATATCTGGGACTGAGCTTTTTGCAGGGCAGACGCATCTGGATGTCTCTTGTTGATAGCCAGACCTTCTGTCCCACTGGTACTGTGGGGCTTCGGACCTACGAAGGTCTGCTGTCTTCTTGTGCCTGCGAACTGCGGGTTGGAGCGGATGGTGAGCATCGTCCCAGATCCTCTCGCTCTCTCGGAACCAGTAGTCGACCGCAGGTATCTCCGACGGTTCCCCCGACCAGGGAAATAGAGGTGGCTGGTAACCGATGCAAGGCCTCAAGCCTCCGTCCTTCTTGGCCACAAAAAAGAAACTCGAAGCAGCAGGGGGGGTTGAAAAGCGGATGTAACCTTGCTTAAGTGCCTCATCGATATACTCCTCCATGGCCTTCTGTTCGGGAAGTGACAGTGGGTATATTTCACCCTTGGGCACTGGCTCACCTGGTATGAGATCGATCGCGCAGTCCCATGGCCGATGAGGAGGTAATTGGGAGGCCTTCTTCGGGCAGAAGATGTCTCTGAAGGGGGCATAACAGGTTGGTATGTCGATGGATTGCTTCTCAACAGGGCTCTCAATGGAAGTAGGATTCACATTTATAATCCGAGTTTGTCAACGGAGTGATTGCAGGATTCTGGGGAAAGAGTCTGGGAAACATTGATTGCCCCACTTCAGGACTTCTCAGGTGCGCTAATAGATCTGCGGTTCATGTTGTACAAACCATGGATGCCCAAGAATGATATCGGTGCGTACCTAATAATAGTCCACATTTAGGTAATGTTAGAGCGCACAGCCATATAAAGTTGCTACTATTTACATGTTACACTTTCAAATGATAATCCATATTTGAGGTCGATGAATAAGCGATCATTTGGATTTCATGCCTGATATACTTTAATTACCTCCAGGACCAGCTGTTACTAATCCTCACAGACAAAAAACATGTTTTATGCAACCAACCAATTAATAAAATTTTAGTCGATTAAGCTTCTCGCTGACATATGTTTAGTGACTATTAGAGGGGCAGCCCTAGTAATTATGACTACCGACTAAACCTAAAAACAATATTTGCTTTATTTATGAATCAATTTTCCAATTGAGGCTTTGTTACAATTAGCTCACAATTGAGGACACACTGGCCACTAAACTAAGTATGCAAACAAAAATACATGATAAAATTTGTATTTTATCCGGAATAATTTACCCAAAAATGATAATTTACTGAAATTTTAGCATCACATCACTTGCTCACCCAATGAGAGTTGGGTAAAAAAGCTTGTAAAAAAGTAACCCACACAACTTCATTCCATCAATTAGCATTTTATGAAAAGAAAAGCTGCATGTTTGTAAGGAGCAAATCCATCATTAAGATACTTTATTTTCAAACATTGCTCCTGGCCAAAATATGAGTCCATAATCTATAATAAGTCAAGTCAAGTCAAGTCTGCTTTATTGTCAATTCTTCCACATGTACGGCACATACATACAGAGAATTGAAATTGCGTTACTCTCAGGCCCTTGGTGCATACAGTTAACATTTAAGACACTGACAGTAGACGTTCAAATACGGATAAATACAGTTTAAACATATGTACATACAACTATACAGATATACAAATGAGGACATTTGTAGAAAAATAAAGAAAGAGATAGATAAAGTGGCATAAGGCACATGGCAGATAGAGTGCAAACCAGTTAAATAAAACAAAACTGTGCAGATATATGTGTATATGTATAGAGTGAATATATACTGTATAGTGCAAGAGGAACTTATCAGTCTGAGGACATTGTAGAAAAATAAAAAAGGAGATAAATAAAGTGGCATAAGGCACATGGCAGAATAGATAAGAGTGCAAACCAGTTAAATAAAACAAAACTGTGCAGATGTATGTGTAGTGCAAGAAGAGCTTATCAGTCTGTTAAAGTGACAAGAGAACAGTCTTTTATCAGACTATCCGAAGAGGTAGTTTGCAGTCAATGCTGGATGAGGTAGTGATCAGTCCAATGCTGCACAAGTGACAGGTGCTGGTCACAGTTTTTAAGTGGGTGGGGGTGGGGGGGGTCGCAGTATCAGTGTTCAGTGTTGCATGGGGTAAAAGAGGGGAGGGGGGGCAAGGACGGGAGGGAGTTCAGCTTCCTGACAGCCTGATGTATGAAGCTGTCCTTCAGTCTGCTGGTCCTCGCCTGGAGACTCCGCAGTCTCCTCCCTGATGGCAGCAGACTGAAGAAGCAGTGTGTCGGGTGGGTGGGATCGCCTGCGGAGGGCTTTGCGGGTGAGACGGGTGCTGTAAATGTCCCGGAGGGAGGGGAGAGAGACACCAACGATCTTCTCAGCTGCTCTCACTGTGCGTTGAAGTGACTTGCGGCATAACACTTCCTCCAGCAAAAAAGTCTACCTACTGTTGTCCTCACACATTAAAATCCACTATCATATTTTCGATATTTTTGGGACTGTTTCTGCTTGTACAAGGCGCTTGACCTTCACATATTTCTCACTTGATTTCTCACCAGACTAGATGACTTTTTCACTGCAGAAATCAGTATTTATTTTATTTTATTTAATAAAGCATCCCCTCAGTAAAACCACCATCCCCTTTAGATTAATAATAAGTATTATGTAAAACCTATCATGCAAATAACATGTTAAAATTTCTAAAAATAACAGCGATTGGCCAATTAGAACCCTGTAACAAGCTGTGCACAAGCGAAGAAAGTTTTCGTAATTTTTTGCGCAATATGTTTCAAGCGCAACTTTTGAAGTTCTTTAAAAAAACAACAACAGAAAAGGTATGATTTTCCTTGATTAGAATTTAAAGACATTCCCCTGACATATGTTATTGTGCTGTATGTGTGACTGAGGGATTGAGAGACGATAGTAGAGCTGACATTGAGTATGTCACCGACTTTGCAAAAACCAAACAAAAACACGTCTTGAGAGTCCAAAACCAAAAGCATTCACTGCGCGATAAAGCCTATTAGAATGCAGTTAGAATGCCCTTATGATTCAAGCAATGAAAGAAAAAATACTCATGCATGAGTTTTTATGTTCTTATATTCCACTGCATGCGCATGTCCGTTAAGTCCACGAGACCGTAGGGTGTCCCATTCCTCATTTTAGCATTTAGAAGGGTGCTTGCGAGAAAAGCATCAGAAATATAAATAAAGGATAAAATCAGGTCTATGAGATGTTGCATATTTGGTCAATTTTTCCCAGTGCAAAGCAAAATGTTCCATTTTATGATTTACAAATGCTGTTATTTGCAGAAAGCAGTATTATGGACAGAAGACTCAGATTTTAGCCAAAAGCAATGGTTTGATGTTAAAACATCTTAATGAAGGATTTGTTTATTAGCAACATGCAGATTTTTCCTTCACAACACGTTAATTGATGGACTATTTGATGGAGTTGTGTGGATTATTGTGATCAGCTGTTTGAACTCCTTTACTTTGCTACTGTAAATTTCTCAGAATCTGTTCAGATGAAGAAACAGATTTATCGACATCTTGGATGTCCTGATATGTCCAACATTTTTAGCAAATTTTTAGGTAACTGTTCTTTATATGCAACCAGGTACAAGCACACACCTGTAAGTATAGATACTCAAAGGCCACATGATCTTCTTTGAGCATGCTCTTAAAGTCTCTAGGTAGAAAGCAGACACGGAACAGACACCTGTAGTCGTGAGTCTCCTTCTTTTCAACCACCTGTCACACGCATACAGAGAATTATTAGATATATTTACTGTATGTTGACCATTTAAGAATTACAGATGAGTGTAGAAAGAGGCAGCCTTGGTCACACTTTATTTTAAGGTCCAGTTCTCACTATTAACTATGACTTTTGCCACAGTAAACTCTTAATCAAGTTTAGGTAAGGGGTAGGATTAAGGGATCTAAAATATGATCATGCAGTATAAGGCATTAATATGTGCTTTATAAGTAGTAATAAACAGTCAATATGCATGCTAGTTAATATTGAACATTAGTCCTTAAAATAAAGTGTCACCTAAAGAATACACTCTTTTCAATGTAAGGAAAGTGAATGAGGAAATGAAATGTCAAAACAGCACAATGAAATTAGAAAGAAGGATTTCTGGAGTCATGTGACAGCTTCATGTAAGAAATCCACACTCACTAAAAAATTTTTTGACTATTTTTATGACTTTATTTCTTGACAGCCCACATACTTATTCACTTTTATTAATAAAAGTGGCCAGGATATTCTTTTTTTTTTGTTCCATAGAACAGAGGAAGTCCCACAGGTTTGAAACAACATGAGGTTAAATAATTGATAACTTGTGTGCATTTTCATGTGGATCTTTACTGTGTTTGTGTGTACCTTTTGAATAATCTCTTCTTCGTGCAGTTGATATAGTTTGCTGATGCTGTACTGTTGTTCCAGCACCAGAGAGAAGTGTTCAATACGGGTGATTGAGAGTTTCTCTTTCAGAGTCATTACTATATCCTGGGGATTATATAAGAGGATACATGCAGCATGTGAAATTATATAGAGGACAATAATGCACAACACAGGTTAAAGCTAAGAAGACCTCCCTTTTAGGGCAATGTGATGATTGTACCATAGTACAATCATGGTATTAAATGATAATGCCAATAAATAATTACCATGATCATGTACTTTTTGGATGACAATCATAAAATAGGCAATATAATGAATGCTGACTGAAAAATAAACACATCAGATTTTAGTGAACATATCTACAGTACCTTAACAGTGGTTTTAGATTCAAACTTGAAAGCCTTCGTTTGGCCATTTTCCAGATAGACTTTCAGAACATTGGGCAGAAACAGCAGAGAGTTACCCTGGAGGTCAGAGGTCAATATAAAGTCAAACCAAAATTTATTCAGACACCTTCAACATTTCTCACATTGCCACAGTTTATTCACTATAGTTTAGAAAATGGTAATAAAATATGACATTTACGTTTATCTGACGCTTTTATCCAAAGCGACTTACAATTGCTATATATGTCAGAGGTCGCACGCCTCTGGAGCAACTAGGGGTTAAGTGTCTTGCTCAGGGACACATTGGTGTCTCACAGTGGATTCGAACCCAGGTCTCTCACACCAACGGCATGTGTCTTATCCACTGCGCCATCACTACCCCAATGACAAGAACTCAAGAGTTAAATTGTCAAAACAAATTAATCTTGATAATGCCATCCTTCTGGCAAAAATGCCACAAATGAATTATCTCACAAATTTCTCATTTGTGAGAAGTCATTTGTCTTGTCTCACAAATGAATTAGGTTGAATAGCTGTCAGCTGTTAAATTTAAGTACACAATTAGATAATACCAATTTAGGTCAACCAATTACCGAGCAATGCTTCATTTTGTTCAGTCTATGGTGTAAAAAGTTTGCATTAGCAATTAGAGAAAAAACACTTCATTTTTGGTCCTAATTTTTTTAAATCAATTTTACTGGTAGTCCACTGTATGAAGAATTTTTGTGTATAATATGTCATAGTTTACTTTATTTTACTATCCTCACTTACATAAATGAACTATTGTGTCCTGCACCCACTAGTAAAAAAAAAAAAAGATATCTGGTGTCTGAATAATTTTTGGTTTGACTGTAGGATCCAAGGTCAATAGACATTTTTTTTAAATATAATAATATATGTAAAATACACAATAGTAATGGTATCGAATATGCTATATTATAAAACAACTGCCTGTTTCAACACAGTGTTAAAAAATTTCTAGTCAAGCCAAATTTATCAGTATTATTATCATGTTAAAAAAAGATTAAGCCCTCTAAAAGCTGCATACATAAAAGATAAACAGTTTTATCACTGCCTTAGTCTTGTGGTGTGCTTGATAATGGGCTTGTTTAATTAGAAGTTAATTAAAAACATCTCGGGGTGAGGAAAATGAACATCCTCACGTCAGTCCACCTGAAGAAACATTCAAAAATGCTTTTAGATGGACTATTTCTTTAAGGCACTCTATCATAAATAATAATTATGATAAATCCCACCACCTATATAGATTGCAGCTGTACTATACACCATGCCAGGTCAGCTATACAAAGATTATGATTAATGGTTAATTTAATAATGAATAAACTACTGATAAATTATTTACTGACGTTTTTGCCCAAGACTGGGTAGACTGCCAAATGCTTTCCCCATCAATGCCTCTCTATTGTTCTGCATCTTTTGTTCATATTCACGCTTTCATTTTCTTTATCGCTCACTTTCTTTATCTTCTTTTTGTTAATAAGCACATGTGAATACTCCATTATTAACAGCATGAATGAACAAAATGTGTCAAACCTGTGAGTGACCATTGACCACCACCTCCTCTGCAAACCTCACTTTAACTGGGTTTGACTTCAGCTTGGCTCTCTTCTCTGGAGTTATAAAGGATGACTTTGGCCCCTATGGCACATCCATAATGACAAACGGCACAATTATGAACATGTCTGATATGTCAATGACATATTTTAACAAACATTCATTGCAGAATTGCATTGGCATGGACAAATGTCTCTGCATTGACTGTGACATACCTGTCACTGAGAAATAAAATAAACAGGGAGATGTCAAATCTTCTTGAGACCAAATTGTCTGTATTTCCTCTTACAAAAAGACCCTTACAAAAATAGGTACTGTGGTGGTACCATGCTACAGGAATGGTATCAGATATCAGATAATTTCTTGGGATGTTATCATGGTCCTGAATGATTACCATATTCAAATCTTTACCACATCATGGTAATATCATTGTGCCTTTCAGTGGCGAGAAAAAAAAATACTAATGCTGTATGCATTTTTTTTTATTTCTCACTATTTTTTTTTTCCTTCCTTTTTCTCTAGACCCCAGATTGAAACCTTGTACATGCATTTTTGTTATTTGTATGCTTTGCTTATGAACAGGGAAATTCTACTGAATAGCTGTATATAATAGATGTATATATCTACAGAATTCTTCTGAATAGATGTATATATGATAAAATGTGTTTAATAGGCTTTAAAGTTGAAAGCATAATCAAATTAGATAAAATAGGTAATAAATGAACAAAAAAAGAGATGAGAGATTTGCACTTTATCAGGCACTTCAAATTCTGCAGAAATGTAGTGAACATTCTGCTGAGCTCTGTGGGCACATATTTCCTTTGGCCCTGATTATAATAAAAAACTTTTGGTCATCATTTCTGCCTGCTGCCATAATGCAGCACAACACCACATCCTCCTGCCATGTCTCATTCAGACATAACAGTGTGTGTGTGTGTGTGTGTGTGTGTGAGAGAGAGAGAGAGAGAGAGAGAGAGAGTGTGAGTCTCTAACTGTGTGCACATACACTTACCACAGTATTTCTCAGGACAGTCAGTACTATGGTGTTCTGGCATTCTCTGTAAATAAGTTGAAAAGAGTATGGCAGAATTAGTGGAACAGATGCAGCTCGAGCCGCTAGATGTCCCATTTCCCCATGTTCTGAAGATACAAATTTATTATAAATTGGGCCACATGAAAAGTAACTAAAACATTAGGTAAAACTGGACATCTGGGCAGCCAGCTAATTTTGTAGTTTCACATAAACACTAACACCTGCAACATACCTGATGATGTCAGCAGCCTGCTCTGTAGATAGATCATCAACGGCAACATTGTTTATTTTGAAAAGTTGGTCACCAGGGACAAGCTTTCCATCAGCAGGGCCACCTATAAAAACAGACAAACATACTATGATACTGTAGCTGTTAATCATTGGAAAAAGATTTAGAACTCAATTACCTCTGTCATTTGTCAGGGTTATCATGTTTTATAGGAATGGTTGAGAAAGAGTATTTATGTTGTCCTAGTTACTGGCTGTTACTAGTTATTTGGCTGTGGGGTAACCAGATGGCTTCAGCCATTCCAAGAGTAGGGTTTCCTGTAGACACAACTCCATGTGCCAAGCAAGTCAGCCAACATTTTGCTGTACATGCAGGCTATACATGCAAATAGCTGATGGGTCACATTTCAATTATAAAACTTATGTTCAGATAACATTTATAAATGTCTGTATAACTGAATCAGATTTCTTTGCCCTATTAAAGATAAAAGCGTTAACTCTTTACAGTAAGGTCTCATGAAGGTGAGTAATTAATGACAGAATCTTCATTTTTGGGTGAATTATCCCTTTAACAATTTATTAACATGAACTAACAATGAACAATATAATACATGAATAATGAATAATACAGCATTTATTAACTTTTGTTAATGTTACAACTTTTGCTCTTGTGTAAAATGTGTTAGTAAATGTTGACATTAATGTTGACATTAACATTGTCTAAGATTAATATACTAACATGAACTAACAATGAAGTATTGTTCACTGTTAATTCATGTTAACAAATATTTTTTAACTGATGTTAAAAAAATGTTAACAAATTTAACATTACTGCAAAATGTTACAAACTCTTTTAATATACTATATAATGGATATATCATATAAATATACACTAATAGATTCATCTGCAGAAAGCACTACAAAATATTTTATAGTGAAAATAAAAAGAATAATTTTTGTAACTGTTATTTTAATATGATACTTTTTGCTAATTTAATGTGATTTGACTCAACTTTATTTGAACAATAAATATAGTACCACAATATCCTTTTTGCAGTAATGGATGCTTTTTTTGTAGCTAATGCATTATAGTTGTTCTATTGATTTTCATGAAGGGCTTGTATGCTGTATAATCAAAATGTAACAATCTTAGCATGGCTTTATCGCCACAGTTTCAGACTTTTAGAGTGCTACCTTAGACCTGTGCCACAAAATGCCTCAACAGACCTTGACATTCCTTTCATATTACGATGACATATTCATGGAGTTCATAGAATGGGCATTTTCCTACCATCAAGCTAATCTAGAGATTTCCAAAATAAAACCTAATTTAAACTCTCAAATCTCCAAAAAAAGATCATCTCCTTTCAGAATTTTATGGTCAATGGTCCCCTGCCTGTTACCCCTGTAAGTGTTAGTTCATAACAACTGCTGGAAGCTAATTTGGAAGTGTCACAGATAAGGCCACCTGGCTAAGATCTAGTACTTAACTTCAGTGCTTTCATTCCAAGAAAAGAAAAGGATGCCAAGAAGGCTCAGAGCAGTGCAAACTTTAAAATCAATTAATACATAATTAACAATTGACTGTGAAACAACCTTACCATACTGTAAAAAATGTTGATTATTGAAAGATTACTGTAGCAGGTTTTACAAGAAAACACAATTTCAGTTTAATTCAATTCAATCTACTTGATTTTTGTGTAATTAATTCTACAAAATTTTGGAATGAAAATTGTTCCTACACTATTTTTTTACAGTGTAGAATCCATTTGAGCTGATAAATGTTTTAGAGATGATTGTGTGTGTAATGTACCTTCTGTCACATCCAGCACCTGGGGTGGAGTGTGTGTTGAGACAGTAAAGCCATGGGAGTTAAGGGTGGGGTCAAGTGGGATCTTAACAGTGACTCTAATTGGACAGCTCCTCTGCTCTTGGGAGCCATTGTCGGCAACTTGCCCATCTTCTAGCACACGCTCTCTATGTGCAGACAGAGAGAGGGTGATGCTTTTCAAACACAAAAGAAAAAGCAGCAAAAAGCAAAGATACACGTTCACACAATCATTCTCAGATTAAAAAGTAGTACCGGCTGATGGATTCTCTGGAGCGGCGAAGCCAGCGTCCCACCACCTGCTCTACTCTGCTGGTCCTGCGAGACGGTGAGCGACTGCGATCCCGCTCCTCCATTTAGCTACACACAGGGTGAAAGGTCACCATTGGGCCACTATTTATTGCAAAGAAAAAAGTAATAATTATAAAATTTCAATGATAATTAAACAAATCACTAATATCTGACTATGAATATATAAATATATGCAATATGCAAATCGTTACACAATTTTGGATGTTTTAAAACTTTTCTGACAGTTTGTGTTGCACATATAAATTTTTATTATATCCTCTTTAGCCAATCAGACATAACATATATTCAATTCAGCCAATCAAAGTCTGACCTCTTTGCGTTCCACTTTCCTTCAATCTGCAATATTGTCTCCAGTCTAGAGTAAATACATCTAATTTACATTTTATACATGTGTGTAATACATATGTATTTCTATTCTATTATAATGTTTTTATATTGTTAAAATAAATCATTTTAAAATGAAACTATTCAAAATAAAACACGTACAGTATAAAAGATTAAATATTTGTTTACCTGCATGCCATGCGACCATTAATACAAATTTATATTTTAAGGTCCAATTTTCATTATTAACAAACCATTAACTAAGATTTTGCCTCATTAAACTCCTAATTTGCTGCTTATTAATAGTTAGCAAGGTAGTTGTTAAATTTAGGTATTGGGTAGGATTAGGGATGTAGAATATGGTCATGCAGAATATGTGCTTTATATGTACTAATAAACAGTCAATAATAGGCATGCTAATAAGCAAGTAGTTAATAGTGAGAATTAGTCCCTATACTAAAGTGTTACCAAATGTCTGAGCCAAATTTTGTGTAGCTGGTGCACAATTTCTCTGCTCACTTCCTGTGAAGATATATAATGCTCTACACTTACTCATGCAGTTTACGGTGCCTTACAGCTTGAGCATACATTCATAATGGTCATAGATGTGGCAAGCAAAATGTTGTGTACAGCAATAAACTGATAATGTTCTGATAATGTGTGGTCATCCTCTCTTCCTACAGTGGTATGAAACACGGCCTGCCTTTATGTCGTAGGTTCTGCATATTGTGGTGTTGTTGCAGAATTGTTTTTTATGAAGGGCTGAAGTTTGTTGTGCTTCTATATCAAGTATGTCCCACTAGGGAATGTGAGAGACAATCTGGAGCCTCATGGTCAAAAGAGAGAGGGACCAACAAAGACAAAGAGACAAATAATATACTGCGACAAAAAAGAGAAAGAGATCCCGAGAGATCATGACTCATGGTCACATTATGTTCTCAGATTTCACAGGATTTGGATCTCATTTTCCATTTATTTTACTGTTGTCAACACTGTTATCAATACTGCATAAACCACATCAAAGTCGTTAAGACTGTGCAACACTTGCCCAGCAATTTTGACTTGCACAATAGTGACTGCATATTTCACTAACCATGGTTATAATATTTTTCTGAAAAAAAAAGGTTACACTTTATTTTGATAGTCCACTTTAGACATTCTACTAATTATAAGTAACTTCGTAACTACATGTCAACTAATTCTCATTAATTTGCAACTACATGTCTACTAACTCTCAGAGTAAGCTGTTAGGGTAGGTTAAGGTTAGCAGAATAAGTTGACATATACTTGCAAAGTTTCTCATAGTCTGTATGTTGTGGACCCATCAAAATAAAGTGTTAGAAGATATTAAGCAGACAGTCTACTAATACTCTAATGACTGCTAGTTTACATGTAGTTGCAAAGTTACTTGCTGTTAGTAGAATGTCTAAAGTGGACTATCGAAATAAAGTGTTAAAGTGTTACATTTTTTTTAATATAAAAATACTTCAATAAAGGGTTGAGCTAAACCAGCAATACAACCATAATTTGTAGCAAAAATATATTGTAAAATATAAGAAAAAAAAAAAACGAAATTCTATATACCACCCCAATAATTATGTAACTGTATCTAAAATGACAGTATATTATAGATCAATTGTATTATACTCAATGATAATTAGTACAAAATACTTTTTTTTATTTTTTTTAAGTTTATTGCAAAATGTATACATGGTGGAGTATCAAGCACTTCATTACATAATTTGGGGGCTGTTTTCATTAGCGTCAAGTGCCAATTTTCGCTTCATTCGATTAATAAGGTTACACTTTTGTTTGTCTAATTGTACAGTGAACAATAGACTTAAATGAAGCTCAACTGGATTTTTTTTAGCACCATGGTGGAGCATCAAACTCACAAAAACATGTTGCAGCTTTAACATTCACTGTCAGAAATTAACACGGCTGATTAGATGGCATAGGAAATGTAATAATTGTTCTGATATACTTTAGAATTTAGAATAATGCAAAAAAGGAGGATCCCAATAGCAAATACAACAATATGCTCTCTGAAGAGTTTCCAGAACAGTTTGTACCTCAGGCAATTTGCATTATGAATAAGGAAACACCTCTTGACCATGATGCACCTGCCTTTTTCCCACTCTTCTGCTACAAATCAGTTTCTATTCTCATCAACTATTCCAGTTATTGCATTATTGTTGCCTGATTAAAAATTTATAATTTTAATAATAAATGATAATATATTAGCAGCTATTCTGCCTAACCTAATTGTTCACTAAAAACACCCTTATATTCAATTTTAAATACAAAGGTGTGGCAGGTAACCATCCATAGATCCCTTTCTTTAATTAAATCTCTCTTTGAAGCTAAGTTACTTAAAGATACCACCTCCCCTCTCTCACCTTTCCGTCTTCAAGAGGATTAAGCCCCAAATGATGCTGAGGGTTCCCTATACAAATCTCATTACTTTTTCAGCACTATTTAATATATTTTATTCATGATATATGCTTCAGTGCTGTCTTGATCAATAGGGATCTAATGTACATATGGCCTCCGTTCACAGCAAAAACAGGGGCCAGTGGAAGACCTTAAGATTATTTTATATACTAAAGATAGAGAGATTCAATTACAGTTAAGAGTCTGTGAACTGCTAGATCACTAAAATGGATCCAAAAATTAAATCTGTGTTGTAGCATTGGAATAGGGGCCCATATTCAATGAATTTCACAATGAAACATTTCAGTTTACTGCTCTCTCTCTCTCTGACTCTCTCTCTCTCTCTCTCTCGCTCTAAATTAGATTAGTGGCCTGTAGAGTGGGGTTTAATTCCCCCTCGTGCCCTTGTTCCCTCATAAAAAAGGTCTGCTCATGCTCTCTCTCTGAGAGATAATGGCTGTATTCTATCATTAGCATGGCCAGCTAACGCTAATGGCTAGGTTGAACTACTTAACGTAAGAATTGTCTGCAGTTCATTCACATGGGAGGATTACGGGTAGTGGACCAGTCAGGACAGACTGTGCTTACTATGTTACGTTAGCACTGAGAAATGCTAAATTGCTTAAAAATGCACACTTAGTCTATCAATTAAAGGATCCCAGCCAGCAATAGATCTTTCAACAGGTCTGTCAAACACTCACAGACTTTGCTAATGCCACTGTAAAAAAAAATAAAAAAATAAAAAAATTAAGGGCTGGTTGAACCAGTTGTGTGTACATTACAGCTAAAACATTATAGTAAATACTTTGTTAGCAGCTCTTCTACATAATCCCGATCTAAACAACGCACCTCTGTGTGCATCGGTCCATGATGTGTCAGTCAAATAAAATCAATCATAATAAATAAATGTCATATCTTTTTTTGTATCAGTATTTATGTATCTTTATTAGTTTTATGTACAGTCTCTGAGTGGTGTTTTTAAATATAATTATACCTATTTTTACCTATTATGTTATTAATAATTAAATAGTATCATATTTCAATAGCAACATATTTCTACCATTAGTTACATCAGGCAAAATCATTTCAAGGTAAAGGTAAGATAACCCAAATTCACTGCATTTCAATACAACTGCTTTTGGATCATTGAGGGTAAATGTTGTGACCATGCATAACTTCAATGGAAAGCTTACAACCTACTAGCTACGTTTTGCCTTAAGAACAAATGGTGCAACCGAATAAATTACATAGTTAGTTACAAACTAGCTAGTAGTTACTAAGCCTGTAGTGTAGATGTTACATTCCAATGCAAGTAGCCTAATAACTTGACAAAAAATGGAAAAGGTACTGGAAATGTTATGCCAGCATGAGTTAAAATCTGGGAGAAGAAATCAATACTGAAAATTCCCTCAATTAGCACATTGGACCATGTTTTCATTGACTTTTTTAAGAGTGTACATGCACAGAATGTTACAGACAGACGGTTGTCTGAGGTCTAAGGTTATTGACGAGTATTCTAATTGGATTAGATTTGTTGCTGGGACAGTTATTGCGTCACACACTGAGCCGATCACTGAGCCATTAACACATAACACTACGAACAGACCAGTACACACAAACACGCATAACAACTCCACACTTACCTTAGAGTCAGATTATATATTTCCCCATTGAGGAGGAACTTTTCCTTGGACTGCATCACCAATTCTTCACAGCATTGCTTTGATCATTTGAGTCTACTCATCATTCCGATGCCTCAGTCAGTTAGTTTGACAGCTAACATTAAATGAATTGATTTCATTGGCTAGCTCAAAAATACTATATGCAGTGTGAGGAATTTTGAAGTTTTTGCCCTATCCATTTGCACTGCATTTATGTTTTGGACCTGAACTTTTGCAGGTTACTATAAGTAAAGAGAAAGATTCAGAAGTCTTGTTTCATCAATAATGAATTCCAGAGTGTGCAGGCGCTTTGTTTTCTTCTTGATCCAGTGGTCCTCTGCATCAGACATGGACTCTTGCTTGCTGCCATGATGGGAGCTCCAAGGTGTCCTCAGCTCTGTCAAAGTGACACATATAATGGTATCTGATGGTTTTTTTTAAACATTCATTCCTTATCTCACTATGAGATGCGACTCTTGCGTGACTGACCACAGAGGTTGAGTTACAGCAGTACAGCCATGCTGTATCATTCTCATTGCCTTCTTAACTTGAACTTAAACAATTAACAATTTATAGATGAGCTGTACTGGTAGCACTTCTACACATAAATGTATCTGTGTTGAGTGCTTTTATCTGTGTTTTTGATTGCTCAGAGCAGGTTTTCTCTCATCCCTGAATGAGGAGTAGGGCCGGACGGTAAATCAAGTTTGTATAATATATTCGATATAGCCTAAGCGATATGGTATGAGGGAATACAAGTAGATTAACACGTGTAGTTTAAAGCCGTTGCCCGTCAGATGATCTGACAGATAGGCTACTTGTGCTTCTTAATGCATTTGAGAAGTGGTGTTTTCCTCAGTGTATTTCACGTGTATATTCTCCATCTGTAAATGTTAGAAAGTCAAGAAAATATTTCCATTTTGCTGTCAGGAGTGCATGAGCCTTCTGCATGCGATTCTCCGCCAAACAGACGGAGCGCAATTTAATTAGAGTGCAATAATTCTGACTAAAATAGACATTTTGCTAAAATATTTGTTGTTGGATAATACATGCGGCATATTTAGAAGTTTTAACCTACAAGTAAGTGTATTTTTATGACAGCACTAACTATAAAGTGACTGTAATGGGAGTAATAAAATAGCTTAATTAGTCTGTGCTTTTTAAAATTTATTTTTATTTGGAATTTAATAGTGAATTTAACTTCTGCTTTAAAAAGTATTATTTTTGTTTTTAGATTTTAACTCTTTTTTGCACATAATATAGCATATCACCTAGCCCTAATGAGGAGTGGAAAACTGAAAACCTGGAGTGGAATTTGAGTGGAGGGACAAAGATACCTTGGGTTGGGAGGTAAAATATCTGTGTTTCTGTGGTCAGTTGCACATGAGACATTTCCCATAGTATTCACTCACAAATTCACGGTTAGATCAGGTAGAAATAGATCCTGGCAGATTATCACTTAAAATCAATTGCTAAAAAGGAATTAGAGATGACAAGAAAGGCCTTATTCTGGTGAAGAGGTACCAATAAAATGAATAGTCACATTAGGATGCAACATGTTTGATGTTCAAAGCTGTTGTACCACAAAGGATGTCTTTTGGTTTGTTTAACTGAAAGAGCTCTCTCAATGAAAAGAATTTTTAATGTTTAAATGAGGCGGGAACAACAGTATGTTTGGGGCAATAGTCTAAGAGAGACAGTTTTGGTCAATCTGTTGTACCTTTCTATTTATTCACTACAACTGCAATATTATATAAGTGCATGAATGTTTTGTTAATAATTGTCTAATGTGCTAATCTAAAGCGAAGCTAATAAAGGTTTTCTCTTCTTGTTTAAAAGGAAAATAAGGTCTTTTCCTTATCACTGCTCATCCAGGTTCTTGCAGTTTAATGGCCAGACTGTTAACTCCATCCATACAGCTGTATTCTTTGATTGCACAAAAAATACTGGTGCTCAGCTTGTTTGTAACCACTAAAAACTGCCTCCCAGGTCACACAGCAAGAAATATCTTGACTACCTTCATCAAACCATGAAATTCAGTGTACTCACGCTATGTAACACTGACTTTGCATCGCATTTTAGCTAATTTACATTGCATTCAAGGTACATATTTATTTTAGTTCATGTACTCCCTGGGAATCATTCCCATGACCTTGACATTGCTCTGTTTGAGCTACAATAATGCTTTTCCAATGATCTTCCACTACATGACGTGTTTGAGTTACACAAAGCTCACCTCTAGCTCAAACATTATAGCATGGTAAAACTAAAGTCTTGGGTTTGATTCCCAGGAAATGAATGAATGTACAAGTTGAAGGCAATGTAAATCACTGTGGATAAAATGTGGCAGTGTCTGCCAAATACATAAATGTAAATGTAACCAACCGAACAAACTGACTCACTAAAATTAATCTCTGATTAATTTAAATCCGTGCATTTGCAGTTAATTTGCAGCATATTATGTAGCTAAATATTCAGTTAAAACACTGTTGTTCATCACAGTTTTTTTATGTGAATAAAATGTTTTAAAAATATTTCTGCTTACAAATATGTCTATGTTTATATATGATTTCCATAGTGTAAAATTATTAATTCTGCTTGTAGAATTAAATGACTTGTCCACTCTTGAATAGCTTGAGGTGTTATGCTTTTTCAAAAATGTAGTTTAACTGTAATATAACTATTTTGAGGCATGGGAAGCTTATATAGAAGCAGTTACAAAGTAGCTTCCTCAACACTGATAAAGTGACAATGGAGGTAGATATTAAGAGAGAGAAAGAAAGAGAACCATCAGGCTTGTCGGAGTCCCCTCTGAACATTTTCAGCTCCTAGCTGTTGAATAATTAATGTATCCAGAACAAAAACAGAGAACACAGCTCTCTTTTTCCCTCTCACTCACTTGTTCTCTGCTTTCCATAGTTTATCCTTCCCTTAGTGCTATTTTCCCTCATAACCACAGAATCTTTCAGTGCCATTATTTCATTTCTGTTACTTATGTGTCTTTCTCATTTAGTCAAATGAAAGATTTAAAAAATGCAAAACAAAAGCTCTATTAAAAAAGAGACATTGAACAATGAGAGTACATTTGTACACAACGAGTAAACAATGAATGAATGAAAAAGACTCAATAAAATGTTTGTTTGTTTTTTTCCTCATGCAAAATTGATAACGGTCTAAAATGGTAGCTTTTGATTGGTTTGTTTGCTATATGTGTTGTTTGAACAGATGTATATTTATGAAGTTCCCAGCACTGTATGCATCCTTCAAGCTCTCCTTAAATGCTTTGGTAATCCTATCATTGCCCTTAAACTCTTCTTTCAGACTTACTGAGTGCAAGAGAGAGAGAGAACCACAGAGTGCACAGGCTTTAATAATGCATAATGCTGCCTCACCACTCACACACACACACAACAAAACAGAAAGACAGTGAAAGAGTGGCAGAGCAGCATGATCTGAGCGCAGCATATCTTCATAGGGAGCTGAATGGAGATCGGGAGGTTGTAGATAAAAGGTGAATCGAAGAGGGATTGAGAAAATGAGAAAAAGATGCATAGAAGGAAGGGAAAAGAATGAGATAGCTGGGAAGATGGTGAGGTTGAAGAAAGAGATGCTAAATAAAGACAAAGGAAAAAGACCTGGAGACGTTATGATTGTGTGTTCACTGCATGATTTGTTCTGGGAGGCATGGCATGAGGAGAAAGGTTTGGCGTAAAAAAGGAGGAAACACATAATCATTTCCTCTTCCTATAAAGAGCTTGAGTTATGTGTCGTCTTGATGTTAAAATCGGCTAGGCATATTATTAATAAATAAATAAAATGACATTTTCTGTTAATTACAAATCTGATTTTCACTAAATATTAAGCAGCAAAAGCTGTTTTCAACATTGATAATAACAATAACCATTGTTAATGACACAAATCAGCATATTAAAATGATTTCTGAAGGATCATATGACATTAAAGACTGGAGTAATGGCTTCTGAATATTCAGCTTTGCTATCACAGAAATACATTTTAAAATATATTACAATAGAAAATGTTTTTTTTAATTGTAATAATATTTCACAATATTACTGTTTTTACTGCATTTTAATCAAATAAATGCAGGTATTTGCAGAGATTTACTGTGATTAAAGTGACATCAATTTTGTTAATAAGATTAGACCAATAAATAATATACACTGATAACAATCTGATAAATGTCTGATCACTCATTATTTCAGGGTAAATTATTTTATGGTTAAGAGTGTTAACAATAAATCCAGTTTAAATCATGTACCTTCTTTGTATTCATGCTGGTTCCATATGATTTTTAAAAACTTTTATACCATTTTCAAGAAAAGTTTCAGTATAATGAAAAAAATGGCATGTGGTCAAACCATCAAACAAAAATTCAGAACATTTTACAAGCCTTAATAATTATTTTCAGAAAAGCGCTGAAATACATTTTTTAAGGTAAAACTTATTTTTACAAATCCCATGAATTATTCATTGATAAATATCATTACATTTTGAGTAGTCGCACCACACATTTTACAACCTGAACTAATATTGCCTTGTCATAAGTAGTCAAAATATTTGATATTCTAAGAGACTTATTGACTTTGACAGATAGTCAAATCACTATATTGAAATCAGCATAAAGGGCTAACTAAACCCTCTGTCAAGGGTCTACAACATTTTTGCAGGTCACGGACCCCATTGGTGGATGGAAAGACAGAGCATACATAATGGATAAAACGTTACAGTAAAGTGTTACCTTTTAAGCCTGGCCTATAATAAAATGCATATAGTATCACACTAATGTATTTACATACTTTGATAGCAAGTCCATTAGAGTCATATAAAAGTATCTACAGTATAAACACACACACATATACAGATGGGTGACACAGGATCTACTGGCTCTGTTGTTCTGAGTGATCACCTTTATCCTATCAGAAATCATTACTATCCTGATGCAAGTGGTCACTTCCAGAATGACATTACCCTCATCCAAAGGTCACGAGAGGTCACTGAATGATTTGATGAGTAAAGAATGTAAATCATATTCTAGGGCCTTCACAGTCAACAAATTTCAACACATCTGAAAACATACTGGGGATTTTAGACTGACGTGTTAGACAGTGCTCTCTACCACTATCACCTAAACACTAAAATGAGGGAATATATTTTGCAAGAATGGTGTTCCACCCCTCAGATTTAGCTGTTCTGGCATAACAACATCTTATGCTGATTTTCCTTTTAATTTGTCACCTTTCTGTATTTATTGCATACATAGATATACATGCACATTTTATTTTATAATATAGTAAAAACAGTAATATTGTGAAATATTATTACAACTTAAAATAACTGTTTTCTGTTTTAATATATTTTTCAATTTAATTCTTGTAATGGCAAAACTGAATTTTTTAGCTGCCCTTCTTTAGTGTCACATGATCCTTCAGAAACTATTGTAATATGCTGATTTGATGCTGAAGAAACATTCTATATTGTCAATGTTAAAAAAAATGGTTGCACTGCTTAATATTTAAGTGGAAACCATGATTATATTCAGGATTCCTTGATGATTAGAAGAGTATATTCGGATGAAATCAGTATTGATACAATGAATACTAAGTCTCTACCTCTTCACAATTATTTAAGGAGATATTACTCCTTAATAAGGATAGATGCATACATTTCGTTTCATGTACAAATGTGTGTGCTGAATTTATGTCTGTAATCGGAGATGTCATTTGCCCTGGGGGCTTCAGTCGCTCTCATACGGAGAGCGTAATCAGATCAGTTCCTGTTGGAGATCTCCCTCTCCAAAAGCCACTTAAATAAATATTGGCACAAATGCCCCAATTTCAGCTGTTAGCAGCTTGTAAAATGCTGCTCCACGCCGGAAAGATAGATGTGCTATGATAAAAGTCTGTGTTGTCGTGTAGGGCATGTAAGATCACAGTCACATCAGATGTTTTAAGCTTTAGTTTATGTTCTTATGCCTATTATTTAGTCTTACTGAGCATATCATCACTGGATTATCAGGTTTTAAACATGTGGCACACATCTAACCACCGTCTGTTTTGATAAGTTTACGATTACAAGGCATCAAGAATTCACAGTATTCAGCTGCTCCTAAAAATAACAGCATAAATGAATTATGGCCCTTTCTGAAGCCTGCCGGATCTCCTGCCTGATTTCTGCCCCCTTGGTTTTTACTACATATACTAATTATTACAGCCGTGTTTTGTAATGTTTGCACCTAAATGGTAGAAATAAATCAAGAATACATCAATCAAATGAATGAAGTTTGAAAACGTGCTGCTACAATAGACGTAGGCCTATTGTAATGAATGCCTGTCCCAGCTTCCCTTATGAATCATCCAGGCTACACTAAATGAAACATGTGAACCTTTTGGGCTTGCTGTAACTAATGACATGAAATATATGTATATAGGCTATGTTTTAATATGCATTTTTGTGCAAGTTCCATCTCTTAAAGGAAGCAATGAATTAATCTCTCACTCAAATAAACAAGGTTATCTGGCATTCCCTGAAATGCTGTAAGAAGATAATATAATAATATTGCCTGTGGGGCAGAGTCTCTGTATCAGACAACTAGAAAAGACAAACAGCAACGCTATTGCTATTATTACAGTTGTTTCATTGTTAGTTTTCAGACAGAGCAATGAAATACAAAACGGCCTCGTTAAAACAACAACAACAAAACATCCAATTTCTGTTCAATTATGTAGGCTATCTAATGAATGCCCACTCTCTATTATTTGATAACAATCTAAAAGACATCTCTAAAAAAGCCGATAGAGCTGATGTGTGCAAGTGTCATTCACTTAATTCCCTTTAATCTGCCAAATTCACCTAGTTCTGCCAGTGGCGCGCCTTCATCTTCACATCACAACGGTTATGAACAACATTTATATATATATATCACTCACCTTACACGAAGAGTAACATTTTCATGAACTATCCATCGCCTTGCGCCGACAGAAGACTCACTGGGACGGTAAATAAATAAAGTGAAGGCGGGTTAGTCCGATGGGAGTTTCACAGAGACGCACTTCAGTTTAATCTGCTTTCAGCACTTGATAAATCCGACTCTCTCTCTCTGTCTCCCGCCCTCTCTCTCTCTCTCTCTCTCTCTCTCTGTCTCCCGCCCTCTCTCTCTCCTCCTCCTCTTCTTAAGGTTGAGATTCCAGGAGCTTTATTGCCCAGTTAAAACCTTTGCATTGCCAAAGCGTCGATATTCACCAGATACACGCATATCCACCGTGTGAAGGTTTATAAGAATTATGCTAGTGCAAAGGGCGCGCGCTCTTCCTCTCCCAAATTTCAAAGTAAACCGCCAAGCCTACTTAGACTTGCGTTTACGTAAAAAATATCAATGCACATAATAAAAAATAACTGCATTATTTAAGTTTAAAATAACTGTATAGGCTACAATTAAATATATTTAGGCTAATTATTTTAAATAATGCATTATTATTATTATGAGACATGAAAGAGACATAGGCCTACAAAACATTAAGAATGCTGTTGCTGACACAGGCAAATCATAAACAGTAAAATACGATACATTATTTGTACCGCATGCATTTGATATTTTTTCTTAGATAAAAAAAAGCTGAAAAATAGATATCCAACTAATTTTTGGTACGTTTGCATACATTGTATAACAATCGCAAAACCAAAAAGCTTAAAGCATAAAGTGTTTTCAGTAGTCAGTATTTATACTGAAGAGAAATATACAATGAGAAATAATGCCTATAGGCCTAATGGAAAGTCTATTTCCATGAAAAAATGTTTTACCAATTTAATCTGTGAAGAATGTATTTATTAAATAAACAAAATTGTTATTTAGCCAATTCAAACCCTTAAAACTTTATTTTTTTCATTTATTCAATGTAAACAAAAACATTATTAAAAAAAAAACATTCATTATTCTAAACTATTTTATTTAAGACAACGCACATTTTTTAAGGCAAACATTCTTGACTATAAATGTGCTGCGTCTGATTTAATTTTTTTTTATGCCGAAAACTAAACATTTGTGTAACATACAGCCCACCAGATGGCGCTGCGCTGTTTTGAGCCCAGAGCGAGATGAAGAGAAGCAGAAATGAAATCGTGTGAGAGCAGAGAGCTGTCATGAAGTAGAACAGCTGGGGTGTTTAAAGGGACTGGACTGCGTGCCCACGAACACACTACACTGAGGTATTTATAATCAATACACATGACAGAGAACGGATGTGTTATGCGCACAGGAACAGCTTCATCTTGCTATTATGGGCTCAGAGAAGAACTTTGACAACGAGACTAGAAGAAGTGGACATTTAATACGGTCACTCTAGCAGCTAATAAGCTAACTGTAAATAAACCTATCTGAGTACACTAAACAGTATTGTTGAGACGATAAAAATCATACCGCGGGCAGTTTACACGCATGCGATAAGTTTTTAATATAGATATTTCGCCTATATGTAGCCCGGCTTTTATATCATTGTTTTATCAGCAGATTATGGGAGTGGGCCTGCATTAAAAACTCATGCAACGCGTGTAAATGACACATTTTAGGCTTGCTGCATTGTGCTTTAATAATGAGTTACGATATAGGGCTGATTGCATTTACAAATATGGATTTATGGCAAACTTCTTTAGAATTGACAATTATGTAAGTAAACACACTGTTTGATTATAACTGTAGGTTTGATTGTCAGTGATCGCAGTGACGAAATCCTAGTCCGTGGTTTGTCTGTACAGGACCCAAATCGTTATGTTAATTAAATGACAATGGCTAGACGGTCAGTCAAATGCAAATGCACAAAAGAAGAAGCTGTTGGACCTTTGTCACTGTAACTGTGTTAATCACAGCATGTTTTGTTGTGTAATCATGATTATGAAGGGGAAGTATAATTGCACAGAGTGTGCTCTGCAGGGAGAGCCTCTGGGAGGCAGCAGGGAGAGGTCAGGATGGCAGGTGTTGGGGCAAGTGCCCCGGCTAACCCTGCCTGTAAGATCATGACCTTCAGACCTACCATGGAGGAGTTTAAGGACTTCAACCAGTACCTGGTTTACATGGAGTCTCAGGGAGCTCATCGTGCTGGACTGGCCAAGGTTGGTATGTTTGTATGTGTATGCATGTGATTGATAGAAAAATATATATTGTACATGTAATAATAACAGTACAAACTCTAAATGCACAATATAGATCCATTGCATGTTTGTTTTTTTACATCAATCAGTGAGGACAGCACAAAAGAGTGATGGGCTTTTTATTTTTAATTATTATTATTTATTTATATTCACAAGATCACAACGATAATATATAAAATATAATAATAATTGTAATAATATGTAATAATAGTAAGATAGTCATAGAATAATATTGTGTGTAATCCTGTAACTTTAATACTTTTAATAGAAATAAAGGTAATATATAAAATATAATATATAATATACTATGAATATACAAATATAATATACTATGATATTTTTATTTTATTTTGTAGTTCTCTTTTATATATGTGTATTATATATGTACACACTCACACTCTTGGGCCAAAAATAGTGGTTTCATAATTCTTAATTATTTCCACAGGTTATTCCACCCAAGGGCTGGAAGCCACGTTGTAATTACGATGATATTGATGATTTCATCATTCCAGCGCCTATTCAGCAGATGGTGGCTGGCCAATCAGGACTCTTCACCCAGTACAACATCCAGAAGAAACCACTCACTGTGCGAGAATTCCGCAGACTGGCCAACAGTGATATGTAAGTGGCAACTGTTATTCTACTCTAACTACATTTAAACACAGTATGTGCATGCAGTAATATTCTGTGGGTTGCATTCACATTCTTTCCATTTCTTTATACAGTATTCAGCCATAACCTACAGTCTAGGTTATTCTTTCATATTTCCAAAAAAGCAAAGCAGTGCATAAACGACAGCAGATGTGTTTACTAAATAATAATAAAAGAAACACTACATATATTAAACAATATCTAAACAAAAATAATTTTGGAAAGTATTATTAGAACATTTTTGTTTAAAATACAGTTTTAAAATACCGTGCCATGCAGTTTACAAACACCTCTGGTTTGGTTCCTTTACCATAGTTCTTTTATGCATTGTTATATGCTGGACTTCTATTGCACTCTGTAATGAGATTCCTTTAAATGATGGATTGACCTATATTCGTTAAGGCCATCTGGAGATGTGTGATTTACCTACTCAGGTACTGCACACCTCGCTACCTGAACTATGAAGACCTGGAGAGGAAGTACTGGAAGAATCTGACATTCGTCTCGCCCATCTATGGTGCTGATGTGAGCGGCACACTCTATGATGAGGTGAGGATGCAGGCGGAGCACAGCTCTTGTCCTCTGAATGTCCAAAGTAACATACCTCAAATGGAATGTGAATGCCATGTGTTATAACAAAGAATAGCAGTTTTCTTGGTGGTGGCTGCCTGCAGTTGACTGTTAAACAGAAAATTACTTAAACAACTTTAAGTAGTGTTTATTTAATCAAGAAATATTTGAAAGCCTCATGCCATTGTTTTAATTTAATTTGTTTTTTATTATAAATATTTAAAGTTAAAATTCAGTAGTGTGTGTAATAGCATATTATTTGCTATTTATTAGATTTTTTCAATTATTCTTTTGCTGTGAAATATTGCTATGTTGCTTTGATGTATATCATGAATGATTATGATAATAAATTACCAGTGTCTTTACATGGTATTTTAAGATAATTATGAAAATAAACCTAAAAAAATAAAAACACAAAAAATATTCATGAATCATTTGTGAAATAATGAGGGGGAAAATATAATCAAAAACATCTTGGTAGTGCCATGGTACTTTCTTTATTGTGCCGAACTAGTAAGCAGGTGATAGTTGAGATAATGTTTGCTGCTCTTACCTCAGGACATTGAAGAGTGGAACATCGGGCACCTGAACTCAATCTTGGATGTGATTGAGGAGGATTGTGGAGTGTCCATTCAGGGTGTAAACACACCCTATCTGTACTTTGGAATGTGGAAAACCAGCTTCTCCTGGCACACGGAGGACATGGACCTCTACAGCATTAACTACCTGCACTTTGGGGAGCCCAAATCCTGGTAGGACTCACTGTGGTTTTCTGTGTTTCTTGAGTATGCATAGATCTATTTGAACTTCTTTCTTCATCTACCTCAGAGGACCTGGAATTCTGGCTTTTTAAAAAATAAATAAATAAATACCAATTTCACAGGTATGCCATCCCTCCAGAACATGGGAAGAGATTGGAGCGTCTTGCTATAGGTAAATTCTTTTTAAAAGTACAACTAACAAAGTAATCTTTTAAAGGAGTGTGCAGTATACTGACATCTTGTATGAAATACATGAGATCATCATACTTGCTTGAATATATCTAGGTTGACCATACAGGAAAATGTCCAGGTTTTGGCTTTGTTTTCCTACTGTTTTCATACTTCCTGAAAGTAACAACTCAGAATTAGTTTGACCAAAAGCTTGTGGGCATTGTACATGATCAACCAATCATGCTGTGCAAGAAGGTGGGGTCTACAGAAAACAGTCAAAGCAATGCAAATACGCACACATATAATGTATGAGAACAGTAGAGAGCACATCAGTAGCAAAACAAGGTCATAAACCTAGACATTTAGATATTCTGGACAGGACATGTCCAGAAAAAAGGGTGTATGGATGTATCTAGCTAACCTAGATATAATTATTTCCTTTGTGTTGTACTGGGTGTGTTAAATGTGTCTTTGTCTTTAGGTTTCTTTCCTAACAGCTTTAAAAGCTGTGAGGCGTTCCTGAGACACAAGATGACACTGATATCCCCCTCTGTACTAAAGAAATACAGCATACCATTTGATAAGGCAATCTACAGTCTTTTAGAATCAATTTTCTTAACTATTTTATTTTTAAGAATAATATTGTGGTGTCTCAGTTCTCCTCGTATGTGTTCACAATACACTGATATATTATTACAGATAACACAGGAAGCAGGGGAATTTATGATTACATTTCCCTATGGCTACCACGCTGGCTTCAACCACGGCTTCAACTGTGCTGAATCCACCAATTTCGCCAGTATCCGGTGGATCAATTATGGAAAAGTTGCTACGCAGGTACTAAGAAACACTTAATAACAGATGTTGCTGATGTAAATCTGGCACCTTCATGTTACCTTCATCTGCAGCTGGTGAACATTTGACGCTCTTTTTTTTTTTTTTTTTTTTTTGTGTGAAAAACCTGTCCTCTTGCAGTGTACGTGCAGTAAGGACATGGTGAAGATCTCCATGGATCCATTTGTTAGACGATTCCAGCCAGATCGCTATCAGGCTTGGACACAAGGCAAAGACTCGTGTCCATTGGATCACACCTTGGCCACACCAGGCACCACACCGGAGCTGCAGAGCTGGCTTCAGAGGCGTCGTAGGAAAGCACCCTCCACCTCAAGGTATTAGCAGGGTTTCAGCAAGGTATATCTTCTGTAGTTAGCTTCCTTTTTCAGGTCAACTGCTTTCAGAACAATAGTTTGAGGAGACATTTGCAGAGCAACTTGGGTTATAAGTCTGCTTAAGACCCTTTCACTCCCCCCTCTGCTTTGGTATAGTTATTGTTAACTAAAATAGTATAAATCGTTTTTGTTAATTGAAAGAAAGTTGAAATAAAATAATTTTTTTTGCCAGTATTCAAGTCTGAGTATTTGAGCACACTACTGTATTAAAATACTTGTCAGACCGTAACATTATAGGTAGAAACATATAGAGCCATATGATGCCAAATAGAAATTATTTGGAACAAAAATGCTGTTTGCTAGCAGACTCAGTTCTGTCTTGGATGGTGGATGATTCATCTTTTTTTTTTGTATCAACAGTGTCCATTATTCACGTGCATGCTCCAAACGACTGAAGACTGTGGACTCTGCACCAGTGAAGGGGGGTGGTCGCAGAAGTAGAGGGGCAGATTTAACATTGAAAAACGAGGATAATGAAGACTCAGTGAAACACCAGAAAGAATCACAGTACTCAGGTGAATTAAAAGGCTGGTATTGGTATTATTTGTGTAAGCTCACAATACATTATTCAATCACAATACGTGTTCTCCATTAATACATTCCCCACGCTATTGCTGAGCCATTTGCAGTTGTTCTCTGATTCAGAAATAAATGTAAATGCATTTTCAAATTTATTTTGTGTGCTATTAATTTTCAAATATAATCTGATGTGATCTGATAACACACTCACATTAAGGACAGACATCGTTTGTGAATCAGTATAAGACTGCATTGTGTTTTAAGTAAGTCCTAGTTCATCACAACATGGCATTTTTGTCAAATCCAAATGAAAACTTGTGGTCTATGATTTAGTATGGTATAATTTTTTTTTGACTGGCCTGTCAGAAAAATTGGAAAATAATAAAAACTATCTGAATAAATTAAAATTAAATGCACAATACCGTTGGGATTAATATGTTTTTTTTTAAAGGAAATTAATAATTTATTTAGCCGTGACTAAATAGATTAATAAATGGATTAAATGTAGAAAATAATAGAAAATAAATTGATTAAATTTATCGGTAACATTTTACAATAAGGTTCAGTAGTTAATTTAGTTAACTACATTCGTTAACATAAACTAAGAATTAACAATTTTTGTATAGCATTTATTAATCTTAGTTAATGCTAATTTCATCATTTACTAATGCATTATTAAAATAACAAGTTTTGTTTGTTAACATTAGTTAATGCACTGTGAACTAACATGAACAAACAATGAACGACTGTATTTTTATTAACTAACATTAATAAAGAGTGTAATAAATGTAGTGTTCATTGTTCGTTCATGTTACTTAACGAATGACACCTTATTGTAAAGTGTTACCAATTTGTCAAAAGCGACATGCATCATTTTACAAAAGATTTATATTTCAAAAACATGCTGTTCTTTTAAACTTTATATTCAGCAAAGAATCCTGAAAAATGCATCCACGAAATATTTCACTGATTCCACAAAAAAATTAAGCAGCAGCACAAATGTTCCAACATTGACAATAATAAGAAATGATTTGGCATATTAGAATGATTTAAGGCTGTTAAAAATTCAGTTTTGCCATCACTGGAATGAATAACATTGAAAAGTAAAACTGTTATTTTAAGGAAATTGTTATTTTAAATTGTAATAATATTTCACAGTATTACTGTTTTTACTGTATTTTTGATTTATGTATCCTTGGTAAGCATTAAAAATCCCCAAACTTTGGAACAGTAGTGTATGCTATAAATGCTATAACTGCATGCCTGTTTATGTGTCTGTTTTATTATTTTGTCTTTTTTTAGGGCTCACTGGTCCATGTCGACAAATGTGTGTTGTTAAAGTAACACGAGTGGAGAATGACTTGCTGGACCACTCCACCAGACAAGTCATAGATGATTCCTCTGAGCAACTCTCGACCCCTCCACTCACACCCACATCCAGACAGAGTGACCCCGATCCAGGTCACACGAGCTCCCAGACATCTTTAATTTTCGATGAAGGTCGAGTATCCACAAACTCAAACTCCACTGCACAACCTGGACCTGAATCAACCTCAGACAGCAGCGTCACTGTGGATGTGACTCTGGACTCAGAAAGAACTGCTGAAATTCCTAATCAAGCATTAAAATGTGAACCTGTCTCAGTAACAAGTGCTCCTTCTATTCCTGTGACCTATTCACCGAGACTTAATTCCACTGGTGCTGTGGTTTTATTTACAGAAACTGATTCCCGACAAGCTAAAATTGAAACCGAAGAGACGGTCGCCGATATCTTGACTGAGAGCACCATCGATTGCGGCACATCAGCACTTTACAAAGAGCAAAGCTCGATCCGTCTGGACTCTGCTCTTCAGGGTTCAGAAACCTCAGAAAACAGAACAAACTCTGAAATCCAGAATACTTTGTTTTGTGAAATGCCTCTTCTAATGCCCGAGCTCATAGAAGAGGGAGTCAATCCTCAATATCTCACACCTGAAATGCCCTCACTGACTCTCGCTGTCCGACCCGACACTACAAATCACAGACCTCACAGTCCGAACAATAATGCACCTGTTCTCCATCTGGAAAATTCACACTTACCTCCTGTTATAACAGACGATGTGGGGACTTGTTCTGTAAGACCTTGTCATGATTGGCCCTTTGTTGCACTCCAAGAAGGTGTAAGCCAGTCACAAAACTCAGTCTCAGACACCTTTATAGCAAAACCAGCGTCTCCTACCTTGGTTCCACAATGGGGGCCACCAGAGGAGTCCAAACAGGAAGGACATAAACACATCCCATCTGCAGACCAGAACATTCAAAATGAATCCATTTCACAGTTTAAAATCACTACTCGGAGTATTTTACAATGTTCTACCGTAGCAGATGTGGATTTAATGGACACCTGTGACTCTGAAATGGCCAGTAACTCAGTGGAAAGAGGAGACAAACCAACTTCTCTAAGTCTCGATGAGCAGTCAAGCTCTCTCACATCCTCCCAGGGCCCCTACATGGAGTCCAAACCCTTCACCATTTGGAAAAACCTCAGCTCTCAGAATCCGGCAGTGCTCATTGAGAGCTTGCAACCTGAGCTGGTAGTTGGTCTTACCACAGGAGTGAGCAATCTTACAGATTATGCCCATGACTCGCTGCCCTACACCATGTGGTCCGAATCAGGGTGCCAACAAGAAAGGTTCCCTGATTCTCCAAACTCTTCACCATGCACTCAGACCTGGACCAACCTGGAGCCCATTCTCATGCAGTGCTCTGGTGCAGACATGGCTCCAAACACACCTCCTGATCTGAAGCAGCAGAATGGGGAGTTGGAACCAGCTGAAGCTTGTGTGCTCAGTGAGCAGGCAGGCTCTCAGGAACCTCAGGAGGAAGAGTTTAAAGGTCAGGAGTATTATGAAGGTGCAAAGTCAGAGCATGATGGGTCTGTGAGCGACTCTGATTCGTGTGAATCAGGAGATAAAGGTGCTGACAGCAGCAGTGAATCCAGTGAGGAGAATGCCATGAGTGACCCTGAGTATGTGGAAACGGGTCTGGAGCCAGGGGAAGTCTGTACAGTGAGTTCTGGTGCTATACCATGACAAGAAATACGTCCTCTCTACTACATTGCTCTGAGATTCTGACCTAACAAACAGTGACCGTGGTGACAAGACATTTTGCTGATTGCTTGGTTTCAACTTTAATCATAACCTACAGGATGAACCTGCTCACAGTAAAATCTCAGTGGTCAAAATTTTTACCTGTTTGTTTAATAACAGATGTGCTCTGATTTGATTTTGTTTTGCCATGTCATTTTCTCTTTTAGATTAGCTAAACTTAACTAAGCCTAAACTAAATTTAGCATACAAATGAGAAACACAGACACTGGTGGGGTTTTTAATTAATTTTTATTTTTAATTATTTTTTATATTTAGAGATTTTAGATATTTTTATGTATATTTTATTATTTGTTTTATATATATATATATATATATATATATATATATGTGCTCTGATTGGATTTTGTTTTGCCATGTCATTTTCTCTTTTAGATTAGCTAAATTTAACTAAACCTAAACTAAATTATGCATACAAATGAGAAGCACAGACACTGGTGTGGGTTTTATTTTTTTTAATTAATATTTTTTTTTTTATATTTAGAGATTTTAGATATTTTTATGTATATTTTATTTGTTTTATATATATATATATATATATATCTTTACTGTGAGTCTTTACTGTGACTTTAATGCATCCTTGCTGAATAAAAATGTTAATTAAAAGTATTAAAGTCTTACTGATCACAAACTTTTATATTAATTTACACCTGCTGTGAATCCAGTGAAAATTTCTGTACACATAAATCAGATCACTCACTTACTTTGTAAACCGTGTCAAAGCATTAATAAATGTGCACATACTATACACACACATGCACAATAAAGGTAGCACAGTATTTTATATTTTTGGAAAGTGTCTCTCTCTCTCTCACTGACCTCCTCTTTGCCTCTTTCTCTTTTGTTGTTCTCCCAGTACCACATGCAAACTGTTAAGAAGACAGCCAAGAGTTGGCGTCACCCCCTCAGAAAACCCACTGCAAGAGCAGTGCCAAGTGCTGTGAAACAGCAGGCTGCCAGCGATGATGGTGAATGTTTAACCCCTTTCGTCTTTATTAAGAGCAATAAACAATAGGAATTTGAACAATAGTTGTATTTGTACTTTTGTTAATAGCATATTATAATGTTTTATTACATTACAAATCTTTCCTGACTCCTGAATATTTGTCTTTACCACATGCTGTCATTAGACAAAATTGCACTAATATTACATTGTTGCATTCTGTCTATAGTATTATTAATTATTCGTCTATGTATATGTGCAGACTGACATCTTTGTCTCACATCGTGCACACATGTATACTTTTAAGAAGCTGTGTGAAGTTATGCAATTAATCATACTAAATTAACATGTTAAATTGATAGTCTTGGAGTAAATATTTATTTGTATACATGTCTCAGAGACTTTAGAGGACTGTGCAACTAAAGAAGAGGAGCCAGAAACTGAGGAATGGGCAAAGCCTTTAGTGCATCTGTGGCAACACAGAAAAGCTCATTTTCAATATGAACGAGAGTACAACACATCTGCAGCTAAAACCTCTCCACACTGTGCTGTCTGCACTCTTTTCATGCCATACTATCAGGTAACGTTTTTTTTTTATAGAGATCCTATGTACTGATTTGTGTATTTGTGCTTTGTATCACACAGATATTTCAAACTCTTGTTTTTGCTCTCACAGCCTGATAATTTAGAGGAGAGAAGGCATGATGTCTTGATGAGTGCTGCGACAGAGTCTCAGGGGTCATGTTCACAGGAGGCGGGATTGAGATCGCGACCTCTGATCCCTGAAATTTGCTTTGCGTACCAGGAGGGCCCTTGTCCCTTGAACACATTGCTGGAGGAGGATGGATCCAGTCCTCTTGTGGCCTGTAATAGTTGCTGTGTTCAAGTTCATGCCAGTACGTCCCTGAGATCATTCAACAACAAACTTAACACATGAAAAATCCCCATATTTAATTAACCCAGTAATATTGTGAAATATCATTATAGTTTTAACTGTTTTCTATTTGAATATATTTTTAAATTTAATTTGTTATTGTGATGGCAAAACTGAATTTTCTAATATGGTGATTTGGTGCTCAAGAAACATTTTTTATTATTAATATTATTATGATGATATTATTATTAACTTTTTGTGGTGATATATTTTTAGGATTCTTTGATGAATAGAAAGTTTGAAAGAACATAATTTATTTAAAATAAATATTCTGTAACTATGTAAAAGTCTTAACTGTCACCTTTGATCAATTTAATCTATTCTTGCTGAATAAAGGTATTAATTTATTCTTAATAAAAAAATAATAAAATAAAAATTAATAAAAAAAACAACTTACTGATTTAAATGCTAGTGTATATAATGTATTAAATACATAAGTTAAATATGTTTACTTGTAAAGTATTGTTTTCATGTGTGAAGACCCATTTATAATATAAGATAAAAATATTAATCATTCATTTCCTTTTTTTACATTTGACTTTGTTAACATGCTGTTGCTAAATGAAGTAATTGGCTTTTATATTGCCGTTGTGCTAAAGCAGATCATTATAATATTATCTGAAAATCTCTTGTTATCTTTTCCCACTCAATTTTAGATTGATGTTAGATGTATAATGTGGAAGGAAAAAATTTTAATACATTTTTTGTGTCATGTGTTTCCCATTACATATTGTTCCAAAATGGTTTGAAAATTGGGCTTTTATTGAATAAAATTATTGCAAAAATTGTCATGATTTCACACTTTTTTATAAAGCATTCTTTGGTATATGTGTTCAAGAAGTGTTGTACACATTTAATAATTACCATCTTAAGTAATCACACACATACACAAAAGCATAGCTTGGCATAGAGAATGTGACAGTTTGTTTTGATTGGTCCACAGGTTGCTATGGTGTTGCTGCTCATGATGTCAGCCCAGTGTGGACATGTGACAGATGTGTGAGCGGAGACCTGGCAGCTGTATGTAATAATTCAGTCATTCTGTATCACTATCATTTATGTTCTACTTACAATTTTGCTGCATTTTTTTTTTTTTTGACTGTTTCGTTTTGTTTGTGTGTCTGTTCTATACCAGGGATGCTGTTTGTGTAACCTGAGGGGAGGTGCGTTAAAAAGAACCTCAGATGACCGGTAATCTCCATTATTTAGATCCATTAATACTAATATAGTATTGTATTAAATACAAAACAGAGCAGAAGTATGCTTTTTACACATTCTCTGGTATTTCAAATAATAAGCAAATCAGAGTTTGGTCAGGCTAGTGTTCTTAGATCTTAGTGAATGCATCAAGTGTCTCATGCATTGTACATGCTATAGATGGGTCCATGTGATGTGTGCTGTGGGTCTCCCTGAGGTGAAGTTCATTGATGTTGTGAAGAGAGCACCTATTGACATCAGTGCCATACCTGTACAGAGATATAAACTGGTGAGTTATAAACACACACATTTATAGGCCGTAGAAATTGCAAAAAAGTGCAAAAGTCTTAACAGCCCATCAAAGCTGAGCAATTTAATGTCTTTTGACACACCAGTGAAACACTAAAACCAAAATGAATTTTGCCTACACTGCTGTTTCCATGTTTAGACAAAGTATTGACACTTTTTTTGTTGTTATCTGTGCACTATATCATTCTCTCTCTTTCTCTCTCTCTCTGTAGAAGTGTATATATTGCCGTAACAGGATAAAGAAGCTGTCTGGAGCATGTATTCAGTGCTCATGTGGTCGTTGCCCAACCTCTTTCCATGTCACTTGTGCACACTCAGCTGGAGTGCCCATGGAGCCTGATGATTGGCCGTATGTGGTTTTCATCACCTGTCACAGGCACCAGTCACGGAGCTCCAGTGCTGTGAGTATATTTTAATAGGTTGTGTTTAACCAGCACACTAAAAACAAGAACAACATACCATATGCATTGAATAGAATTTTTTTTTTAAGATTTATTTTTGGCATTTTTGCTTTTAGTATGATAGGACAGATCAGAACTGACAGGAGAGTGGGAGAGAGATAGGGGGCGGGATCGGGAAAGGACCTCAAGTCGGGATTCGAACTCGGGACGCCTGTAGCGCAATGGCGCTGTATGTTGGTGCGCTGCCCACAAGGCTATCTGCGTCGACTGAATAGAATTTTTTAAATACTCGTTTCACAAATTCACTTACTGACCTTAACATACGCTACATTCATGAGATTCTACAGGGTCCTAACTAGGGCTGCACGATAAATTGAAATGAAATTAAAATCGCGATTAGACAGAAGCTGCGATTTTCATGCGCATCTTGTCAGTAAAGAGCAGTTCTGTGATCAGTAGTAAATCTCCATCTGAAGGCCAGAGGGCACTCTCGCGCGGAAAGTCCAAATAGGCCCTGCAGAATAAACCCAGGAAATCCCTATAGCAGTTGCTGAATAAACAGATTTAAATGCTGTCATTGATTAAATGTGACTAATAAACATACGACTATGGTTTATCTGAGTTCTTATTATAATTTTATTATTATAATAAAGTATATCTATAATGCATTGCTGATCGACATAGCCTTTATCACTGCTTAGAATACTATGAAATATGTTGTGTGCCTTATTCTGTGTAAGAAGCCTCATCATCTCACTGAAGGATTTATTTCAAACACTCGACTGACATTATGAAGTGAGTTTGGTGTAAAAACATATTATTAAATGTAGTATTTTTACATGCTTTCAGAATTATTATTTTTTTCTTTAAATTTAATTAATTAATTTATTTTTTTGCGTAGCTTGTTAGAGAACTACGGCTCTGTGTAGTAAATGCTGCTCCATCTGAAAGCAGGTGATGGAGATTTGCTACTAAGAAAACCGGCTGAACCGGCTTTACTGACAATATGTGCATGACAATCACATTCGATTAATCGTGCAGCCCTAGTCCTGACTTTGATATAAATTTCTGTTTTATGGTGGTCTTGTCATGCATCAAACTGACTTACATTATAGTTAGCCATATCATTTTAAAGACATAATAAAAAAAATGATCAAATTTATTTTTTATTTTATTTAAATTAATTATACTACTTTTCACAAGTTTGAGGTCAGTAAGACTCACCAAGGCAGAATTTATTTATCATAAATATGATAAAAAAACATTAATACTCTGAAATATTATTGCAATTTGAAGTAACTGTTTTCAGTTTTTTTCTATTTAATGATACAATTTCTGTGATGACAAAGCTGAATTTTCATCACTTCGGTCTTCGGTGTCACAAGATGCTTCGGTTTCTTTACTTTCTTAAAAAAAAATCTTACTGACCCCCAAATTTTTGAATGGTAGTCGTGCAAGAACAACTACTTTGACTTTCAAAAAATTAAAAAAATTTGAAGAGGCATATTCATGATATGGTCTATATGAATTGCCTTTTATTAAATTTTTTAATTAATAAAAAAGACAGACATAGAAAATATCACATAATTGGCCCATCATCAAGAATTTTTTTTCTTCTCCCCTAGAAAATGAAAGTTAGCAAAAGTGAATTAGAAGTGGGCCAGACGGTGATCTCCAAACACAAAAATCTTCGTTACTACAGCTCACGTGTTACCCAGGTCATGGCCCAAACATTCTATGAGGTTATGTTTGATGATGGCTCATTCAGCAATGATACATTCCCTGAAGACATTGTGGTGAGTGTTTCTAATGCTGCTAGCCATTAGTTGTTCTAATGAATATCTTGTGGCATGTTTTCAGCGAGCTAAAGCATGAAAACAAACTTAAGCACACAAAATGCAGTATATGCTTACAAAGTTGACAGCATCTTATTTTTCACAAAAAGTGCAGGCCTACATATTTTCTCATTCATTTTTACAGTCCATACAATATACGCATAATGTTTTTAGTTTGGCATCCTGACATCAGAGTGAAAGCTGTTCTCTTTTTGCCCTGCAGAGCAGAGATTGTGCCCAGCTTGGGCCTCCTGAAGTCGGGGAGGCTGTTCAGGTGAAGTGGCCTGATGGACTTTTTTATGGAGCCAAGTACCTTGGCTCTAATACTTCATATATGTATCAGGTACACACACTCATAGTCATATTCTCTCAAGTACTGCTGCTCTGCTGCTACCGCAATAACTGTTCATGGTTTGACTTGTGTTCTTGTTTGTAGGTGGAATTTGAAGATGGATCCCAAGTATTGGCGAAGAGAGAGGACATTTACACTCTGGATGAAGACCTGCCCAAAAAAGTCAAAGGTCGTTTGGTGAGTTCTCACTCACCGAACTTTCTTTAAAAGGCTAGTTCACCCCAAAATTAATACTCTGTACTCATTTGCTCACTCTTACGTCATTCCAAATAATTCAGACTGTCTGTGGAACACAAAAGATATTTTTAAATTTCTCTTCATAATTTTTAATTTTCTCTGGATTAAACATAACAAATGTCAGTCGACCAGGAAGATTTTAAAATGAGAGGTTCATTCTTAAATTCATACAATGTTAATCAGTGGTCAATGAATACTTGACCTTCTGTGGTTTTCTTTTGAATGTATTGTATATGTGTGTAATTGTATGTGTGCTTTGCAGTCCACGGCATCCAGCATGCGTTTCCAGGATGCATTCTTCACCACACAAGGTGAAAGGAAACGGCGACGCACACCAAATTCTCGGTTTCAGACGGATTATATTGCCCATATTAATCCTCGAACCTTCACCAGGAACTCAGAAACACGCAGTAAAGCCAACTAATGGAGGAATGGAGAGCCCTTAAATGAGGGGCTGCTGAAGATTGTACATCAGTGAGATCATGATTTTTAAGTCTAAAAGACAGAATTATCGTGGTCTCATATGTCAGGGACAAGAATGTTTTTCTAAATTAGAAGTTTTCCTGTTATATTTCAGAGGTTTTTCTAGCCTCAAATGGTATTCTGTAGCATTGTAATCATGTAATTTCCTCCCCAACACTGATTTCACCTGCATGCTTGTTTTGTATATGATTTGTCTTGTCATGCACCATTCCTACTCACTGACACTATTAGCATTGAGCTTAAAATGGTATAAATGCCAAATAAAAAAAAGGTTGCTACTGATGTCCAGCAAAGCACATGTCACATTTTACTTAAAATCTTGATCATCTTTATTTATTTGGGCTTTTATTCTTTCTTTTCTATGTGGTGCTTACAGCTGTTGAAACAAATTAAAGAGATGTTTGCTTTGTGATCTGTGCCTTGACCTCTGTTGATGAATACTTTACACTTTTTTTGTTTTATTGCTGATATTGATTTATGATAATTTACTTTATATAGCTCACAATATCAATAGGACCTTTTTTTTTCTTTTTCTAGTTCTGACTAGTTGGTTAAACAGGTGAGGGTTAAGACAGTTGTGAATGGCTAACCACAACCGCAATTTATTGCTATAAATTATAATAATCACTGTCTGTATGATCAGTGAATCTTTTGAGTCGGATCTTTCCTGAAAATGAACAGTGAGCTAATACGAGAGTGGACCAAGTCCTGCAATGAAATGAATGACAATAAAAAGTTTCTTTAAAAGCTAGATAGCAGAAATGTTACACATAAAATCTTCACGACTTGATTGTATGCCAATATATCAATATATATATTATTATTTTTAAATTAACCGTCAAAATGTTAAAAAACTTTTTCATCTAACATATTTTATTTTGTGTTTTTAACGTAAATGCAAAATATACTTAGGCGAAATAACTTTAATATAAGCTGCTGAATCACTGAGTCGGTTCTTTGAAATAAATGATTCAAAAGAACCGATTTGCTGCAATGACTTCGGCTTTCCTTATTGCTGTCATCTGAAGCGGAAGTGGTGAAAAGTACACTTCGTTGCTAAGTAACGATAAACAGCCCAGTAGAAGAGCTTAACCGCTACTCTTCTGTCTAGTTTAGAAGACATACAAATGATAAACATGCCGTCGCTTTTCATGAATACTTAATAGTTAATTTAGTCTGCACTTGACTAGCCTGTCATACTCTGGGACCTGTAAACACATGTTGTAAGTATTGCTGCTGTCTGTTGCAGGACAGGCAGTGCGCCTTTTAGTTTGCTACAACGAAAACGTTTAATAAAACACTTAAAGATATACATGTAATATATATATATATATATATATATATATATATGTAACGATATAAAGTACAATATTTTAGTCAATGTTGCTGTAAAATTTGGCACAAGTTTTATAAGCAAAACAACTTCCCGCGGGTTGCTTAGCAACACTAATACTTTTATTGTACGTTACAGATGTAATATGGCAGTTCACTACGATTGTCACTAACATGCTGTTCTCTTGACTGTGTTTAAAGAGTTTACCGTCCAGACATAACTCAGAGGACAAGGAATTGAAACTTTTTTGGGAAGAACACAAATAGGAGGACAGTTTGGTCATGTACTCTTTTCAGAAAGGGTCATCCAGGAGCCAGGCAGGGCCAGAGCAAGGTCCTGACAAACAGAAGTTATTTGGGACAGCTGTGTCTTTACCCGTTTCCACCAGTGTACCTGGTTCTCTGGCACCTGTTGATGTGGAGCAGCTGAGGGCTAGACTTGTCTCAGCAGTGCCCAGACGTCCACAGCCGAACGCTGATGCTCTGGTGTTTCCTCACAGAACCAAAGCTCTGGAAAGACAATGGGCCGCACAGAGACCTGCACAAGTTGATATGTTGGTAAGAGCAATAACATCTGAGAACTCAATGTATAAATTGTGAGTTTGTTCATTTGTTCATTCATTTAATTTCTTTTGGCTGTCAAAATTGGTGGCATGACATATTACTTTTTTTTTTGTCCTAAAATGTATGATAAATATACATACATAAATATACCTGCTCAAATGGGCATGTTTTAATTGATCAATTAAAATTCATTTTTATATTATTTTTGGGGGTATAAAGTTAGAAATGCCAGAGTAAAGCAGCTGTTCTGAAATCATAATGAAGAAGAAAACCTCATCAAAAGACTTAGCCTACAATTTTGACAAGCTTATAATATTTTATAAAATCTTTATTATAATTATTTGAAAAACGTTTGTTTGCAGAGTGTTGGTAAGATTAGTTCAGGTTGTAAAATGTCACATGGTGCTCCCCCCAAAAAACAAATGTTTATTAATTAAAAATTCATGATATTTGTAAAAATTACTTTTAACCTTAGATGGTATACATTTAAAAGCTTGATATTTAAAAGATTTTTCTTTTCTTAATGTTGTATGCCATTATGACTCAAATATTAATAAACAGTTTGTAAAATGTACAATGGTAAACAAAAATAACTGTCATATTCATGACTGTTAACCATTTAAGTATGTGATCTATATTTTACTCTAGCCAGCTCTGAAGAGACGCAGTGAACATATGAAACTGGAGAACACCCAGAGGGTCAACTTAAGCCCTAAGATGTCTTTTCCCTCTAATGAGGTCCAATCCATTGACCCCTTCTCAGAGAGAGGACCCTCTCCACTACAGCTTCCCAGAATTCCTGACCATCTCAGGGATAGACAGGTCTGGACACTGTCATCATAGACAACTATGGCAGATGTGTCTTGTAATATTAGTGACAATTTTGTGCATTTTATTTGCTGATTTCAGGTGCAGTTGACTCAGGGTTCACTCAGGATACCATCAGCTCCTAAAAGAGCCAAGAGCTCATCTAGAAGTTATGCCACTGCAGTTTCACCTCTGAGCTACACCCCCTCTCCACCACTGTCTAGTTCACTGCTGTTCAACTCAGTAGAGGAAGTGATTCGTGCCAAAATTCACTCCCCACCTGATATTGTCCAAACTATTCGGAATAACCCTCACTTGGGATTCCTCTATGTGACGTCTGCAGAACCTAAATCATCCATCAAATTTGATTCATACAATCTCAAGTAAGAACTGCAGTTTTTTCAATCACATAGAAATGTGTTTGTACACTACCGTTTAAAAGTTTAGGGTTAGTTAGATAAAAAAAGAAAGAAAAGAAATTAACACTTTTAATGCAAGGATGAGATCAAACATTTTTACACTGTTACCAAAGATTTCAAATAAATGTTGTACTTCTGAACTTTCTATTCATCAGACAATCCTGGAAAAAAACACGGATTTCCACAAAAATATAAAGCTTTTTTCAGCATTGACAATAATAAGAAATGTTACCAAGTCAGCATCAGAGATGGTCTTATTATAGGGAGATGAGAGGGTCTGTATTACTTACTATTGGAGAAAGCCTAATGGCTAACTTGGATCACGTGTGCCGTAATAACCAATCACATTACAGCCTTGAGGTCACTGAATTTCAGTCAGAGTTGCTCAATCGCTGTTTACGGACACCATAGGAATGAATGAGAATTCATCAAATGATGAGCTGTTTCCTCTAAAAAACTGTTTATTCAGCGTAGTGAAGCCTCTCTTCCATTGACATCCATTCAAAACGGCCTCTGGTCTCCTTTCTGTTAGCATTAGCCATTACGCTTCTTTGGCTAATGGTTAAACACTATTTGGCTAATAGTGGCTTTGTCAGCATGTTAGAATGATTTCTGAAGGATCATGTGACACTGAAGACTGGAGTAATGGCTGCTGGAAATGTAGTTTTGCCATCACAGGCATAATTTACATTATATATATATAAATATATATATATTAAAACAAAACAAAACCAAACCAAAGACATTTTGCTTAAATTTATTAGTTTCCGTTTAAACATTTTCACATATTTAATCAAATAAAGGTTAATATTCAGGAATATTTCATTTGCATATTCTGAATAATGTTTGGTGTCATGGACTTTTTTGTTTGAATGATGAAAGTATGAAAAAGTGATAAATGCAAATACACATGAACTGTAAATTGTGTGTTAAACCAGATCTTTATCTCTGAATATTCCAATTATTCTTTTAACAGAATTGCAACGTTTGACAATATTAATAAGTCAGACTACTATACAGTCAGCACTCATGCAGTTATGCACTACCATGGGTCTGAGGTGGACTGTTTGCTCTTGGAACGCTGGGAGCAGGAATACCAATATCACCGGAAGCTTTTGCGCATCTCTGTGTTTGCCCTCTTCCGCAAGTGGAAGGCTTTCAGTGTATGGCGCACCAATGTGCGCTATAAGAAAATCAGCAAATGCAGACGGTCATTGCAAGAGCATCTCTTCATTCTCAATGAGGTTTGCCAGTGGTTATTGTATTTATTTCATATACTATATGGCTTTTAAAAAGCTAAGCTGATTTGTTTAAATAAAATATTATATGATCTATCAATGAAAGCAACTTGAATTTTGCATACTGTAAATATTTACAATAAGGTTCCGTGAACAATGCATCACCTTCTTTATGAAAAGTCTAGGAAAAGATTGATGAAAAGTATCATGTTTGTATTTCAGTCTCTGCGACCAGCTCTGATTGACATCAAGGAGATGTGTTGCCACATCAGTGATATGCCTTTGTGTCGAATAGAGAAAGACCATACATATACACTAAAAGAGTTTCTGAGCGCACAATACAAACAGCTGGAGGAGGTGAGAGAGATCTATGTTTGTGTGTTCCTTTATGCAAAGAAAATATATTTACTTCTAGATTAACGTTCAATATATTTAATTATTTAATATATTTTGAAAAAAAATGAGTTAATGTATTTTATTTATTTATACGTCATCTGAAAGCTGAATAAATAAGCTTTTCATTGATGTCCATTGATGTATTTGAAAATATGTAATCTGAGGGTGCAAAAAATCTAAATATTGAGAAAATCGACTTTAAAGTTGTCCAAATGAAGTTCTTAGTAATGCATATTATTAATCAAAAATCAAGTTTTGATTAGGAAATTTACAAAATATCTTCATGGAACATGATCTTTACTTAATGTCCTAATGATTTTTGGCATACTGTAAAAGAAAAATCAATAATTATGACCCATACAATGTATTTTTGGCTATTGCTACAAATATACCCCAGCGACTTAAAACTTGGTTTTGCGGTCCAGGGTCACATATCGAAAAATATGTGACAATATATTTACGTATATATATTGTAATTTATGAAAGAGTATGTCAAAGTATGTAATTTTACATTCAATAATACACTTAAAATATACAGATGCACATGTAATAAAATATATTAAATATATTTGTAATAAAATGTTTGAATACACATACACTCACATGCATATGTATGTAGGTATGCATGTATATATACACATATCCATATATATATACTGTATATAAAATATATACAAACTTTTAAATGTTTTCAGTAAACATCATAGACATTTTTATATATAAAATGTACAATGCAAACAATGTAAATGAACATATGTAAATGAACTATGCAAACAATAACGTGAGATAAAAGTTTAAGAATATGTGTTCAGCTTGATGTAAACACATGCATTATCTCATGAAGGAGTGCTTTTAGCATCCTTCCCTGGCCCGTGACATGGGCTGGGGCGTTAAGTTCTGATATGTCGTAGCCACGGGGGGATCGGAGGCACCCCCCCCCTCAATTATTAAACATCAATTTATAATTCACAACTAATATTATTAATATTATTATTTTTACTTGCCCTCTTCATTGTCCTCCACCCTTTCCCAGTTTTGATGAAATCTTTATTATTATTATTAAAATTATTATTATTATTAAGATTATGATTAATATTATTATGGTTATTATTGTTGCTAATAACATTTGCTGTCTTTATTATTACTATTATTATTATTTGTCTTTTTTATTTAATTTAATGACAGACACATGCGCGCACACACACACACACACACACACACACACACACACACACACACACACATATTTTATTTGTCTGTGTAAATGTAAATATTGTCACCTTCTTTACTTAGTGTTTTGTTTTGTTTTTTGTTTGTTTTTTCTTCTCTTATATGTTTGATCTATGGGGTTCTGTATTTGGTACATGTAAACATTGTCACATTCTTTACTTGCATAATTGAAAAAAACAAAAATTAAGGAGTGTTTCAAAAAAGCTGTTACATGTAAAAAATGTATTCACATATTGCAGTATATTGGAAAATATAAGCACTAGTTTCCCATATATGGAAATGTATAACTTAATATTTTGCATTATATTTTCCAGTGTAACCCCATTTTTTTAATAAGGGTTATATTCTGCATGCACTGCAGTGGGAAGAGTCTTTTCTGTCATTGTCAATTATAATTGGTTCTTTTTGTGTATCTGTGTTTTAGGTGTCCTCTCGTCTTGAGAAGTTCAGGGAGCTAGTAATGGAAGTGGCAAGAAGTGCCTGTCGAAATGCTTTGAAAGAGTCTGGACACACACCTGACTATGGCAACTTGGAGACTGGTGACACCTTTATTCAGATGTAAAAAACAATTATATGTCTAACAGCTGGCATATTGTGAATTTGAGCATGTTTTCCCTTTCTTATATGCATGCATCAGATGCAAATGAAGAGTTAGCGTCACCTGCTTTTGGATTGCTCTTTGAGGATTCACCTCAGAAGATGAGTTATACGCAGCAAGCAAACAAAAGCTACCACTGCAGACGTCTTACTTGGTTAGTCAACATTACTAACAATACTAACTCGCAACGCAATGGATCATCCAGACTGATTAATCAGCAGACACTTCACTATTTGTTGATTGTTGAGAATGTAACATGCTCTCTTGGCTGATTAATTATTCTGTGGATTGAATTTATACATGATAAAATACAGTGGCGTAGCAAATCAGCCCCAGGCCCATATGCAAAAAAAATTGTACGGGCCCCCCCCAAACGTTATGGGCTCCAAACTTGGTTAACTTAACTTGGGCCCTAGTGTTGATTTTTCTAAAGTAAATAACATTACGTGAATCGTGACTATTCACACGGTATAGGCTAAATGCTTGGAAATGATATTTAACGTTTTCAAGTCATTCATTATTTGTAGCACGCAAGCCACCCAATAATTGCAGTTTTGTGCTTTGTTACTACAAAGCCTTCTGTCAATGTTATGATAATATACAAACAATAAATGTGTTTTTACGCTCTTTAATTTGTAGTGAGATAATTTGCTTTAGTTCAAGCGGCATATGAATCAATGATATTTTCCTCTTTAATATTTGCAGCATGAAATAAACATGAATATTTGAATGCATGCATGAAAAAAATCTGAACAATTTAATACAAACGAATTTCTCATGAAATCGAAAAATCAGAGTTTCATGGAATTTTCACATTAACTTCACGCAATATAACATGATTTTATTATCGTTTTTGACTTTATTCTTAAAATATTATGACATTAATCTTATTTATTTAGTTATTTGTCAACGTGGCACTAAAATGCTGCCGTAGGCTATTTGTAGCTACTGAATGCAAACAGAATTTTGGCACAGCGGCCCAAAAAACAAACAAACAAACAAACAAAATAAATAAAAAACAAACAAAAAAGTAAAAAATAGTGAGGGGATATTTGAATTATTTGTTAATAAACTAGTGTTTTCTGAGTCAGTGTCGCAAAGATGAATTTGATGAACCTGACTCACCATCTCCTCATTGGACGTGCCTTTAGAGAGAAATGCATCTTTTCGGATTACATAATGAAAGAGTTTTTGTTTTCGGTTTTAAAATAGTAATTTAAAGTATTATATAGATATAGTTATCATGTCGGTAAGCCAATTATTCACTGAGTTTCAGTTCATTATTGTGAGGCGCTCCTGCTCAAGACAATCAAACAATCAGAAAGCATTTTTTCCTTATTTTACAAAAGCACAAGGTTTTGTTGATATTGTGAGTGCACACAAATAAAAGTAGACTCTTTGCAGTTCCAAATGATGTATACTCTTTATTAGCAAAAATGATGGCATATTTTTAAGCTTCCACTGTTATTAAAAAAATGCAAGTTATCACGCTGGCGCCTCCAGTGTCGATTGGATATGTGCCTAAAAGCACACATTTAACTAGATTAAATGTTTAAAGTAATACTGTGAAATGCATGAAGTGTTTTATATCTATAGATTTTATTTTAGGCAAGTCGTGATGATTTGAGAAGGCTAAATTGATCAAACATATGCTAAACTCACTGTCTGCCGCTGGTCGCTTGGTTGTTCCTTTAAAAAACTAAAACTTGAATTTAACAAACATAAAATGTTCCAAACATATTTCTAAATTAACTTAATAAATATTAAATAATAAAGAAACAAAAAGAAATATCACTACTTTGCCATTAAAAACCAAAACTGAACTATTTTAATGGCTGCAACAGCAGCTGTGTAATGGGGAAGATAGAGAGAGAAAAAAGACATGGCTCCAGATGGACTCGGGCTGAGAATTCTAATAAGCTGACGGACAAGGGAAATTCAGGGAAACTGCAGGGAAATTAATTCCCTCCTTTCAATTAAAAGTTGGGGTCCCCAATCTGTCCGGGCCCATATGCACCTGCATAACCTGCATACCCAGACGCTACGCCACTGATAAAATATATTATTGTAACTTCAGGTAGCTGAAAGCATGATCACATCGGCCCACTATATTTAATAATCAACATATGATATATAATAATCTTACTTTATATAAATAACACATATAAGTCAACTTTTGTTTAGAAGCATATATATCAAATACACTCTTTTTTCTTAGTTGCTTAAATGTGTAACTCTCTCAAAAATGAAAGCCTTTATCTTATTTCAAACTCATTCGTTTTTTTATTCTTGTTGTGGAACACAAAAGGAGATATTAAGAAAATATATATTTACTTAGTTTGCATTGACAGTTGTAGCAGTGACAGACTTCTGTCAAGTTCCAAAAAGTTATAATTTTTTCATGAACTGTTGATTTTTTTTTTGGTCTCCATAGTTTCATCAGACTGGCTGATTATCTGATTGTGAACACCACACACATGCTTGTAGTCAATTCAATCAGTAAACTACTAAGTGTGTTTCAAGAGCACATCACACACACCCCTTCACTCACCCTCATCCAGAGCTGGGCAGGTGGTGAGACTAGCCTTGATCCTGATGTAAAGGTTAGTAAGCTTGTTTGGGTATGTGATTCAGGGTAATATTATTACTGTTTTTTTTATCTGTTCGTTTCAGTCTGTATGTCTGTGATTCTTAAACTACTGTCACTTTGATTATATTTTTTAATTAAAACTAAAATATCAAACAGATAATTAAAACTGGAACCTTTTTTTATCATATGTTTTATTTATTTTTGCCACTTTTCAAATGACTGATACATATAGATTGCATTTTCACCCTTGTTCCGAAGCGAGACTTTCAGTTTACAAATATGAAGATTTACCAAACAAATAATAATTATACTTTAATAATAATTATACAAATGTTAAGAAATGTAAAGAAACTTTTCATTATTTGGTGACATTTATCACTTTTTACACTAAATTAAATCAATTTCATCACCTTCTTCACTGGCTTCATTTCCATTGTGACCAAAAGTTTTGTAAATAAATTTGATCAAAATGAATGATGGACAATGTCAGTGAAGAGCATCAAATATCAGACATGTGATGTACTGAGAGAAAAAAAGAGTCAAATCACTTGTAAACAGAATAGTTTTATTGTGCATCATTTACAAGCTTCAGTTTTGTCAAATTATGCAAGTGTGTATCTATTTTTAATTTTAATTTTTAAGTTTTTTTGTTTGTTTTATTTTATTCCGTTTGTTTTAATTGTATTTAGTTGTTTAAAAAATGTAATTTCCTCCACAGACTATTACCAAACACGCAATGTGTGTGCAAGTTGAAAGTTTAGAATTTAGTTTGGGGTGTGTGTGTGTGTGTGTGCAAGTTCGACTACACTCGTGAGGTCCAAAATGACCTCACTAATATATTGAAACCTGTAAAACACAGCCTACTGTTATGTTTAGGCGTAGGTGTTAGGTCAGGTGAAAATATCATCAAACCTAAATAAACAGTGGAAGTCTATGAGATACCATCAGTATTATAGTTAAACAAACAAAAGCATGTGTGTGTTACAGGTCACAGGAGAGCAAAATGTTAATACTTCCCACCAGCCAATGTTTATAACCGAGCTGATGCTGGACACGCACTCCTTAGCATACCAGCCCTCCAATGACGACTTCCAGGTTTGTGTTTCTGCGCACTATATTTGAGTCTGTTGCAAAGCTTGTCTGCAGCATAACCATTATGTGTATATCTGCACAACGCATGTTTATGTGTGTCATTTGTGTGTATATCAGGAGTGTGTAGCAGAGATTACTGGGAGGTTTGAGAAGACAGTATTGTCTTTGGATACTCTGCTGCAAGACACCTACTTTGATGCTTTTACTCAACCTATTATCAACAAAAAGGTTAAAAAAATATAGCATCATTGCTTCAATGCACTCTTTTATAATTTGGCCATTGCTGATGTTTTTGTCCGCATGTGTATGGGTGGGTTTCAGGTTGAGGAGAAGACATGTGGGGATGGCCCTAGTCTTGAGGAAATCTTGGAAGATGATGCTTATCTGCAGGACATCATCCTCAATATTAAGGTTATTATTTTATTCTAACATGACTATAATATAAAAGCAGTTAAAAAGAGACTGTTCTTATGCACCACTTTAACATGTTAAAGTTGAGGTATTTTAAATATAGGAATATTTGTGTTTTCTATACAAGTTATAGAAGCAATTTATTGGTTTCTTCAATATTGCGTTCTTCAATAAGTGTCACCATTTGGTGGTTCTAGTAATGGAAGTGGCAACATATTCATAAAGAATATGTTTAACAGAAAACAGCAGTGTTTTCAGGTAGAGTAACTTACTTATTTAAATATATTTCAGTCATGAAAACTCTCAAGTTCGTTTAGATAGATAGTTGACAGTAGCTATATTTCCATCACCATACTTTTATGCACATTTTGAAGTATCGCATCAGAAACGATTGATGGAAATGCTGAATTTCAGATTGAAATGCTTTAATTTGCAAAAAAAGTTTTTATGCTCGCTTGAGGTGGTTTTTAGGAGCAGTCGTGGCCTAGTGGATAGTGAGTTGGACTTGTAACCCGAAGGTTGTGGGTTTGAGTCTCAGGTCGGTGGAGTGAATAACCACCCTCAATACCACGACTGAGGTGAGACCCTTGAGCAAGGCACCAAACCCCCAACTGCTCCCTGGGCGCAGCAGCAATGGCTGCCCACTGCTCCGGGTGTATGTGTGTACACTTGGATGGGTTAAATGCTGAGCACAAATTCCGAGTATGGGTCACCATACTTGGCCACACACCACTTCCCTTTCCCTTTTTTTTTTTTACTTGTGCAATAAAAGGGTTAATGCAAATAATGGTAGATGGAAATGTATTTGCCTAATAAATTTCTCCCTGCGCATCAAGAAAGTTATGTGACTTTGTGCTGTGGGACGGCAAATCCTGACCAACCAGCGAACCACTCTCGTTCCATAGCATCTGAAATATTATGGTCATTCTGAAATCCCTGAGCAAAGTCTAATTTTGTCGTGTGCCATTTTTATTAGTTTAAATGTCTATATAGTTTTTTGTTCATTTTTATTTAAGTTTTAGTTTGTTATTTTAGTACAGTAAATTGCTAAATCATACCTTGACAACTACCTAAAATAAAATGTGTTTTTTAGATTTAGTTAATTATAAACCTTCAATGCACATACACAGAGCACATCAAATATGGAAAAGAGACGCTCAACCATGCTTGCTTGATGCACAAGAACAAACCGAGAAAGCACAATTAAGCTTCCATGTTTACTACAAGCTTAATTTTTTTTTTTAATATCTGTCTCTAATTGTGAAAATGTTTCATGTTTCTTCCCCTGTCAGCAATCTATTCACTTTGCATTCAATACCGCTAATGTGTATGCTAGTACATTTGAGCCGTTCAGACTGTTTTACAAAGAAAATGAAGAACTGGATCTGGAGGCTCTCAAAGAGCAAGACCATGGTACATCATCTTTATCATAATCATCATAATCTATGTGAAAATCATGATTGTCACACTTATGTTGTGTATGTGTGTCTGATGCAGAGGTTGCATTTTTTGGGAACAGTCTGGATAAATATCATCGAGAGCATAAAGAGGCTTTAGCCATCAAACAGAAAAGACCCTTGGGAATTCTGCTGGTGGATACTACACAACTGAAGCAGAAACTTATACCATCCCCTCTACGCTGCATAGAGGTTGCAAACTGACACACAAATACAAAATGATTTCTTCTGTAATATTTGCATTCATCATTTATCCCAACACAGCCTGTAATAAGGGACAAATAAATACACAGATACATAACCCACCTCATTCTGAACCCTTTTCCAGGTCATTAATGACATCCTACCTCGGCTGGCAAAGAAAAAAATGGATGACATCATTGCAGAGGCTCAGGATGCCCAGTTCAAACTGGACTTTGTTCCAACTGTAACCAACGAATATGTCAACTCCCTCAACTTCCTAGAGGAAATTCAGAAGAGGGTAAGAATCAGAAGAGAACCATGACCCATCAAACAGAGGGCTGAGTATTAGACGGCAGTTTGCTCAGATGTATTAATCTAATCTTTTAATCTTTTTCTGTTAGATTGTTGTGCTGGAAAAGGAGACTGAGACTGTCTGTGACATGTACAAGTTGATTGAGTCTTACTCTGTCCCCACTCCTCCTGAGGATATTGCCGTCTTTGCCACATTGTCTCCTTGTATAACTGCCATAAGGATCACCATCGACAAGGCAGTGGGAGAGCGGCACACTTATGTGGACAAATTTTGCCAACACCTCCAGCAAGACATCAACCAACTAAACAAGAAAGTACTGGAAGTGAAAGAGCAAGGAGAGGTGAAAGAAAGAAATAGTGATACTATATCAGAATAATGTTCTAACATTGTTATGGTATTTTTATTTTGTATATTTTTATTTTTAACAGTTCAAAAGTGTGGAGTCAGCAGATTTGTTTTGAAAGAAATTAATACTTTTATTCAATAAGGATGCATTAAATGAATCAGATGTGACAGTAAAGGCATACTTTTGTTACAAAATATTTATATTTTAAATAAATGCTGTTGAATTTTCTATTCATCAAAGTATAACAACTATAATTTTTCTTGAGCACCAAATCAGCGTATTACAATGATGAAGGATCATGTTACACATTTTAAAATATATTTAAACAGTTATTTTAAATTGCAATAATATTTACTGCTTTTTTTTAATCAAATAAATGCTTGATGAGCATTAAAAGAATCTTGCTGACCCCAATTTTTTGAACAGTATTGTATACCCACCCAGTACTTTAACTTTTTGTACTTAACCGGTCAAATGTGAATTATTGCTAAATAACTCACAGTCTACCTTTGTGTCTTTTTGATGTTGTCTCTACAGAACAGTCAGCTCCTTGACATCGATGCAGATCGCTCTAACATACGCCGGCTGCTGGGAGATATTCAGATCTCTATTGATGAGCTGCAGACTCAAGCCTTCAAATATAAAACCTACCAGAAGAACTTTAAAGTCAGTGTGTCTATATGTCCACTAGAGGACGCTTGTTCTCTATTTATTTTTATGTTTTCACCTTGTCTGGCTGGGCATCACGAGTTATACTTATTTTTAACCTATGTCTGTTTTTCAGGTGGAGGTGACTAAATATGAAGCTCTAGAGGAACTGACTGCTGAAGTGAAGCTGAAACAGTTACTGTGGGATTCTCTGGAAGAATGGGGAAATCTAGAGAACAGCTGGTTGCAGGTCATTTTTTTATATACTTTTGAAGCATTTGAATTTTTCCCTTTCACTTAAATCCACTTAATGGAGGAACACCATAACTCCTTAGATTTAAACTGCAAATTGAAGTGTAGTATAATTTACAACAACTGTACTTCAATTATTTTTGTTTAGAGATGGTGTAAATTAATATGATAGTGATGGGAGAAACAATACTCTTTGAAACTTTGAATTAATTGAACCAATTGTTAAGTACAAACATCAATGATTGACTTTTTTGAAGCGCTCAAAACGTCACATTCTAGTGATGTCTGCTGGTCAGAATGGTGTAAATGCTACTAAAACAAACCAATTGCAAAAGTTTAATTGAAAAGGTTATCTATTAAATGAAATGAACAAATCATATAATACAATCAAAGTGTCTGTATAATATGTTAATTTATTATTTTACAGGGATTGTTTTGTTTGTTTTATGGAGAGCCAGGCCAGCTCACTAAAACTCTTCTTTGTATTATACAAATGTGTCATTAAAAATGTCAACAATTTATAAATCTGATCTGAGATTAGATAAAAACAATGTAGGCACTGGTTCGGGGTTCACAAAGATCATCGCCCCCTAGCAGCAAACCATTGAAATTTTTCTACCATTGAATCACATGACTTTGGCTGTTTGATGCCAGATAAATAATTCACAAAGGTTTGGAAGCTGTTGTGAAAGTGCACATCACTATAATATGTTATTTATTTATTTATTTATTTATTAAATTCTAAACTGTATAGTATACAGTAGTATAGTACCAGTTCTTGAGGGTGATAGCAATCACTTAAAAATCTCCAAACCCAAAGTTTGAAGTCCAGTTCCAAAGTAGGAGTAGAGATACAGCAACTTTAGTGTTACTGAGATAAAATCTTATGGTTGTCTTAATTATGGCCTTAAATTAGGCACTTTAAGCTAGATAGCTTCAGATGAAGTGTCCTTGCAAATGGTGTGCTGGAAGCCATTTTGAATGAAAGTGTCTTCTAAATGTCAAATGGTCAATTATCTCTTTGATGCAGAATAAGTTTGATGAGCTGGACCCAGAATTGCTGAGCAGGCAGGTGAACAAGTTTGCCAAATATGTCAGCCAGCTGGAGAAAGGACTGCCAAAAAACAATGTGGTGCCCTGCCTCAAAGAGGATGTGGAGAGCATGCGAGAGAAGGTGGGTGAGGTTGGCACTAATGCTAGTGTGTCATTGCTTTTCAACAGTTTCCTTGTTTGAAGTCAACTGCTGTATTTTGCATTTGGACTGGAAAAATGTCTAAACCCCTTGACAAAGTGTAGTATTAGGAGTACACTTTTAGGAGTACACTATACCGTTTAAAACTTCAATTAATTTATTTACTATATTGTTTACTATAGAGTAATAGCCATTACTCTAGTCTTCAATGTCACATGATCCTTCAGAAATCATTCTGGTTTGGTGCTCAAGTAACATTTCTTATTGTCAAATGTTAGTGATTTTAAGGATTTTTTGATGAGTGTAAATTTCTAAAGAAAAACATTTATTTTAAATAGAAAACTTATTAACTTAATATTATAAATGTCTTTAATGTCACTTTTGATGATTGTACCTGCGTATTTAATATTCTGTGTTTGTGTAGCTGCCAGTCATCACAGACCTGCGTAACCCATGTCTGAAAGCTCGTCACTGGGAAATGCTGGAGGACATTGTGGATTCCAGCCTACTGGAAGAGCCACTGACTCTCGCTTACCTGCAAGAACTCAACATCTTCCACTTTGGACCACAAATACAGGAGGTGAGAGAAACACAGAGGCTCTCAATATCCACTGATGTACTTACCTAGACAGCATTTCTGGGCACCATAGACACAGTCCACATTTTTAACTTGCTGTCTGGGTAGGCAGCTCACTAGGTTTTGAGGTGCAACTTGCCAGGAAAGAGTAAATCATTGTATAGGTGCTGAGAATTCTTCTTTTAACTCTATGAATCTTCTCAAACTCTCAGGTGTCAGCACAAGCCTCAGGAGAAGCATCTCTGGAGAACATTCTGAGAAAGGTGACATCTATATATATCATTCTCATTTAATAACTTTTATACGTATCTTTAAATTCAACTTTACACACTCATACTATTGATAGATCGAAGAATCTTGGAAGACGACAGAGTTTGTGGTTCTGCCCCATCGGGACTCCAAGGATGTGTTTATCCTTGGGGGAACTGATGATATTCAGGTAAGAGTGTGTCAGAACCTTTGTTCATAGTGTTTCAGATTGTTAAACTGTAAGATTCATGCATAATTATAATTATATTCCAACCCTAACCTTGCCTAGATATCACGGTTTTTGATAGATGATTAAAATGTCTTCATAATCTGCTTTTGAAAAAATATGGTAGTATCATGCAACAGCAAACATTCTATCAGTTCTATCAGAGATCTCTCTGTCTCAATATACTGTACTGTACAGGCCAATTCACACCACACAGACAAACACCAACAAAGCATAACAACGTCAGCATTTGTTATGCCGGTTTAACATTTCTTTCGCTTGCTGAAGCACATGCACTTTCAAACAGTTATCTTTCGTGTCTGATTGCGCTAATACTGTCAAAACAAACAAGGTTTACAAATAAATATAGTTGGTTATGTCTAAAGTGAAAGTAAACAGTTGCCTGTATATTAGATGCGTTCAGCTCTTAAAGTGATAGTATTAAACATGCTGCTATTACATTAAAAGTTCGCCCAAAAAAAAAAATTCTGTAATTGTTTACGCACTCTCATTGTCAGACTCATGGACTTTTGTTGTGTTTTCTTTCCTTGTGTGCCCATGACCTACCCATGACCATGGTTTCCCTCGTGTCTGATTGTGTCATTCTGTTCACCTGTGTTTTATTATTTAACCTTATTTGCCCACCTACTTAAGTTCATGTCTGTTCATTCTGTCTTCTGCCTGCCTTCTGTGAATCACCCTTCTGTGGATTTATTAAAGGATATTTGACTTGATCTTCATCTTCGTGCGGGTTTTATAGACCACGTTACGTGATGCTCATGTTTTCCCAGGCCTGTATTAATTTCTTTCTGGTGCGGAACACAACAGAAACTTTTTTTGAAGAATGTAGGTAACCAAACAGTTCCTTTGTCCACTGACTTTGATAGTAGGGAAAAAATACTATGGAAGTCACTGGGGACCAGCAACTGTTTTGTTACCCACATTCTTTACAATAATTTTTATCTTCAACAGAAGAAAGAAGCTCATTCAGGTTTAAAACAACTTGAGAATGAGTAAATGATGGCAGAATAATTTTCATTTTTGGGTGAACTCTTCCTTTAATGTTAATAATACTCATTTACTGGCTCTTGACTGAGTACAGTTGTTTTAATAAGAATTAAATTAAAATTCTTTATGTAAGAATTTATAATGTAAATTTATACAGTGAAGTTTATACAGGTGCTTTATTTTTATATTTCTTTAATCCTACTGCTAAATACACCTACTGTACCTGAAAAATAAAGCACTGTTTGTTTTATTTTCATATTGTTTGTATTTGTAATGTGTATCTTTGTTCTTATATTTTAATAACAAAGATTACATAATGACAAATATTTTTATCTTCACCCTCTTTGGCTTGAAAGTCTTTGCCATTCTTTATTTTATATTTTGTTAACTTGTAAGTCTTTGTTTTTAAAGTAGGGAAATCAGTTTGGCTGTATGCCTTAGACAACTTAGTAAAATCAACATGACAAAGAATTGTGCTAAAATCGTGAATTGTGATTTAAAAAAAAAAAAAAAAAAGATATTTCTTCCATATCGCCCAATATTATTAATATTTGTATTCTGTCTATGTGAATGTAAAACCTCTAGGTGCTTCTCGATGACAGTATAGTCAATGTGGCCACAGTTGCATCATCTCGTTATGCTGGCCCCATCAAGGCCAGAGTGGACAAGTGGCAGAGACAGCTTTCTCTCTTCAACCAGACCTTGGTAATCACACCAGAGTGGTGATCACCAAAAACAAAACCAAAGCCAGATAATTTTTGGTTTTAGTTTTTGGATTTTGTTTTGTTCTGTTTTTATGTCAAATATTAGTCTTTCTCTGACTGCTTTTTTGCTGTATTCCTAGGATGAGTGGTTGGCATGTCAGAGAAGCTGGCTTTATCTTGAGAGTATTTTCAGTGCTCCTGACATCCAGAGGCAGTTGCCTGCTGAGTCTAAGATGTTCCTTCAAGTGGACAAGTCCTGGAAAGAGATCATGAGGAAGGTCAACCGCCTGCCTAATGCCCTGCGTGGTGCCACACAAACAGGTCTGACAGGATGTAGCTCAGGAAGCATCTCAAAACATTAGCTGAACAACTCAGAACATTAGATGTACACATACTTTAAAAAAATAAAATTCTTGTTCAGTGTCAGAAGAGTTTTTATCTGCAAATTAGTACATGAAAAATGAAAGCTGTAGGTTAACGTAAATTTTAAATGACTTTCACCAGTGTTGCCCTCTAATCTGTCTCCTCAGGGCTTCTGGATATTTTCCAAAATAATAATGCACTCCTGGAGCGGATACAGAAATGCCTGGAGGCTTACCTGGAGTCAAAGAGAGTTATCTTCCCAAGGTGCCTACGCACACGCACATATTCACAGCAGTTTCTCATCAGAATGCTGATTTCTCTTGATGCTGTGCCATGACTTAACTCACTTTTCTGGGTGGCTTAGGTTCTATTTCTTGTCTAATGATGAACTGTTGGAGATTTTGGCTCAGACGCGGAACCCTCAGGCTGTGCAGCCTCATCTGAGGAAGTGTTTTGATGCAATATCTCAGCTGGAGTTTGGCCTTCTTACCCCTGGAGAGGGAGAGACTGGTGAAAAAATACAGTACACCAATGACATCTTAGCCATGGTGTCACCTGAGGGAGAAAAGGTGAATTCTTTTATTTTATTTTCTTTTCTTTTCTTTTCTTTTTCGTGTAAGACAAATTCAATACAAATAGGTTCAGTGTACCTTTTGGCTGATTTGTTTTCTTATTTTTGTCTTCAAAATGAAAAATATATAATGAATTAATTTAACATATTGTCAACCCTTTTTATGGTCGGTGAACATTTTGACTATTCCATTTCCTATTTGGAAAGGAATAGCATGAAAGTAAAGGATGGCTCGTTTTTTGCATTTGGTTTTACTTTTTCTTATTGTGTACCTAATCAGTTTATGGCTTCAGTATTTTATTTGCACATGTGGGCGGTACTGAACCGCTCTGTCTTCTGTACAGCATTAATTCATAAAGAGTCGATATGACTCTGCCAGTGTCTTTACACTTTAATAAAATGTTAAAGTTGCAAACCACCACTTACTGTTATTGCTACACATTCCATTATCAAGCAGCAAAGCTTTTCCTAATGTAGGACACATGAGAGATGCTGACGCAGAGTTTGGTATATTTTTTATATGTAATAACTTTAAGTAATGTTTTCATTTCCCCTTGATAAATGCAATGAAAATGTTTTATTCATTTTGGATAAAAGTGAAATGTTTGGGTATTACTGTACACAGAAATAAGCCATCTTTTCCTTTCTCACTATCCCTTTCCAAATAGGAATGAAATGGTCAAAATTTACACAGACGTTATAAATGATAAATGAGGGGTTTGTTTTTCCGTCTTGAAAACAAAAACTAGAAGACAAATTATCAGAAAGTACATGGACCAAATAGCAAGGATATATAAAATAAAAGAGGATAATGTTAAAAATATGTATGTGTGTGTCTGTGCTATAGGTGGCACTGGGGAAAGGCCTGAAGGCTCGTGGAAATGTAGAGGACTGGTTGGGGAAGGTGGAGGAGGCCATGTTTTCCTCTCTTAGGAGGCTTAGTAAGGCTGCAATTGCTGACTACCAGAGCAAACCCAGAGTGGAGTGGGTTGTGGCTGGACATCCCTCACAGGTTTGTGCTTGTCTAGGTGGGATTGTTTTTGTGCATCTCTGAGTGTATGAGCAATTCTCACCTATGCTTTTCTGCAGGTGGTGTTGACGATTTCTCAGCTCATGTGGTGCAGGGACATGGACAACTGCCTAGAGGGAGATCATGACCACTATCAAGCGCTACAAGAATTTGAGATCACCAACTTTGAGGTGACAACATATAGCTTTCATAGACCAAATGTGACCCTGGACCACAAAACCAGTCTTAAGTCGCTGGGGTATATTTGTAGCAATAGCCAAAAATACATTGTATGGGTCAAAATTATAGATTTTTCTTTTATGCCAAAAATCATTAGGATATTAAGTAAAGATCATGTTCCATGAAGATATTTTGTACATTTCTTACCGTAAATATATCAAAACTTAATTTTTGATTAGTAATATGCATTTCTAAGAACTTAATTTGGACAACTTTAAAGGCGATTTTCTCAATATATAATTTTTTTTTGCACCCTCAGATTCCAGATTTTCAAATAGTTGTATCTCGGCCAAATATTGTCCTATCATAACAAACCATATATCAATGGAAAGCTTATTTATTCAGCCTTCAGATGATTCATAAATCTCAATTTCGAAAAATTGACACTTAAGACTGGTTTTGTGGTCCATGGTCACAAATGATCTTCATATAGATTTATATTTATTTATTTATATATAACAATTTAGTATGTGTAGTACATTCATGTGTTTTTTTATATACTGTATGTGTTTATCTGTCTTTATGTGTACAAATAGAGACTGAATGCTCTTGCTGCTCTGGTCCGTGGGAATTTGCCCAGTCTTCATCGAAACATCATCACAGCTCTCATCACCATAGATGTGCATGCCAGAGACATTGTCACAGAGCTTGTCAAAGAGAAGGTTTGTGTATTTCCTTCATCTTATCACACAGGGACCAAGACAAATGTGACCTCTTTGCAATAGATCGGTGCTTCTTAATAGGGTTATAACAATATTATATTTTAACTACAAGATTTTCATGGTTAAAAAAATAACTGATTCAGTTAACATCTTAAAACTGTTGCTTCCAGCTAACATGCAAGTCTTCTATCTATAATATTGCTTCCTCCAGTTGAAAAGCCATCTCGTCTGAATCAGGATAAAAATATGCGCAGATCAAGCATTTTTGAAAGTGAAATACATACATGTCGTTGGATTTTGATGTGAGAGGACAACAGGGGATGGGCCGTTTTACAGGAGGAAGCTTTATTATGGATTATGGACTCCAGTGTCGTTATGGTATTTTGTCCAGAAGCGATGAAAATGAACATCTTGGATAGTCTGAGAGTATGTTAAATTTTCAGGAATTTTCAATGTATGGGTCAACTATACCTTTAAATAATCTATCAATCAAATAAAGTTTTACTTTTGTGTTTACTCTTTTTGGACAATAAATCACTCAAAATACACATGTTGAGAGAATCTGTAACCATAACTATAAAAAAGCTTATAAAAACAACTTAGTGTTGATCGCTGCTTCCTGCAGACTGGGGTGTGTAACGCTTATCTTTTTTACCTACTATGTTGGAGTGTCAACCAGATAATTTACTGACACTGGATTATTTTTGATGGTATCATATTGCATGCTTATTTTATTATTTATATTTAGCAGCATAAATTGTACTGTACTCCCCTGTCCATCAGTATCAGAATAAACCTGTGACCAGGCAGTTGAGAACTACTGTAATACATAATGTAAATGCCAATTATTTACCTGTCTGATAGTTCAAGGGGTTATTGTGCGTGCGTGTGTGTGTGTGTGTGTGTTTGTAGGTGGACTCCAGTGATAATTTCGAGTGGCAGAGGCAGTTGCGGTATTATTGGGATGTGGATCTGGATGACTGTGTGGCTCGGATGGCTCTCTCTCAATATGTCTATGGATATGAATATTTGGGAGCGTGTCCTCGTTTGGTGATCACTCCACTGACGGTACATTAATGCACTTTTTTATGAGTGTATTTAATACATATGCTGTAAAACATGGATTTTTGTCCAGTTATTTTGAATGCGTTTGAATTTTACTTAATGTAAACAAATTTGCATAAAATTGATTGAATAAAGATTGCTTTTACTTTATATAAATTCTAATGTTCAGTATAAAGTAAAACTAAATTATACAATTTTACCCTGTAAAAATGTATTTTATAAAATAAAACCAATATCAAAAGAAGCTATAAATAATGCTCAATATTATCAAAAACAATAAAGCTGTGATAGAATTTAAATTCATGGTCTATTTTGATTGAAATTGTACATGTTATGCATAAGAAATAACAGTTTAACCACTCATACTAAAGTGCGAGTAACAAATAAATGTATCAATTCGTGGATGGATCTGTCAGTGTTGTGTGTATGAGTTATTAAGATGCATGATTGTGTGTGCAAATTGTGGATCTGTTTGCTTTTTTTATGTTAGGATCGATGTTACCTCTGCCTGATGGGAGCGCTGCAGCTAGATCTTGGAGGAGCTCCTGCAGGTCCAGCTGGTACAGGCAAAACTGAGACCACTAAAGACCTTGCGAAAGCTCTGGCAATCCAGTGTGTGGTCTTTAACTGCTCAGATGGACTTGACTATAAGGTGTGAATCTGTCTCTCTGCCAGTCCAACTTCTGTTTTCTTTTTTCCTCATTTTTTTAAGCAGCTTGACAACCTATATGAGATACTCGTTTTCCCTGTCATATTAGAGTGAATTCATTGTATCTGTCACTAGGAGGCAGAAGATCCCCAACTGAGTTATCTGTGCTGTACATGAAAACCACTGTAGACATCTGTCTGAGACATCTATCTTTTTATTTATGGCCAGTCTGTGTTTAGTGTTTGCTAAGGGGAGTCATATGTCATAAAGATGTGTAAGATTCTGACTAGGCCTTAACAACAGCCATAGTCATTGTTTAACTTTTTTTATTCTGTTACTGGAACATTATTTTACCATATCTAGCTCTTTCTGTAGATCATTCCTCTGCCCACGGGTTTGCTGGGCTGGGGCTTGTTATTGCTGTGGTTCAGTACATGGGGGGGGCATGTGAGAATGTCATCCTGTGGAACAGTAGACTGTTATTAAACAGTATGAAATCAATTAATCACTACTGCCTCATATTTTCAGTTGCTATTATCTACAGGGGTTGGACAAAATAATGTGAACACCTGGGAAACATGCAACATTTCTTTATTAAGGTGTTTTACCATTTGCCTTTAATACAGCTTCCAAACTTTTTTGAATAGATTCGTCTTCTATTCGTCTTCTATCAGAACAATTGGTGTTGGAGGAGGGATTCTTCTTATTCCTCTTTCTAAAACTGCCCATAATGGTTTGAAAATATTCAAGTCAGGTGATTGAACTGGCCAGGGCAAATGTTGAAGTTCATCTTGGTGCTCCAACTGTCCAGGTTTCATGATCATGACTCCATCTTTTTCACATTTTAGCATTGTTGTCTGTGATTAATGGTTTAGCAATTGCAGCATTTTCTCGTACTGTATGTTGGCTTGGTAGAGTTGTCTGAGGTTTTTTTTTGTGGACAAAGGGTATTCAAGGTACAGTAAATATTGAGGTTTGCTGTCACTTTTGCTGCAGCAGTTCTGTATTGTTTGGATACAATCCTTCTTAATATTCGATCATTCATTTGTGGTCTTCTCCCACTATTTTCTTCACTAATAAAGTCTTGCCATGCTTTGTGTGCAGTAATAATGGTAAAGACTGTTGTTCTTAAAACACTAAACAATTATAAGGTTAATACAAATATGCCTGCTAAATGGGCTCTGTAAGAATTAGCTCTTATTTTATTATTAGGAAATTTGAATCGTAGGGATTCGATATTGATTTGATTAATTGATATTAATCAAAACGTCTAATTTATACTTTATCAACGATCGTCCAGCGAGCGTTAGAATCAGTATATCTTAACAATTCTGTTTATTTTGTGGCCACGATAATAATACAGAATTGGTTGGGGAAATTTGAGTACAGGTAGTGGCTCTGGGCAAAGTTTTGAAATGAATATTACACAACAGAAGACAGAAGATTTCTTTATAAATGAATCAAAGTTTATTTGCTAGTCTACGATAACATACTACACAAAACACATATACAGGAACGCGATTTGAAGGATGTTAAAGTATAGCACTATTTGCTATTTCAAAATGTCTACCAGGGGCAGATTACGAGCAGAGAACCTTACTATCTTGACTTTTAAAGATTAATACCACCAGCTCAGTAAGGTATGAAGAGTTGTTACTTGCTTTGAGTTGACAGGCGATCTGTTGTTTTCCTTGTGTGTCTCCGCGTCTCCGCGTTGTCGAGGATTGGCTGCTGTAGCTGTAGTTGCCTGACACGTTTCAAGGGATGCCCTTCGGTGGTTGGTTGGCTTCTCTGTGACGTGATGACGCTCTTAAGAAGTTTGTTTGGAGTTCTTACGGCTTCAGGTGTTAAAGTTTCTTTGGTCGGAACTTGGACGGCATGTGTGGATTCTCGCCAGATGGTATATGGCTGAGGACGCTTAGCAGCGCGATCAAATGACGAAACCGAAGTTTCAAGGAAGTCAGCGAGCAAGCAAGCAAAGCTTTTGCGTCCATTTTTAAACGGCCCGATTTGGGTCCAGGCGACTGACGCACGGCTTCTTTCTGTGCATACATTATTGGCTTAGTTATTTTAATTCCATGAAGCAAATATTGAAAGCAGATTTCTTGTTGTACTCATACATTATGATGCTAAAAGTTAACTTTCATCAATACCAACTTCTTGCCAATGAACTCAGCTTTCGTTCAACATCAAACATCAGGTATTTCGCATACACAAAGTACTTATACTAATTTTATCTAATTTTATCTACTGCACGGGCTAAGGCATCAATTAAAACATCCTACATTCTAAATAATCACACCAAGCATATGATACTAGTGATCTACCATCGGTTCCAATAAAACAGCAAGCTTATAAATGACATAACATACAACCTGAATATATATATATATTGTCTCTTGAGTATATTGCTTTAATAGCAGCAATACTTTATAAAAGTTACTTTATAAAAGAGTCTTTGTTCTGTCCAAAAAGGGTAAAAGAAAAGCCGGAGGTCATGAGAATGTCACTTTGGGTGTGTATCTAAAACGTCTCGGTTACGTATGTAACCCTAGTTCCCTGAAGGAGGGAACAGAGACGTCACGTCGGATGACCGATGAAATTGGGATCTCGCCAGAGAGACCAATCCACTTCGAGTGTAACTAAACGAGCCAATGGACATTGGCATGCGAACATTGCATCCAGCTGCCGCTGATCACGGCATGAGTATAAGAGGCAGCAGGTGCACCGCATTAATTCATGCTTTCGCTGAGGAGCCGAGCCGGTGACCCGGCAGCTCAGCGGTGGTACAGCGACTGTGGCGACGGGACGTGACATCTCCGTTCCCTCCTTCAGGGAACGAGGGTTACATACGTAACCGAGACGTTCCCATTCAGTCGGTCACTCCGAGTCACGCCGGTTGACCATCGAAATTGGGATCCCTACCAAAGCGTCACAGGAGCTGCCCCTTCCAGTGCCCTGTGTAGGCCTCCTTATCCTTCCTATAAGGCAGACGATAGGACCGGGCTGACGGAGGAGGTCAACTACTGTTGTTCCTTGAGCAACCCAAACAGTAGGACTTGGATAACACTGGGAAGCATGCCCTTCTGCTTGGAAGAGGCACACTGCGGAGTCACCTTCTCCCAGAGGGGGTTAAGTGACATTTAGACATGTGAAGTAACCCCTGTATTGCACATGGAAGTCTCTGAGATGGCTTAGGCTGCATCATTAGAGATGGCAGAACGTGGTCTGCCAGGGGAAACGCCGCTCTAATAAGCATACTGTGGAATACACATATGGGATACTGACAGGGTCTCTCATATGGGCACTAGCCTCACACCAGATTTCAAGAATTCATTGGCTGAAAGGCCTGGCGCCAGACGCTCTGCCACGTCTGGATGCCGGAGTGCTGGAGGACTCGACAGGGTTTTTCTGATTATGGAACTTTCTGGAGAATTAGTCGTAAGGATGTTGCAAGCCGACTCTGAGCCGGGCCTCTCAGTGCCACTACCCGTTTGAGGTGAGAACACAGGAGGAAACCGGTTCGACACGTAGGCTATAAAACCTAGCAAACGTGTTGGGAGTCGCCCAACACGCAGCTCTACAGATGTCTGGTAGCGAGGCACCACGAGTCAGCGCCCAGGACGATGCGACACCCCTAGTGGAGTGAGCACGCAACTTGAGCGGGCAGGGCACACCTTGTGCTTCATAGGCCAAGGTGATGGCATCCACTATCCAGTGGGCCATCCTCTGCTTGGAGACAGCCTTCCCCTTCTGCTGTCCTCCGTAACAGACAAAGAGCTGTTCTGTGGTCCTGAAGTTCTGAGTTCTATCCACGTACTGTCGAGGTGGAAGAAGCAGGTTTCCTCCGGTGTATGATGTGTTTGATGTGTCTGCTTCTGTGCTGCCGAGAACTGCTGGGCAAAGCTCTCGACAGCGTCGCCGAAGAGGCCGGTCTGTGACACGGGAGCATTCAGGAACTGTACCAGCCAGAGATGGCGCTCCTGGACCACTAGCGTGGACATCGCACGACCCAGAGACTGTGCGGTCACCTTCGTCGCTCGAAGCGCGAGGTCCGTCGCAGCACGCAGCTCATGTAGAACCGCTAGGTCGTGACCACCCTCGTGCAGGTCTTTCAGGGCTTTGGGCTGGTGGAACTGCAGTAACGCCATGGCATGGAGGGCAGAAGCCGCCTCCCCACAGGCTCTACAAGCACTGCCAGTTAGACCTGACGAATACTTACAGGCCCGTGAGGGAAGACATGGGTCACCCCGCAGGGTGGTAGCGGCTGTTGGACATAGTTGCATGGCCACAGACCGCTCCACCGAAGGGATGCCCGCGTACCCCAAAGCGGCCCCACCATTGAGGGTGGTGAGGGAGGATGAGTCACAAGATTTGTTTCAGGCAGTAAAAGGTGCCTTCCACGAACTTGTAAGCTCCTCTTGCACTTCTGGAAAGAATGGCACCGGAGGGGGGTGCTGAGAACCAGCGCGACCCCCCCCGAGAAACCACTCGTCCAACCTCGAAGGATCGTGGAGGATTCCACACGAGCCGGGAAAGCATAGCCGTCATCTCTGGGTCTGGCTCGGACAACGCTACCACACCCGAAGGGGGCAACGCTGCCTAGTCGTCATCCCTGGAGAGAGAGTGCTCACCCTCCGATGCAGCGATCGATATCTGGTTGTCAGAGGAGGCACCAAAGGAAACGCCTGGTGCACCCCGTCCAGCAGAGGGCCCAGCACGCTCCTTCGGCAGCTCCACCGGCTGTGGAGTGCTTGAGGGGTGAGGAGCTCCACTTGGGGAAGCCGTCACCGTGCTCTTCAAATCACCTCTGACTCCACCGGATACAGCACCACCCCGTGTGCTGGGACGAACGCTGGATCGTGGCAGAGGTAGAGGGACTCTGCCATGTTTAACATAACGAAGTCTATTACGCAACTCCGAGATGGTCATGTCCCCACAAGAAGAACATGAACCATCCACGAAAGCTTCCTCAGCGTGCTGAATGCCCATACACGTGAGGCAGCAATCGTGACCGTCCTGAGGCGCCAGGAAACGACCACACCCAGAAACGCACGGGTGATAAGACATCTTTAAAAAGACGCGATCACCCGTGTTTACTCTTTTAGAGAAATTGCTCTTTCAGTGCTGAAGCACGCAGGGGAGCTGGCCACCGCACATTCCTAGTGTGGCTGTCAGCCAGAAGACGATCTTTCTCTCCCGTCCGACGTGACCATCGCTGCTGCGCCGTAACGCCCGCACTCGCTTGCAGAAACACTCTCTGGAAGGGGAGAGCAGTAGCTTCATCACTACTGCTCGGCTCCGAAGCGAAAGGATGAATTAATGCGGTGCACCTGCTGCCTCTTATACTCACGCTGTGATCAGCGGCAGCTGGATGCAATGTTCGCATGCCAATGTCCATTGGCTCGTTTTGTTACACTCGAAGTGGACACAACTTTTACTATACTGATACACAATCTATAGAATGTAAACAATGAAAGATAAAAGATAATCACAACTTTAGTTTTTTCACTGTAGCCTACACAAATTATATCTATGGGTGTTGGCATTATTTTGTCCAACTCGTGTATTTCATCCATTAGTGGTCCATCAGTATGGGTTTCATCCATTAGTGGTTCACCAGTGTGGGTATTTCAGTGGCCTACATTATGTCAGTGTGTAAGGAGCAGAGTGACCAGAGGCCAATATGTATGATAATATGTATAATTTAATTTCTTGAAAGTAAATGGTACACTTGTATAATCCAATATTTAGGGTAACTGTCAAGTAATTGTCAATGTGTATCTACTTTGTCATTGGCATGGTTGTCACATGATTTTGGAATCGACACATTGGGGATGCTACAGGTTGACCAAACAGGCATGACGATAAACTTGAAATGGCCAAACATCAGTCAAACTTTTTTTTTCTTTTAAAATTGAAATATTTTTAACTTGAATGCCACATTTTTATAACATTGTGTCATGCCTGAGACACTGCAAACAATGAGAAAGACATTAGTTTTAAGTTGGAAAAAAGTTGATATAGTTAATATGTTACTACGTTAATATTCATGCTGTGGCAGTGTTATGGTACAATTAGTTTATATATAGCTCTGTTTTATTGTATGCTATATTTTCATTTTAAGCATTTGGAGGGTTCCGTGTTCAGTTTGCTGCAATTGTTACAGTATATTGCATTTGTGTGTTCAGATGATGGGGACATTCTTCAGTGGTTTGGCTCAGTCTGGTGCCTGGTGCTGCTTTGACGAGTTCAATCGCATCAACATCGAGGTGCTGTCAGTCATCGCTCAACAGCTCATCACTATCAGAAACGCCAAGGCAGCCAGGGTAATGCACATACACACTTACATACTGTATGCATGTACAATCTCAATTGCGATCAGTTATACAGGAATTATGTGCAACTGCATGTGTCTAGATTGTGTTTGTGTTTGGCAGCTACCTCGGTTCATGTTTGAGGGGAGAGAGATAAAATTGGTGATGACCTGTGCTGCTTTCATCACTATGAACCCCGGTTACGCTGGCAGAACTGAACTCCCTGACAACCTGAAAGCCCTTTTCAGACCCATAGCCATGATGGTGCCCAACTACACTCTTATCGCTGAGGTGTGTGATTAAACAACCTGGTCTGATCCCAGTAATGATGATAAATCACACTAGGTGAGAAGTAGAGGGGTCAGAGATGTCACTGCTCACCTAATGCGTGTAATCATTAAAAGCTTTTGTTTGTTCATGTGTGTGTGTGTATGTGTTACTACAAGGAAACTGGTGTCCTACCACTGAATTCCTGTTTGTGAATTTGAACAATTGACTCGTTGTTAAATGTACTTTTAACTTTAACACACACTATATTTCCTATATATATATATATATATATACACACTTAAGTTTATTATATATACACCGGTATGATAAAAATCTAATATATTTTTCCCAATTCCCTAAAATCCCCCTCTCTTTGGCACCCATATACATTTATTTTTATATGTAATTATTAATTAAAATTAAATAAAGATTAGATAAAATATTAGTAGATGTATCAGTTCACCAGATTTTGTCCAACAAAACACTCTTAGGGAACTAGGGAAGTCCCATGTAGCCCCCAAACAATATACTATCTCACAGTGTGAAGTAGTTTGGGAACCACAGCTTTAGAGGATATCTGTTTAAGTGGAGTTACATGGGTCCTATTAAGTCTTTCAATAATAGCATGTCTTATCTGACAGCCCAAGCAGTTCTACAGTGTCTTTAACCTTAAAACCTCTCTCTCCCTGTAGGTGATCCTGTACTCGGAGGGCTTTGAGTCTAGTAAGACTCTTGCAAGAAAGATGACTCAGATGTACAAGCTCTGCAGTGAGCAGCTCTCTCAGCAGGATCACTATGACTTTGGCATGAGAGCTGTCAAATCTGTGCTGGTCATGGCAGGGTGAGACAGAGCACAAACACATTTTCACATTACTCAACAATTCTCTAACATACACTACCATTAAAGATTTTGGGGTCGGTATAATTGAAAAAAAAAAAAATAATTGAATTATCACCAAGGCTGCATTTATTCAGTCAAAAATAATAGTATTCATATTGTGAAATATCATTACAATTGAAAACAACTTTTCTATTTCCAAATATTTTGAAGTGTATTTTATTTCTGTGATAGCACATTTGAATTTTCAGAAACTATTACTCTTCACTGTCACATGATCCTTCAGAAATCATTTGAATTGCTGATATGGGGCTCAATAAAATTTTTATTAGTACTCAGGTTTTATATGCAGCGTAAATTCACTTTAGTGTCCCTTTATTTCATTGTGTGATTCAGTGATTTAAAAGGTCTGTCTTTAAATCAGTGTGATGAACAACTGTAGGCAAGCGTGTTTAAAAGAGAGTAAACATGAGCACTATATTCTGTGTAATGTACTGATATGAAGTTAATACAGGTTGTTTAATAGTCTTTATGATTCACACAGTACTAATTAGTGGTGCTTACCAAGGCAATAATAACACATCAAATTGTGCAGGTTGTTGAGAGATGGGATCAGCCCTATGATTTACGGAAAATGGACATTATAATGTGTGGGAAAGAAAAACCTTAAGCCAGGAAGCAGCCACATAGCAACCATCTAGAAATGCCTTAGCAACCACCCTAGCAAAACCACCTCCAACATCCTAATATTGTGGCAGGCAAGCACCACTTACCTCATATTTTCCACCCTAGCAACCACATAGCATTGCACTAAAATCACTCACAAAGTGCACTCACAGAGCATCACTCCCATTTTCTTCAGAAAATGTAAAATTCTTGTTTGATTTGTGAACTCCATCTATAGTCAGATCTATTGTGTGATTACCTGTGTGTATTCAGGGTGAAATACTGAACAAGTCCAATTTTTTGGGGTTGCTGGTTGTGTGTTCATGTTCACATTTTCTGAACAACCTTTAATATATTATGTATTATGTGTGTGCGTGTTCAGGTCATTAAAAAGAGAAAACCCTCACTTGAGCGAGGATGTTGTGCTGATCAGAGCTCTGCGAGACTCAAACCTGCCCAAGTTCCTCAAAGATGATGCACTGCTTTTCAGGTGACCACTCATTGTGTTTACAACACATACAATTTTTAAAATGTTTTTGAAAGAAGTCTCTTATGCTTACCAAGACTGTATTTATTTGATCAAAAATACCATAAAACAGCATTATTTTGAAACATTATTGCAATTGAAAACAACTGCTTTCTATTTTAATATATTTAAAAATGTAATTTGTTCCTGTGATAACAAAGCTGAATTTTCAGTCTTCAGTGTCACATGTTAGTTAAATCTGCCAAAACTTCCCAACACCTAATTTTAGGGATGTCCTCATATGTAAAAACAGTATAGAAATAAAGTAAAGTTTGTTTAAAAAAATGGCATGCAGAAAGTTTTCTGTCAGGGTTATTGTAGTGTTTTTAGTATCATTGATAAGTTATTAGAGTGTTTATTAATATTTTGAATCAATTTTTTATTTTTATATTTTCCTTTTCGTTTAAATTTTAGGTAAATTTTTTGTCATTTTATTGTGTGATTTTGTTATTTATTAATTTTTAAAAAATATATTATCTCTACAGTTTTTATTCGTTTTTAGTTGTTGCAATTTTAGTACATCAAATTAAACTAAATGAAAATAGGGTTCATGTTTATTTCAAGTAACAAAAATGTTTTTATGGCTCTGATAACCCTCTAACTCTAATAACCCTGAAGGTCAGGGTGTAGATTAAGGTTAGGTTGCAGTATTTATGACTAGCTATTAAAGCTATATATATATATATATATATATATATATATATATATGTGTGTGTGTGTGTGTGTGTGTGTGTGTGTGTGTGTGTAAATATGTGTTATATATATGTGTAAATGTGTGTGTGAATACTGTAGTCATTTCACATGATCATATGATCTCCACCATGAGGGGGAGCCACCATTATGTATAATAAAATCCATCTCATGTGAGTGTCCATTATTGTACGCATATTTGTCATACCATTCATTTCTTTAGCTATAAACATCTGGACAGGTGTTTTTACTTTTGATAATTTTATATTTTAAGACCTGATTCAGTCAAATTCAGTCCAGATCCAAATATACTATATCGAGGGTTGAGAACAAGTGGTAAGTGACATTTCACCAACTTTACAGGAGAGCCTAAACAAAAAATGTACCATAGTTTGATCTGACTTTGTGTACTGATTTCAATTGTGTATAATACAAATTTGTACACTCATGGATGACAGTACATTTGCCAGTAGACAAAGCTCATCAAGAGCTTTCATTTGATGTATATATCTCCATTTCACCAAAAATGTCACTTACGCCCTTCTGGTTCTCAACCCTCGATATATGTCTGGATCCCTAACTCTTCTTTTTCTTCCCATTAGTGGCATTTTGTCAGACCTCTTCCCTGGCGTCAGCATCCCAGAGCATGACTATGGTGTCCTGCAGTCCACCATTCACTCATCCCTGTGCCAGCGCTCCCTCCAGCCCCTCCCAAGCATCATAAGCAAAGTCATCCAACTCTACGAGACCATGCTAGTCCGCCATGGGGTAATGCTCGTGGGGCCGACCGGAAGCGGAAAAACCACTGTCTACCTTGTGCTGGCAGACACCTTGGATACCCTGTATCATGCTGGCCACCAAAATCCCTTCTACCGCCCTGTTAAGACCTATGTACTCAACCCAAAGTCAGTGAGCATGGGCGAGCTTTACGGGGAGGTGAACCCGTTGACGCTTGAATGGCGGGACGGTCTTATGGCGCTTTGTGTGCGGGCAGCAGTCCAGGACTTCAGTGACGACCACAAATGGGTGATCAGTGACGGGCCGGTGGATGCCCTGTGGATCGAGAACATGAACACGGTGCTGGATGATAATAAGATGCTCTGCTTGGCTAACAGTGAAAGGATCAAGCTCACGCCTTCCATACACATGATTTTTGAGGTGAGATGCTCAAATGTGCACCTGTTTGTTGAATTCCACACGTACTTTCTGTTTTTAATTAGAGGCTAGTCACGCACACTTACATACTACGCTTTCTCAATCAGGTTCAGGACCTGGCAGTAGCGTCTCCTGCCACAGTAAGCCGTTGTGGGATGGTGTACATTGACCCAGAGGAGCTTAAGTGGATGCCGTATGTTCAGACGTGGCTCACAGGTTTTGCAGAGAAGGTGAAGCCTTTAAAACTCTCAGAGTTCTTATTAGAAGCATTAGAAGGAGTTTTAGTTTTATATGCAATATGTATTTTGTATGTAGCTGGTTGTTGAGTGTTTTCTAGCTCGGTTTTTATACCTGTAGAGCTATCGCCATCTCGGAAATTTTGTTTTTTTAGATTACAGAGCCTGTACGTGGATATCTGATGGAGCTGTTTGAACTATATGTAGAGAAGGGCCTGCAGTTTGTATCAAAGCACTGTGTGCAGGCCATTGCACAGGTGGACATAAGTAAAGTCACAACCCTCTGCTGCCTACTGGAAGCGTTACTGTTCAGCGATGGAGCCCCTAACCTTAAAATGGTATAATTCATCTCAACTATCACCAAAATGAATATGTTAGAAAGCAACATATGTTAGAAAGCTTCGGCAGGATGTCTGATTTATAATGTTAAAGATGCCAAAGAAATTTGATGCTGTATACTACTAATAAAATAAATAAAGTAATAATTTTATTTAGGTCCAATGCATTAAATTGAAAAGAGAGTAAAAATATGTATAATGTTAAAAAATATTTCCATTTCAATTAAATGCTGTTATTTTTAACATTTTATTCATCAAAGAATCCTATTGATAATAATTAGAAATATTTCTTGAGGACCAAATCAGCATGCTATCATGATTTCTGAAGAAACATGAGACCTTGAAGACCAGAGTAATGGCTGCTGAAAATTCAGCTTTGCCATTGTAGGAATAAATTATATTTAATATATATTAAAATAGATATAATAGATAGTTATTTAAATTGCAATAATGTTTCACGATATTGCTGTTTTCACTGTCTTTTTAATTAAATAAATACTGCATTGATGAGCAAAAGAGACTTTTTTTTAAACATTACAAAAATCTTACCACCTCAAATGACCCCTACTTAAAATATAAATGCTATATATTCACATGTACAAAGACCCATATATATTGTGTGAGGAAAAAAAAGTGTTATAATGTGAAGACAAATGTATTTTGTGATATTAAATGGCTTTAATACTGTTACTGTACATCAGGGGTGGGGAACCTTTTTTCTATCAAGGGCCATTTACATTTTTGTAACATCCTTTAAGGGCCATTCTAAATTTTTGAACATATATCACTAACCTCTCTAATGCGATGGTTGGAACTGCTTCTCTTTGGCGAGGTGTCTGATGTTAGATGGCAGTGATGACGATGCTACTCGCAGCTGGTTTTCCAAGTTTGGGTCAGTCAGTCTTGAGCGGAATCGAGTCTTTGCAAGAGTCAGTTTTGAAAAGAACTGCTCACAGCAGTAGGTTGTCCCAAACAGAGATGCAAACTTCAGTGCATGTCTCCTCAGAATGGGAAAATCCTCAGAACGTACATACAGTTTATAGAACTCAAGCAGAGGGAGGTTGTTGTACTTTGCTTTGAGCTCGTCATTGCTTTGCAGCTCAATTATTTCATGTTGTAGGTTGTCAGGTACTTCAGATGGTTCCACATTAAATGGCGTAGCAAATATGTTCAGTTCATTTTGTTTACTTTTCATGTCCTGAAACCTCTCGCCAAATGCCTGATGCAGTTTTGCACACTCACCAGCATACTCAGCTGTCATAGCAGGCTTTTGTTCTTGTAGAGTAGGAAAATGCACAGTGTTACCCGTTTCCAGTTGCAATTGCCACAGCTTTAATTTCGCCTCAAATGATTTCACGTTTGAAAGCAGAGAGCTGAGAAGCTGGTTCGGACCTTGGAGCTTGACATTCAGCTCTGACAGGTGCTTGGTTATGTCCACCATAAAGGCCAAATCACACAGCCACTTGTCTTCACTGAGTTCCACAACAGGTTTTCCCTTAATCTCCATGAATTGTTTTACTTCTTCCCTCAAATTGTAAAACCGTGAAAGCATATCTGCACGACTCAGCCATCGCACCTCACAATGGTAAACCAGATCTCCATACTCGGACTCAAGATCACTCAGTAACTCTTTGAACTGGCGGCTGTTTAGCCCTCTGCTTTTGATGAAATTTATGGTGGAAACAACAGTTGTCATTACACTCTGGAGCTTCAGGGAATGTGCACACAGACTCTCTTGATGTATGATACAGTGGCATACAATTAAATCACTTGGATCAAGATTGAGACGACTCATTTCTTTTTTGACCAATGCAGTTAATCCCTTTTGCGAGCCAAGCATGGCTGGCGCTCCATCTGTGGCAAGGCCACTTAACTTTTCAAATGGTAATTCAAATTTATTCATTGCCAAAACAACTTGCTCAAACAAATCCTCACCTTTGGTAGTGCCATGCATGGATTGCAAAGACAGCAATTCCTCTGTCGTTTCAAACTCAGCAGTAATTCCACGCACAAAGATGGCTAGTTGGGCGGTATTAGTTATGTCCGTTGTTTCATCGCAGGCCAGAGAGAAAAACTGGAATTTTTTTGCAGTGTCATTCAGTGTTGTTTCAATGTCTTGAGCCATATCAGTAATCCGTTCTGCGACAGTTCTTCGAGATAAACTGACACTTTGGAAGAGTTTTATTTTGTCTGGTGCAAGCAGCTCCGCAGCGGCAACAAGACACTCTTTCACGAACTCTCCTTCTGAATGAGGTCTCAGTTTCTTTGCTATTAGCTCGCTCACCACAAAACTTGCATGAATAACGTTCTCCCTGTCAGAATGCGGTCTTGTGAAAACTGCTTGTTGGGCACTCAAACTCCGCCGAAGAGTGTTAACTTTATCCAAGCGCATTTGTCCTTGCAACTCAATCAGTTTAGCATGCTTCGAGCTGTAATGACGCTCGAGATTGGCCTTTTTCATCACTGCAAGCGCATCTCCGCAAACTAGGCAGACTGGCTTGCCTTTGACTTCAACAAAAAAATAATCGTTTGTCCATTTTTCTTGAAAAGCACGACATTCTGCATCTACTTTTCTTTTCTTGCCTGTCGCCATGATGCTTATCAGCGACGACAACCGTGAACGTTACGTGCATGTTTCACGTTCACGCTGACTGTGACCCAGACAGGCAACCCTATTTCATATAATTATAAATTATCTATAATATTATATTTCTATTTTTTTATATATATATCTGTCATTTTTCTATCACAGGAAAATTAATTGCTGTGTAGCTTTTTTTTCTCTCTCTCTCTTCCTGAGGGAGGAGGGGGGATTTTGAATTGACTGATGGGCCGGATCAAACTGTCTCGCGGGCCGCATACGGCCCGGAGGCCGGACGTTCCCCACCCCTGCTGTACATTATTAATAAATTTGCAAATTATTAATAATGTTATAAAAATGTTTTTTTACCTACTGATAAAGTAATTTTCAATATATAAACCTGAAAAGAAATTCAGATTTATTCGCAGTCATACATTTAAGTACAGACTTAAATGCTTTTCTGCTCCATTACTCCATTAAGCATAAACATGAATTCACATTCTTACTTCTCCCTGAATGTTTTTTTTTTCTGATATAAAGATGCATAAAGGAGTGGGAACTTGAGTTGCAAATTGAGTATCATGAATCAAAACCCTGAACTGGCACAGTTCAGAACACTCATATCGATGTGCAGTAGTTCTGCAGTTGCTAGAAATTGCAGTATTATGGTATCCAACTGTTTGCTTTGTCTGCTTTCTTTTAAATTTGTGTATGCTTTTTTGTGTATGTATTTACAGGAGGCCAGTAAGTTGAACAGTATGTTGTGTCAGACGTTTGTGTTCTGCTACCTGTGGGCACTGGGGGGAAATTTGATTGACAGCCACTGGGACACATACGACACATTTGTCAGGCAGCAGTTTGAGGGCAACAGTGATGCAAAGGTACATTTTATATACACTGAAATACGCCTCAGATCATTTTGATTAAGTATGCTTACATTTATGGATAATTTTATCAATAAACACACAGTAATGGGGACTTTCTCTTTTATTGTCATAATTTATGACAATCATATCAGCTTCATAGCATTTTGTTCAGAAAAAGACACCATTATGTGTTACAAGATTTGGAGGAACATGTTTAGTTCTTCACAGATCTGCAGCCATAGAGTTTTTATAATTTTACATAATCAAAAAGGCAATTATTTTTTTCTTCTCTTGTCCCATTATAATGTTTTCTTAGTGACCATACAGTAGCTATTCCTGTTTAATAACTGATATGGAACATTGAAGCCACTAAAAACCTCCTCTGGGCTTTGACCCTGAAAAGAGCATATTAACCTGACTCAGAGGTCATCGTAAATTATATATAGCACCTGACTGGTTCAATTCTTTTCATAAAGACAGCTACGTCTTCTGTGTCTCATGTGTCTGTTACATTCTTAAATGTGACCTTAGGAATATTTAATGAGAACTAGATTGAGGGAAAACAATATGTTCCAGACATTTGTATAAGGATAAAGGGAAGGTGTGGTATTTATTTCAGAAGGTCGGAATGCAGTGGAGAGTGTCACTATTAGTATTCCACAGAGCAAGTCAGAATGAGCAAGGGAGGAGGGGAGGAGTGGAGAGCAGAAGAAAAGGAAGTGGTGAATTTGAGATGAACAAGGGTGCTAGAACCTGCCCTTATAATAAAGAGTCCAGAAGAAAAAAATCTTTCTTTTCTATTCTCAGACTCTAGTGGGTTAACAGCATTGCTATTACTGTTGATTATACATAAACAAACCCCCTTATGATTGTTACTTTGACGGACCCAAGCAATATTTAGAGACCAGAATAGCATAGCAATCTTTTGACTTTGGCCACTGCAAAGCAACCAACCAACCAGAAGACCCCTAGATAGATAGATAGATAGATAGATAGATAGATAGATAGATAGATAGATAGGTTGGTTCTTAAAAATTGTGTGACATCCCTGTCCCTATTCACTTTCATTTCATAGAAAAGAGCGACTATGACATTCTGCTAAACATCGAATTTTGTATTTTAATAACATTCAAAATGGCATAAAGTACATACTAGAGTGAACTCTCTCTCTCTTTAACAGTTGCCCAGTGGAGGTGATTTATGGAGTATGTATATGAACTTTGATGCTAAATGTTTAGAGCCATGGGAGAAGATCATTCCCTGCTTCAGTTATAACAGTGAGATGCCCTTCTTTGAGATGCTGGTGCCCACCACAGACACGGTGAGGTACGGATACCTGATGGAAAAACTGTTGTCTGTCAATCACTCTGTCCTCTTTACGGGCATCACTGGAGTGGGAAAGGTAAGGCTGGTGTGTTTAATGTAATGTAAGTGTGCGTGAAGCAATAAAGTTTTCCAGTGTTCATCACTACAAAACTGCTTATTAGGCATATTGTGCATTTTAGTCTGTGGTGGCACGGGCATTGTTGAACAGTGTGCAGGAGAAGGCAGGTTATGTACCCGTCTACATCAACTTCTCAGCCCAAACTTCATCAGCTAGAACTCAAGAGATCATTGAGTCAAAACTGGAGAAGAAGAGAAAGAATATACTTGGTAAGGGGCATTGGATATGATTTGGGTGGCTGTGTAAACTGCCATACTGAAAATCATCATCTGTGTGTTTATGTATTTCAGGTGCTCCTGCTAATAAAAAGATTGTGGTGTTTGTGGATGATCTGAACATGCCAAAACTGGACAGTTATGGCTCTCAGCCCCCTATAGAGCTGCTCAGACAGTTTCAGGACTTCCATGGCTTCTATGACAGAGAAAAGTTTTTCTGGAAGGAGATTCATGTAAGAAACAGACACTTACACATTAAAAACAGAATCATGTGTCATGATTCCTTTAGAGATATTAAAAGATTTGTCCTGGTTTCACGTCACTGGCCAGGATAAGAAATCAAAAACTGTTACTTATTCATGACTGGTATTGTTTAAACGGGAATAAATAAACAAAAATTTTGAATTTTTATAAGTTTATATTGTGTGTTTGTGTGTGTATCCACAGTAGTAGTGTTGTTTTGATATACCACTGTATAATTAGGATTTATTATTGAGGGTCAGGGACGGGGTGTACTGAAAAAGTCATTAATAGAGTCATTAAGGAATCAGAATTGTTAACTAGAACCAGAATTGTTACTTTCCTTAAGATTTCCATTCCTAATCTTGTGCATCTGCTGTGAGACCAGTAGTTTGCGCAGAAACCTCAGGGACTACATTTCAATTTTATCAAGCATTTTAATCGTTAAACATTTTCTCACTCACTACCTCACTGTCTCTCTTTATGGGCATGGAAAATAATGTATGTTGTAACAATTATCATATAATGAGCTGGACTAATGCTTGATGTTTGAAGTAGCTGCTCTCATTGTAATGTTGCCTTACCTCGGGAATGACTCTTAATTATGTATTTTTCACACACCAGCATCAAGTAAACCCTGTGCTTGTTGAACACACACACACTCATACACACATACAAACAAAGATAAAAGTGCATAATATAAACAGGGACAATTATGCGATTTGGCAAGGTTACAGAGAAATATGGTGATCTGAGATGTAGTTGACCTCAATACTCATCTATCTCAAATATGAGTTATGATGAATAAAAGGCAGAAATATGATGAGAAAAGAACCTGCTGAGAATTAAAAGAATGATTTGTGAGTCTCAAATGAGCTTTGCCCTTGGAAAAACTCATCTGGGTTAGTGTAGCTCTTTGGTGGCTGAATATGACTCTGCTTTGACTTTGACACAGTAACATTTCCTGAATGATTTTTCTGTCATTTGAAGAGTAATTGGTCCTTAAGTTTTCCTGCTGTCATGAATGCTCTCATTCTAATTTGGGTTTTAATCAATATTACATTAATTTATTCTAGTAAAGGTTTGATGAGATTAGTGGAAGTGTCAAAAAAGTTAAATGATGTCCCTTGGATATTTTTTCTTATGCACTTATTCACCTTCTTCTCTTTGCTTCTCCTCCCTAAAGGATATGACCATAGCTGCAGCCTGTGCGCCTCCTGGAGGAGGTCGCAACCCGGTGACCCCTCGTTTTATCCGCCACTTCAGCATGCTGTGCCTCCCAACGCCCTCTGAGCAGAGCCTCAAACAGATTTTTAAGGTCAGACATATGGTAGCACTCATTTTGAATGAACATTTTACTTTTAAAGTTAACATGAAATCACAACTGACCCATTTACTTTCCTAATGGATGTTTTCGGTCTTATTTGACTTATTTCACTGGTACATGTTATTCCAAATAAACATATCAAAATATAATAAATGCAGCTTTGCTTTTTAGTTAACATTATGATTTCCCCTCCAGCCACCTGGATATGTAACATTCAGTCATGTCCCTCTGGATAAAATCAAGTCCTGGACTACTACTTTTTCTCATTGAATATCCAGTTTCACTCGTAATTACGTCACATATATGTATGACAGTCAAAGGGTTGCCAATGCTGTTTCATCATGTTGACTTTAAAGCTGATGCATGCTGTGCCTGATGATTCTGGAGACTTCAAAGTCTGAATCAGCCCATTGGTTTAGAAAATGGCAATGATCTTGAACTGACTTAAAATCTGTTCCAAGCTGCCTACCTAGACAGCATAATAAGGCTGAAAGAATGCTTCACTTGTATTTAAGGGTGTTTGAAAAGTAGGCGACATAGGCAGATGAGTTGAAAAAGAGTATTGATAAGGATATTAGTATTTCATTCAACACTGAGATTTACTGGAGTGTTGCATTACATCAGCAACAAGCTGATGTCAAAGCCTTTTGATATCTGTCTGGACTGGAGCTAAAATTCTTTCAGAAAAGTTGCATTTTTGAATTCATTGAATTTAATGGAACAGTTCACCCAAAAATTTTAAATAGATGAAAATGTACTCAACATAGGGCCATCAAACAAGTCCTGTCATATTACTTTCTCCAGTAAAAAGTCATCTCATCTGAATCAGAAGAGAAAAATGCACAGCTCAAGCACTGCTTGCAAGTGGAAACAAATTCAAACAGACATGTTGGTGGATTTTGATGAGAGGACAAAAGGGAATAGATTTTTTTTTTTAACCGGAGGAAGTGTTATTGTAACGGTTGGTGGTTGTAGAGAAGGTGCCCACAACGACGAATAACAAAAGGTAATTTTATTTGCATCAACACACTATAAACCATTATGAACTTAAGATCCGACAAGGATTGGGACAAAACTGAATGCTTATAAAGAAACAGGAAACAAAGGAGCAAACTAGATAATTAATCAAACACAGGTGACAAGACTAAATGATGATTACTAATTAACTAAATCAGAACAGGAACTACCAAATAAGGTCAAACAGAACTGAAAGGAAAACCGACATGTGACAGTTATGGAGTATGGACTCATTTTGGCTAGGGACAACCGTTGAAAGTTAAAAGCCTTAATGATAGATTTGCTTCTTACAAACACACAGCTTTCACTCAAAGAGAGGATAATTGATGTACTGGATTCATGTGAATTGCTTGTGGATTATTCTTATATCTTTATCAAATGTTTGAATTTTCTGCACAGGATTCATTGATGAGCAAGTAATGTACAATTAAATTTCCGATGAAGAAACAAACTTTTCTTGGTTGGCCTAATGGTGTGTAATATTAGCAAATTTTCATTTTGGGTGAGCTATTCCTTTAAAGCACAGCCACTACAACAATTGAAATATAACTTTTGTAACCACCTTTGCAATCACTTTTAAATTCAAAACAATTCTGATTTAATTTTTATCAATACATGACAGGTTCTATTCTGTTCCATGATGTTGCATGTCTGTCTAGCTGTTTTTGAATATGTATCATGTGAATAACTCTTAAGAATCCCTTAAGCATCTGAATAGTGTTTGGTAGACATGACCCTTCACCGGTGTAATTGGACTTCCTCATTAAGACAACCCACCGGCTAGTTGAGTTTTAAAATATGCAGTTTTCCACATTTCTAGTAGCTTCCTATATAGAAAGTTAATTGCAGAGTAGCTCATTAGGTATTGGAACGGAGCTGTCCTGGGTTCTGAAACTACAGCCTGAGAGCTGTAGCTGTCCATGGTTCTGAACTGACAGACTCAGAGCAGAAACTAACCCATGCTCACTGGATATACATGCTTGTGGCAATTTTTCTGCAGCACCAATATTACATATCTTGCTGCATGTTTCACGGCAGTTTCAAAGTGATATGTCCAGTGAGTGGCTCTAAAACGCGCGTTCAATACCTAACCGTGGCCATGTTTTTATTATGTTGGTACAGGCACATATGCAGTGTTTTTAATGTTGCTTCAAGTACATACTCTATTATGATATTTCAGAGATCAAAAGTCTGGGGAGTGTTGCTAAAAGGTTAATGGTCTATCGTCTTGGAAATACCCCCTACACCAAACTCAACCCTAAAACTACCCCATATTGTTTCCGAATGCAAAAGTTATATTAAAATACATTCGCTGATGCAACTGTGCTATTTTTAATTTCCTTCTATACGGATTTGCGCTGTTTTGTCAAACTGTAGTTTCACAGGATTCATACTAGAGTGCTTCACCTCTCAAGTGCAGCGCTGTATTGTGTGAGCTACTGAACAAATCTACTGCATTAGAAAACCCATACATATGAACCTGGACATGTGACGCTAACATTAAAAAGTATCAGTTTTGAAATTTCACAGCATGTTAAAATTGTTTTGAAGTCATAACATAATATTGTGCAAGGAATTGTGCCACAAATTAGGCTTTCTTAATCATAACTCTGGCCCTGTAAATCTTGTGTGAAAAGGAACAAAATTGGTCAGAGTTGTACTGCCTCTAGTGTTCATTTCAACTAGAAACTGCAGTGATTCATACAGATGCGTTTCTTGAGTTTTGCGTATTTCCAATGAGCCTGAGCAGGCAAATACTGGTCAATGCTGGAACTGTCCATAGTAGTCTTCAGACATTTCACGCATATAAATATTACTGTCCCTAGTTCTACACATGCTGCACTCTGACTATTCTTGTATGTGCATGTTTGCAGGCAATTTTGGGTGGATTCCTTACTGAGTTTCCCATAGCGGTGAAGCAGGCATCTGACAGCATTGTGGATGCTGCTGTTGAAATCTACCATCGTATGAGTGTAGACCTGCTGCCTACACCAGCCAAATCCCACTACGTTTTTAACCTTAGAGACCTCTCTAAATGTGTGCAGGGTAAGAAAAACATGCACAAATGAACAAAGACATACCTACATAGACATAGAAGGCAGGAGGACAATCATAAACAGTCATTTATATATTGCACTCAAATAATTTAAAACCTGGTCAAAATCACAATTCATCTAAAACAATACAACTTTTAACAATTTTATCCATGGTGTTTAGCATCTATTTTGCTTAAATCCACCAAAGGCTTGTAAAGAGCTTCTTTCGTTTTGGAGCTCTTAAATGAGCAATAAAAATGCTTTCTCTTAATTTGAATAAGCACCTTGTGAGTTGTTAAAATGTAATTTTATGGTTTAGGACTTGCCCAGGGGCTGAACTATAGACTGTCAATAGGGATACTGTCAATGTAAACTAAAACCAACCAGCACAGCCTCCATCTGATTGTTTTTTTTAATCTGTTCATCTGTTACTGTTCATTGATCTGTAGACTCAGAATTGATTTTCTACTAGTAGGCATTCTTGCTAAGAAATTAAAGACATAACGAAGAATATGTATGAATGTTACAGGAAATCATATTCATTCTCTGCTTCTGCATGCGTGTGTGTGTTTTTGTGCAGGTATGTTGCAGTGTGAGCCAACTACAGTGAGAGATCAAACCCAGATCTTCCGTTTGTTCTGTCACGAGTGTCAGCGTGTGTTCCACGATCGACTCATCAACAACGAGGACAAGACCTACTTCCATGCCATGATCTCAGAGATGGCCAGTAAGCATCTGACCCTTGAATCCTTTTCTCTGTTAATCTTCAGGAGCTTAGTCCAGACATCTTAAGAGATAAAATAATTTAATATTATAATACATTATATTTTGAAATGTCTTTAAGCAGGTTTATTATTATTATTATTTAGTAAAATTAAAATTTTTAGATATAGGAAAGTGGGTCAGATTAAAGCAATATTATAATTCTCCTTGTTTTGCAATGTGATTTATCAGAGTGATCTATTTATTTTTGTTTTGCCCCCAATCTGTCATCCTTTTGCTACAGTAAACATTAATGTCCTGAACTGCTTATCCAACAGGTAAATATTTCAGCATAAACATAGAGCCGATGTACTTTGTGAATCAGCCCATCATTTTTGGAGATTTCATCAAGGTAAAAGTATTTTGGGGATTGTCGTGCCTTTTTTTTTTTGCATCTGACAGTCTTGTCACTGTTTTGTATTTTCTTTGTAGAGTGCTTTCTGTGTGTTTACAATTAACTGTTTAATACAGTAGTATAGTTACTCATACAAAGATAGTTCGCTATAACAGTCACTTGTCTTTTTGATTATGGTCCTGTTTGATGTAAGGGCAGTGCTTAATATTTTTTATTAAATTATTGAATTAACACTGTTCAGGTTGGAGCAGACAAGGCTGACCGTGTCTATGAGGATCTAACAGACATGGAGAAAATTCGCCAGGTACTACAGGACTACCTGGATGACTACAACACAACCTTTGCCAAGGAAACCAAGCTTGTGTTCTTCCAAGATGCCATTGAACACGTGTCTAGGTAAGCAAGCAGCTTGCCATTTCATCTGGTGATCACAAAACCAGGTGTTCAGACGACCCCGCCATTCAGGCTGGGTATCTCCATTGGTTTACTAATGGAATGTTTTGTTCATTCACCCAATTGACCTTCTTTTCTTACCATTCATCTCTTCCTCTGTCAACAGAATCGCCCGCATGATTCGCCAAGAACGTGGAAATGCCCTGTTAGTTGGTGTGGGCGGCACAGGAAAGCAATCTCTAACACGTTTGGCTGCTCACATGTGTGGTTACCGCTGCTTTCAGATTGAGTTGAGCCGTGGTTATAATTATGACAGCTTCCACGAAGACCTGCGTAAACTTTACAAAATGGCAGGCGTGGAAGGCCAGGACATGGTGTTTCTCTTTACAGACACTCAGGTACAGCCAAAAAGAAATTTATTTGAAAAAAAAGTAATTTTGTTGTGTTGTAAGTTTGTAAAATGGAATGTTTGCCCTAGCGTAACCCAAAACCACACCTCTCTGAAACTCCTTGTAACCAATTCACAAGTTATGATTTATTGATTTGTGGATATATGGATGCAGAGAGGTTTTCCCTGAGCTGTAGAGTAGACAGTAGGTCATCTCTGTTATGACTCCGGGCCCTCTGCCAGTGCTGTAATACTGTCTCATGAAAGCAGAGACTTCTACTGCTTTGTGATTCAGCGTACAGGCTCTGCAGCAGTAATGACCCCCTAAATAATTTCATGAACAGTTCCTAACGAGACAGACACAAGCTGGTGCTATAGACAAGAGATATATACTTTTTGAGGTGTGTGTTTGTGTGCCCATCTGTAAGATTAATTACTAATGAGAATCAGAGTGTTTGAATGAATAGGCTGTTTTAAGTACCATTTATTATTGTGTTTCATGGACTGAAGGGAGTAAATACTCTTCAGTGTTTTTGATAGATAGTCACTCACTGTTGAAACATTGTTTTTCAAACTTGCCCTTAGAGGGTGTTTGACCTTTTGGTTTAAATTCTATACCTGGAGTACTAACCCATGGGTGTGTGTGTGGGTGTAATGTTCGGATTGGTTTTGTTCTGGATTTAACATATGAAAGGAACAGTTTACATAAAAAGGAAAAGTAATTTTTTAAAATAATTTATTCTCCCTCATCAAGCACTGCTGAATCACACTTAAAATATGAATGTAGGGATGCAGAGAGAGTTTATAAACATAACTGTACAAAAGTGTATGTAACAGAGGCCAGTTATACCTCACTCCCCAGACCTCAAGAGGTGCGCTAGCATCTGATGCAAGAGGCTGTTGTCATTAACACCCTTGTTAGTGTGCCTGCCTCCCATGCTGGAAATGCTGGTTCAAAACCTGCTCTGGGATAGCATGGCGAGTAGAATCGGAGGGGTTACAGTACACAGGGGGGTTGTGAGTTTAATGAAAACCTGACAATTAATTAAATCATTAAAAATTTTAATGAAAATAAATCATTTTAAAACAAACTCCCTTTTTTTCTTTTTTTTTAATGTTTTTTTTTTTATTTGAAATCCCTTTCGAGGAAAGTCTCTTCACTTGGCGGCCATATTTGCAACGCCTCCGGGCAGCTCATACAAGACCTATGTTAATGAATGGGGGAATCCTGAAATCTCAAAAACTGCTCGCTGAACTCACAATTAAATTACATATGTCAAATCAGCAACAAAAATCTGAAATTAATTGCCTCATGAATGTTGTTTCTTATGCTCAAATAGCATTTAAAAAGCTTATTTTTCAGGCTAGACCAGGCAATGTGCATGCGGTGTCATAACGTGCTTAAGACTGCGCATATGCATTGGCAGGTCTAGTCAGGTTTCTATGGGACATTTGGCTCGTTCATTTAGAAGGTGGGACTATTCCTCCATATTGCGCATTGCAGTTTCTCCCATTCATAAGTATAGTATAGAACCATCTTTGCAATTCTATAGTCTTTGTTTTAAATAAAACACTTACTAAAAAAGATGAAATATTTTTATTTACCTGCATGCAATGTGATCATTAATCAACATCAAAGAAACCGTGAGCATGCAAATGTGATACTTAATTATTGAAATATTTATTTTAAAATCTCAGGGGTACTTAAAGCAAATATATTTGGTGAATAAGGTTTAGATGACAAAAAGTTTTGGAATATCTGCATTACATGTAACTAAGAAATAACGTGAATATGTGCATTTTAATTAGTTATAATTAATAATACATGGTTAAAAAACCTACAGAGTAATAATTCAAATAAAAATGAATGTGTTCATCAGTAGCCTAATTCAGTGTTGAAACCCTTCTTAAACCTAAAATGATTTTTGTTAATCCAGTGGTCAAATACTAATGACTGATCTTTGTGTGAATGTCCACAAGACTGGACTATATATACATATATAATAAGTATATAATCGGTAGGCTATTTTAGAAAGGAAAATTTAAAATATGAAAAAGAGAAATTAGGGGGAATCAATGATTTATGAATAATTTATTGCTATTGTGTGAATAATATGTTATCATGTAATCCATAAAAAAGTAACTGTAGTCTGATTACGAGTATTTTAAAATGTAACTTACTCTGATTACAAGTAATTCATTTTTGGAATCTGATTACGTAATCCAGATTACATGTAATCAGTTACTACCCAGCTCTGTCAGCCTTAAATTGGAGAGTGTAATGGAGGCCAGTTAGTAAGAGCTGTATGGGTAAAGCTCACTCCCCTCATCTAAAGAGGTGTGCTAGGGACTGATGCAGGTGGCAACCAGCATTAAGGTGCAATACCACCAGCTTTCAACCAGTCGTAGTATTAACATGATATTAATAACATGCACCAGTGTTAGTGGAATGATATTGTTTGACTATGCGATTTGTTTTTCTCATCTGTTTTAGATTGTGGTGGAAGAGTTCCTGGAGGATGTTAATAACATGCTGAACTCGGGTGAAGTACCAAACCTCTTTGAGAAGGATGAACTGAAACAGGTGTTGGCTGCCATTAGCCCCAAGGCTAAAGAGGCTGGCATCTCTGAGGGAAATAGGGATGAGGTACATGATACAACGAACAACTATCCAATCTTACAACCTGGCCATAACCAAGACATCTAACCAAGTGCAGAATGTCACTATATATTCTCAGCTGCTCTGCAGTTCTGTTTAGATGTCAGTTGTCTTATCTCTGTTTGTCTTTGTGTCTTCAGGTCTTCCAGTTCTTTATCTCTCGTGTGCGTGAGAAGCTGCACATAGTGCTGTGTATGAGCCCTGTGGGCGACTCCTTCCGCTCACGCTGCCGCATGTTCCCATCGCTAGTTAACTGCTGTACCATTGACTGGTTTGTACAGGTCAGAATCCACCTTCTCTCTTTTAACACTCTCTCTTTTTCAAACCAAAAATCACTGAGCAGTGAATTCATTAAACACGTTACCACTAAACTGCTGCGCATGCAAACGCCTGCCTGTACCACCCGCAACGAAACTTAAACATGCAGTGTTTCACGTTGCACATTTAAATGAAGTCATTCTTATTCTTTTCAGCGCCGCACATATTTCCTCTCTATAAAATAATTTTCATTGAAAGGAAATTTGTGCAATAAAAAGAATACAAATGACAAAATTTAAATACGGACAGGCACAGGCAAAGGCTTATTACAGGTGTGCCTTATTCACAAAAATTAGTACTATTTACAGAAAGCAGGTGGTAGGCAGAGTTTTAATCGGCCTGCAAGATGGGCAATTGTGTCATGCACATAGTGTTCGGCAGTAATTTTTGGGCTTGTTTGCGTTACTTGTTTAGTAAATTGGTTGCTAAAACAACAGACAGCGAATGCTAACTACACTGTCAGTGGGCATAATTAATTCTTAGTGAGTTCCCCTTAAAGTAACATGTACATAAGAAAGTAGAAATTCAATGAAACCTGAAGGCATCCTGAAATACCCATCAGGATATTTATTTGATCAAAAATACAGTAAAAGCAGTAATATTGTGAAATACTATTAAAATCCAAAATTAAAACGGTCTTTTTTAGTATTTTAGTATATTTTAAATTGTAATTTATTCCTTTTTAGGGCAAAGCTGAATTTTTAACATCATTACTCCAGTCTTCAGAGTCACGTGATCTTTCAGAAACCATTTTAATATGCTGATTTGATGCGCATGAACATTTCTTAAATTTCAAAAGAGCAGCATCTACTGTACAAACAATTGAAAAAATCTCTATACTGTATATCTCTTACACTATTTCTATTACACAGCTATGAAACGAGACCAAACCAAATAATTGTGTGTTGCAGGAAAATATAAATAAAATTTGACAAAAATTGTCTTCAAGTGACCTTTTGGTCTACATCAGGAATATGAGCACATTTATTCTCCATGGCCAATCTGTCCAGTAAAAGCATGGGGCATTGATAAGGAAAATTGCTACCCCAGTCCCTAATATACATATTAAAGAGTCACTTATGCAAGACAGGCAGCACTATACGAAGATGATAAGAAGCAACTCTCATTTTTTGCTTTTTTGCTTTTTGCATGTATATACTTTAAAAAGGCTACTTATGCATTCCGCCCTTACTCATCCCTGCAAGTCCATTGTTTCAGTTCTCTGTTTTCACAGTAATCATGGTTGGGAACAGGGCTCTTTTCAGTAGCTGATTTGCTCATGTCTAAAGGCATATCAATGTGATTTTAACTAGTGTTGGTTTAGGCCCTGAGAAAGAGAAACGGAGAGGGAGATAGAAAATAAGTAAATGAAACAGCCAAATAATGTTTTAAGTAAAATTATGCATACTGCTATCTCAAGCTAAATTAATAAAAGCAGTTATACAATAGTTCTGTTCCTTGAATCTGAATGAGCGACATTCCAAGAGTGCTAATTTAGAGTAAATCCGTGACAATTTTTCTGCTAGAATAGTGAAAAGAAACTCCAGAAATGTAAATGGTCACTTTCTGTTCATTATGCCATTTAAAATGAAAGTGGTGTTGGGGGGATGGGGGAATCAAAATTCATTTAATAATAATAAAAATTAATTCAATTAATAATAATAAAAACCAATACATATTTTTCAACTAATGTATCAGCAATGGTTGCATTTAAAATAAATATTAATATATATATTAAAAAACTTTGGTGTAGACACAATTTTTAGTTCAATTTTCACATTGTATTTACACATTGTATTAAACCTGAAATTTTGAAGTAGATTTTCTTGTCAAATTTACTCCAATAATCTTTGTTGTATTTACAACCTTTTTTATACAGTAGACTGGCTATATGGACATGCAAAATATATATACCTCTTATAAATATTTATAAAAAATACACCACAGTCACATAAAATAACATTTTTATATATAGAATACATTTATAATTCAATATAATTAATTTTAAAACACTTAATATCAGATTTTTGGTGCCTTTCATCAGATATTGTGGACACAAATGTTACTTACTACTTTTTTATAGAATGACTTACTAATTATTTTTATAGACGGTGATGGAAACTGATTCTAATAAAGAGAGGGGGCTTCAGGTCTCACACACATACAGACACTGTGCGTCTATCATTCAATCTCTCTCTACCACCATTCTTTTGTTTCATTCTCTTATCTAATGAGACGCATGTTCACTGACCTCTGTGAGCTGTTTGGTTGAAAGGGGTGTTCTGCTAATTACTATAAAGTGTGTGTGTGTGGTTTGTTTGCATGTAGAGTGTTGATTTTATTTGTTGTGTTGTCCATTGTTGTGTTGTGTTTGTGGGTGTGATGAATGGCTCTGTGCTGGCCAACTGCAGCTGCTCATTAATGTTAAGCAGCAAGCCCGTTTGTCTGTTCACCCTGCTTTTATTTGCTTATTTGTTTCCATCAGTGTGTGTTTGTTTACTTGTACACACACACACACACAAACGCACTCGCCCCACATATTTCAAGGTGACCGCAATGGTTCTTGCAGAATGAAATGAAAGAATAGTCTATAATAATGTCTTCAGTACAATCTGCATGCTATTTTTGTACTTGTGAAATCCAATACATTACATAAATAAGTCAGAAAAAGGAAATAAACATTTAAAGGAATAGTGCACCCAAAAATGACACATGATGTGAGTTTTTAAAAGATCTTTTCAAATACAATTCAGTAAACAACTTCTGTGTGCTCACTCTGTGATGCGTTCACAAATTTGTTATGTTGCAGTCAGGGAAATTTTCTTTCTTTCTTTCCATGTTTGTTTTTCAGTGGCCCCGTGAAGCACTGCTTTCTGTGTCCCAGACCTTCTTCCAGAACGTGGAGTTTGGCAGTGAGGAGATGAAGCAGTGTTTTTCAGAGATGTGTGTGGAGATCCATGTTAGCGTGACTGACATGGCGGAACGTTTTTACTCCGAACTGCGCAGACACTATTACACAACGCCCACCTCTTATTTAGAGCTCATTAACCTGTACCTGAGCATGCTGGGAGAAAAGAGACAGCAGCTGCAGGCGGTGAGGAGACTAGGCTATGAGTGATGCATAGATGCATAAATTATTGATGTGGTTACATGATTACTTAAGATTGTGGACTCTACTCTTGTGGAATCTTCCCAGAAATTTCAAGAAAAAAAAGTCGCTACCTTTTTAAATTTTAAAGTAAGAGATGTGTCAGCTTGTAGATATATTAGAGTAAAGGATCCATCAGAGCTGAACAAACATAGAAATGTGTGACTTGTATGTGTGAAATATAATGTGTGTTTGTCTGCACAGGCTCGAGATCGTGTGAAAAATGGTCTTACTAAACTGCTGGAGACAAATGAACTAGTTGATAAGATGAAGCAAGACCTCTCTGCTCTGGAGCCTGTGCTTAAACAAAAATCAATCGATGTCAATGCTCTCATGGAGAAACTCGCTGTGGATCAAGAGAATGCTGATCAGGTATGTGTATTACTAATAATTCAACCATTCCCCATCTGTTTTCACAGGAACTCATTTTATACTTCCATTTTTTCTCCTAGGATCAGCTTGTAATGCTATGTCTGCTGTATGTTAGAAGTCCCAAACCACATGAAAATGTTTAGATTTTTCATGATATGAACTCAATAATGCTTTGAAGAAGTACATCTTCTAACATTAACAGTTGCTCTTATGGACCTCTTTACCTGTAGGTGCGTAGGGTTGTGAAGGAGGATGAAGCTTTAGCTAAGGTAAAGGCAGAGGAGACTCAAGCCATTGCAGACGATGCTCAGCGTGATTTGGATGAGGCTCTGCCTGCACTCGACGGTGCCAACAAGGCCCTGAATGCCCTGGATAAAGCTGACATATCAGAAATCCGTGTCTTCACCAAACCACCAGACCTCGTCACGACTGTGATGGAGGCGGTGTGCATCCTGCTCAGCAACAAGTGAGTTCCATATTTATTATATTATATTGTATTATATAGAGTGCTCCAGGAGTCCTAAAACCCAGAAATATTTGCACTTTTGGTTCCATCGTCCCAAAGTCAATATGTTTTTAAAATGGTCTAAAGGCCTGAAATATTGTCTGCGGTTTCAAGTCTTACTCTATAACCTAAAATACACCAGTAATACCCCACTCGTGTTTAAGCCTTTACATGTCTTTAAAAATGTGGTTGCTAACAAAATGAGACGACATATTAAATGTCATCACACCAAACACGAAAACTGATCTACTCACTAGTTTATTTCTACAGCCTTGTTGTGTATGTACTTGTGCTCTTGCAAACTATTACAACTCAGACTATTCTGTTTTCTGCAATAATCCAAAAGCCAATGGAAAAATTATATTATATTACAAAATTTATAGACCCTCATCTCATGTGAGTGTGCAGGATAGAAACCTATTTATTAATAGTACAATAATTTCTGCAGGAGTAAAATTTTTAATGGTGAAAAAATGACTGCATGCATATTTAACCCTATGTTGCTCCAAGGGGATTGTGCAGAATCACATTTAAACCAAGTTGATGCGGCTGTGATCAGACACCTGTCCTGCTCATGGCTTTCAGAGAAAAAAATAACTGCATTGCCATCACACTGAGCATGTGACCGATGATAGACAGGACTTATCTAAAGAAACCCTGAATTAAGTATAAATAACTGTTTTTTTGTGGCATTTACAAACTATGCCATTTACAATCTATTTCTATTTTTTGAGTGTAGGGGCACTGATATGATTTTAATGCATGTTCATGAAATTTTGGTATTAAATCTTTTTAGGTATCTAATCTAGCTGCAGAAAAACATGTTCTCACACATCATAAACCCCCTCTGGCTTTGAGACCCTTCACAGTGTGACTCAGTATGTGCTGGCCATATTAACATCAGATTGTCTGACTGAGGAGCATCTGTGCTCTTTTCACTCAGTCATCAATCTCATCCTTCTCCTTCATCTCCTTACTTTCAGCATCACCATCATCATCTGCCGCAGAGCTACTCATTATTAACTTTATAAGACAGCAATTTAATGGGTGTTTAAAATGTCATAACACAGACTGAACAAGCTGTGTTTCTGCCTCTCCTCCTTCCTCTCTCTCTGCAGTTCTTTTATCCTTCTAATTGTTCAATTTGCTCATGATGTTAAACCTGTGCTGCATCTAAGTGGCAGATTAGTGGAGTTTAAACTCAACATGAAATAAAGATCGACCCCATTTACTTTCTTAATACATGTTCCTGGTCTTACTGTGAATAATTCATCCATATTTTACCCTCCAACCACCTTTATAGTCCACTTTCATGATCCAATTAATTTCAGATGGACAAAATCAGGTCATTTTGTTTTGAATATCCAGTTTCACTTGGAAAAAAGTTAACATTACAGAAGTGAACATTTCATATCGACATAATGAGTTGTAATATTACTTATTAATATTACAGTGTGCTGTTTAATATGAGAGACTTTTAATTGCTCTATATTAACATTTTAAAATATTAACTCCAGTATAAAATTAGACACCATCTCTATATTGCCTGGTTTTTAGCTGTTAAATATATAATCCTCTGTTATTGTAATCGGCTTTGTTTTATGTTTCCAGCTGCGTACTCATCCAGCTGGTGTTAAATCTAATGTAATTAAGGGGTTGGTGGAGAGGATATGGTGTTGTAATATGTTGAACATTCAGATATTACCAACCATAATTTCTTTGCCAAAAGAAAAGAACAATATACACTTTAAAGTAACTCAGACGAGCCTTGTAGGATTTTAAAACTAAAAAGACTTCACTGTAAATTCTTTCTTCATTAAACTGGACATTCATCATTTTATTCAGTTATTACAAATAAGACATTTGACTGAATTGCACTTTCTGAAAAATATTTGGTAACATACCATTTCTAAGCCGTCTAATTCTATATTTCATACCTACTGTTTTAGTTGCTACAGTAGTTGTAGACTTCACTTCCTATCATTCCTTTGTTTTCGCCCAACAAGGACAGACTGGGCCAGTGCAAAGCAGCTCCTGGGTGATGGAAACTTCCTGAAAAAGCTAATGGACTATGACAAGGACAATATCAAACCTCAGATTCTTCAGAAGCTGCAGAAATACATTATTAATCCAGACTTTGTGCCTGATAAAGTGGAAAAAGTGTCCAAGGCCTGCAAGTCCATGTGTATGTGGGTAAGGGCCATGGACCTGTACTCAAGAGTTCTGAAAGAGGTTGGGCCCAAACGTGAGAAACTTGCTGCTGCTCAGGTGAGTCTGTTTTTTTTTGTAGTTTTTTTATGTTGATATGTAGATAATTTATATTGCATTATGTGTGTGTAACTATGTATTGTTTGCTGTTATTATTAATTTGTTTTGGTTTTATCAGGCCGAGTTGGATGCAACAATGTCCACCTTGAAAGAAAAGCAGAAAAAACTACAAGAGGTGGAGAGCCAAATCAAAGCTTTACAGGAGCAATTTGAATCCAGTGTGGCTGAGAAAGAGATGCTGGGTGAGAGAAAGAGAGAGATGAAGAGTCAGATAGCATCCACGACTGCATAATAATTGAATTTATTGAAATTTATCACAAAGTGAGCTAAATGATAATAATGCAATAACAGAAAGCAAGAAATAGTTTTGGGGCCAAATAAAGGGATTTAAAAAAAAAAGGATAATGGAATTTAGAAGAGGATTGAATAATGGTTATTCTTGGATTACTGTGCAAAGTCAAGTGAATAAAATTTACATTTATAACAAATAAGAGTGCTGCAGGGAGTTATGTATTTTTGCATGCTATAACTCATCTACTCACTAGTTTGTTTTTACTGCCCCGTTGTGTGTATAATCACACTCTTGTGATCTATTCTAACTTTCTAACATTCAGGAAAAATATTTAAGAGTTGTTAGAAGCTTAGTGATAGTGATGTCATGCGACCATGGTGTAGTTCGTGTATAGCCTTCATTCAGCTTTTTATTTATGCCGACTGTATATAGACTTCAAAATTCAGCTGTGATCATTTGTGAAGATTATCATGATGAACACAACATAATAATTCATAAACATGTTGGTCACAGAGCGTTGGATTATTCTGCAATAATCCAATGGAAGGCCAATGTAAAAAATCCTGTTGGGTACTCTTTGAGGGAACTGGTGTGATGCTAACTTATGGTTTGGCCTACAAAAATACATTATCACTGCAGTGTTCTATATATGGTGTGGGTTCAGTAATTGTGGGATTTTGTGTGTATGAGTGAAGTATTCATGTTGTTTTTATTAGGGATGTACAAAACTACATATTTCTATGTCAACTACTCAAGTTGTCGAAATGACTAGTTGACTAATCTTATGAAAGCCTGGACCAATTTAGATGGTATTTTTAGTGACTGTTGACATAAGATGGACACATTTTTAAAATGACAGTGAGCTGTTTATAAGGTGCCACACAGTATGCCTTTATGAATCTGTGTGTATATTTATCTGTGTTTGTGTGTGTGTTGTAGATAAAACCAGGGTTCTGACCGAAGTACGTCTGGGTCGGTCGGGGAAGTTAACATCTGCTCTGGGAGACGAGCAGGTGCGATGGCAGGAAAGCATTACTTTCTTTGAACAGGAAATCCACAACGTCATTGGAAATGTGTTCATCGCTGCTGCATGTGTGGCTTATTACGGCGCGTTCACCTCCCATTACAGACAACTGGTAGTGTATTAGATCATAAGCTTTTCTCACTCCACAGCATACCTTAATTATAAAATGCCACTGAGTATATTACATTATCTGGCAAGGCTTTAAAGTCAAGCCTGTCTTATCCTCTTAATCATGACCTATGTCAAATGCCCACCTTACCGAACTATGACACATCAAAACAGAGTTCCCCTTCAGCTTACAGAATACTAACACTTATTTCTGAGAATCGTGCATATGATGAGCATTTTTTGTGTTGTGTAGCTTATAGATCACTGGATCACACGCTGTCAAAAGTTGGGAATCCCAATCAGTGACAACTTCAGTCTTATCAGCATTCTAGGAGATCCCTATGAGATCCGACAGTGGAATGCTGAAGGGTTGCCGCGGGATAATGTCTCCACAGAGAATGGAATACTTGTGATGCGGGGACGCCGCTGGCCACTCATGATTGACCCTCAAGATCAGGTAACATCTAACTTTCCCGAACCTTCCAATAATGCTGTTTCAGTGACTTAGCAAGGCAAGTCACAAGAACAATTTTAATTTAATAATGAAATTTATAGTCCTTTAAATAGCACTAAAAAGTTTCCAGCCCACAGTGCCTCACATAACCATTAAAACTAATTAATCTGTTCATGAAAGGGTTAAGATGAGTCAGTTCATTCAAAAGCATCTTATTTTCAGGTTGAAAGGAAGCTAATAGGTCTTTTTCTGGCAGGCAAAGCAGCTGCCACACACTGTTTCAAGATGATCATTATAGTTTACCACATGCGAACTTGATGGTGGCCTAACCACAGACTTTCCCCACTGCTGCAACCAAGGCCAGCATGGATAGGCACAGGAGGAGTTACTTCCCTCAAGCACTCTGAATTCCTAATGTAGACACTGTTAAGAGACTGCAGAATTACGACAAATGCCCCCATGACACCAGACAGTACATTCCATTAATATACGACACTGACTATATCTCTCATGCATATTTGACCACTATCACGTTTTGGTGTTTTTGAAAGAATACTTTTATTTTCACCAAGGCTGCTTTTATTTGAAAATGCAATATTACATATTTAAAATGATTTAGTTCTGTGATGGCAAAGCTGACTCCAGTCCTAAGTGTCACATAATCCTTTAGACATCCTTCGAATATGCTGATTTGGTGCTCAAGTAACATTTGTAATTATCATAGTTAAAAACAGTTGTGATGCCTAATATTTTTGTGGAAATTTGTAGTACATTTTTTCTAGATTTCTTTAATAAAAAGGTCAAAAGCACAGCATTTATTTTAAAATAGAAATCTTTTGTATCATTGTAAATGTTTTTACTGTCATCAGAAATAAAGTATTAATTTCTTTGAAGAAAATAAAATTAGTGATCCCAAACGTTGGAACGGTAATGTATGTTTAAATTACAAATGGAAGTAACATGGAGCTAAATTTAGACTGACTTGTTTAAAGATGCTTTCTGTATAATTCTTGCCACCTCAATAGATCTATTCTCAATGGATTCCTGTTTTGAATTTCGTATAGCCTGTGTCATCAGAACATAAACGAGTGCGTCAGGTGAAGGGCATCTTTAAAAGAAAAGTGTTGTTCAGTCGGTTAGAGATGATGTCACAATGGAACGAAGGACAGCCTTCGCAACCCAAATAGGAAAACAACCCGCCTCCCTGCATTACCATACAGATATCTTTCCCCCATTCCAACCTCTCCATTTTCATTACTGTCCTCCGGTTTCAGCACATTTGCCTGTCGTTCCCCTTTTTCCTTGGCTCTTACTTGTCATTTGTGTTTTACTCTCTCTCCCTCTGGCTGTCTCTCTTGGGAGACATCTGTCTTCTAGAGAGACCGAAACAGACATTCAAACATCAGACTGTCACACATTTACATACACACAAACACCATGACACAAACACTCTACACTCAACTCATCTCCATTCTGTATTGTGGCATTGATGTCATAATACTTAGATTCTACATGCACGTCTCACACACACAAACACACACACACACATTTCTATATAGTACAATACTTAATTTCAGCAGAATCCAAACCCAGATTCTTTACAAAGGGACATCTGTCACATTCTTTTCATCTGAGAAAGATGTTTCTCTTCATGTCTCTCTGTCACACATACATGCACAAATATACTCATGCACTCACATAATGATAAAGACAAAGTCGTAGTATGAGAATAAAGTCAAAAATCAAAGTCGTTGCAATAAGAGATTAAGGTAATATTTTGAGAATAAAGTGGTAGCAAGCTAATGTTCAATGTATTTAATTAAAAACAGCAATAAAACGTTCTAAAGGTTGAAGTGGTCTCCCACTCCTTAAGTTATATTGTTGTCTTTTATGAGGTAAATAATGTTAAGTGACTATTTACAAGATGTTTTATTCACAGCATAATAAATGATTGGAAATAACATTTCACGTCTTCAAATCCATTTTTTATTTGTAGCGCGCCAGCCACCCAGTAATCGCAAAAAGCTTTGTGTGTTGTTGCTTTTAAAATAACACAGCTCAGCTTTCAAATTTTGTCAGTTTTATCATGAAATACAAATTATAAATGCGTTTTTCCCCTTTATTACAAGTTATAGAATGATATAAACGTGAACGAACATCAAAAGGCATAAAAAACAGTATAATTGAATGAATCTAATGTCTCATTGTAATCGAAAAGATGACTGATTCACATGCTGCTTAAACTGAGGCAAATACAGAGATCTGTCACATCACATTAAAGAGCGGGAAAACACATTATTGTATTTGTATTTCACTATAAACCTGACAGAATTTGAAAGCTGAGTTTTATATTAACAGTATTCAAATCAGTATTCAAAAAATATTCAAATCATTTGCCAGGCCACCGGAATTTCTCCTGGTGCTCCCAATTTGCATGCGCAATATAGGCTATACTCTCAAAATATTATATTTAATTATATTAACTTGAATCTCGTAATTTGCTACGATGTAATTCTCATAATTTAGAATTTTAGAATTTTTAATTTTTTTAATTTTTACAGCTTTATTCTTGTAATCTTGTTATTATTTTTTTCTATACGTGGCATTAAAACACCGTCATACATAGGCATGTAACTGTCATAATGAAAAAAGCATGTGACAAAAAAAAGCTTATAAATGTATGATATTAATGGGTTATTCATGATGACGTACTCTCACATGCATTCAAGAAGTAAGGAAATCTGTTATTACTTTTTTAAATGATGGTTACACCACATTACCTTTTTACAGTAATGCAATGCAGGCTTTTACGTATTATATCTAGGCAAATCGTTGGATACGGTCGAAAGAGGCAAAGAATGGTCTAAAGGTGATCAAGCTAACCGATGCAGGTTTCCTCCGTACACTTGAGAACGCCATCCGGCTGGGCATGCCTGTACTTCTGGAGGAGGTAAACTTTGACCGTTCTTTCACTTTTGAAACTTTTTAGTCGAATGTAAATACAAATACATTGCTGAAATAAGAATTTAAATATTTAAAATTACAGATTAGAGTTGATAGGGACTGATAACTGATATCTGATTGGCTTTGAATGGTTTAATTCAGTCTTAAATGAGTGATTCTGTAGTGAGTTTATTAGTTCTGACTCTTGCCAGATGTGATTTTCTGATGAATCTAGTTTCAGTCATGTTTGTTTTCATTGCTGACAACTGAGGCTTATAGTTTTCCCCTAGCATCTATTTCTAGATCAGTTTTAAGAACAGAGATCAGACATCTGTACCATACCAAGAGATCTAATATAAAAATGAAACTAAATGCTGAATATTTATCATAACTGCAAAATAAACAAATATCATGCATTTCACTCATACAGTATTTGTGTGTGTACAGCTAAAAGAAACACTGGACCCTGCTCTGGAACCCATTCTTCTGAAGCAAACATTTGTGTTAGGTGGAAGAACGTTGATCCGGCTGGGAGATTCTGACATTGACTATGATAAAAATTTCCGTTTCTACATGACCACCAAAATGGCCAATCCCCACTACCTTCCAGAGGTATGTGTGTCAATCTGAGCATGAGAACACACAAACAGCTCCATCAAATTATATTAATAATTTTTGTTTTCAATTTTCATTTCATATAAAATATAAATATTCTTGTTATGTGGGACTCCTTTGTCACCACCTGTAACCAGAGAATCTACAGGGGTTGAACACCCATTGATTCATAGAGTTTGTGTAGGCTACAGTGTAAAAAGTAATTGTAGTGACTATCGTTTATTTATCTTTTATTGTCTATATTCTCTAGGTTGTGTATCAGTGTAGTATAAGTTGTGTTCAGCAGTGGTTAGTACAAGTGCTTGATGAAATGGGTGATTTTTTTGACTTCCTAAAAGGCAAATCATGGGAGCCCTCTTAGCAGGAACATCTATAAACTTGATAGCCTAATTGTTGGTGTTTTAAGAACAACACTCTTTACGATTATGACTGCGTAGACAAAGCATGGCAAGACTTCATCAGCAAAGAAGATTTCTGAGAAAACAACTGAAAGTAAATCAAAGGCACCATCAAACACTACTAAGCATTGTGTCCAAACAACACAGAAAATTATTGCAGAAGTGACAGCAAACTTCAATATTCACCTTGAAGACCATGTTTTCACAAACTCACAAAACCAACATCCATAAAAGAGCTGCAATTGCTAAAACTTTAATCACAGACACCAGTGCTAAAGTGCGAAAAGATAAAGTCACGATCATGAAACCTGGACAGTTGGAGCGCCAAGATAAGCTTCAATATCTGCCCTGGCCTTGTCAAATCACCTGACTTGAATTTTATCAAGCCACTGTGGGCAGTTTTTAAAGTAGAGTGAGAAACAGATTCCCATCTCCAGTATCTCTGAAGCAAGTTGCATATGTTTTGATAGACAGCATTCTACTGGAGACTATTCAAAAATTTACATATGAATCTGTTCTGAGAAGGTTGGAGGCTGTATTAAAAGCAAATTGTGGTAGAAAGAAAATCATCTATTTCCTAGGTGTTCACAATACTTTGTCCAACCCCTGTATGTGACTGATAATTCATTCTTCCCTGCAAATGTCTGACCCCCGCAGTCTTGTTGTGATATGTAATTACTGTCAGTGTTTCATTAGCAGCTCATTGTTAATTTATCCTCTCAGACTATTGTGCAAATGGCAGGGGGGATTTTAGAAAGCATTCTGGGGTCAAGGTTGACACCTGTTTAAGGTCAACTAGATTTGGCACTGTAGCAAAGTGGACACGGTTGGCACCAGCCCTTCACATATCTGTTGTGGCACCACCTTGTGCACCAATCCCTCCCTGGCTCCATGCCATGTCAACTCTCGCTGGAAAATTCTGGGGTGGATGCGGATCAGCGCCCACCTGCCAAGAGACAATGCTCTAGCAATCATAATAGACAAGGCCACGGGCAATAGCGCTTGCAGCAGGCAGAGAGCACACTGCCAGATACAGTTGCCTGTCAAATGGGGATGTGCCATTGTAAGCTCCAGCATTAGAGACAGGACAGACCTGTCATTTCAGCTTATGTGAAGAGAGATGAGCTGTCCTGACAGACCAGTCTGGACTAAAGAAACATTCTCACAGACAGACAGCAAATACAAAGCACAAAGTGGGCCTCTAGAGGATTTTTAGAGTGGAAAGTTAGCATCTCTTAGGGGATACATTTAGCAGATAATGCCAATCATTATTCACATTCCCCTAAAGAATGCATGTTTGTGCTATTTAGAATTACAGGTCAATTTTTTTTTTTTTTTTTTTATAATTCAAATTTGAATGATTTTCTGCCTTCCTCTGAGCCACCAGCATTGTCTCAAACCAGAACAAGTTATTTATGTAGTTTGCTGTCAATTAATGTTGATACTGTACAAGTTATGGTATGACCCCTTTAAGCTACACATCCATAATTGTTTTATGACTTATTTGTGTCAGGTGTGCATCAAAGTGACCATCATCAACTTCACCGTTACCAAGTCTGGACTGGAAGATCAAATCCTAAGGTAATCCCGTGCTTTGAATATTCAGATTCAATTTAAAAACAAAAAGCACATGAGACACATGTGATACATTAAAATCTGCTATAGATAAAAACTTAGTTAACCTTTTGGCTGTGCTGAAAATCTTATCTTTTACCTAATGTTGATGTTTCCAGTCAAAAATGCTTGTAAATCTCTCACAATATTATATTGTCAACAAATCTTGGATTCAATCTTTTTGTCAACTCTTTATTGTTTCAATTATCTCAGGTTTTGTATTTCTTTTTGAAATTGGTTGGTCATAGGCCTCATTGATGTGAGCTTATGAACCTGTTTTTGAGTAAAGAAAGCATTATTTGTGGATAATTTTGTCAATCTTCACTCAAAAACATAAGGTACATAATACTGAATCCAATATTTGTTAATAATATAGCATAATGAGAAATTTATAAGCAATTTTTTTGTAGGCCGTTCATTTTTGACTGGAAACACCACAAGTGTTGCTAAACCCTGTGTGAGCAAAGTCAGTATGTTTTAGTCCAATGCAATAACTTGCAATTTTAGGAAAAAGAAAATTTAAGTCCTCCAGAGGTCTAAAATATTCACCTAGGAGACAGCAGCTGAATCAGAGGTGTTTATTTTTTTAAAAGCAAGGAGTGCTGGAGTAATGCAGTAGCATAAGAGTTGTAGATTTCTGAGTCTTTGCTTTTTATATCATGGTCCAAGGATATGAAAACCATCACCCCTTGGCTCAAGTCCTACATTGTTATAGACTTTATTATTGGGTCATCTTATGGGTGGTCCAATCACAGCTGGTCAACAAAGACACATTACCATTTACAACTGGTATTAACATGTATCATATGCAAACACATTTCATTACACAAGTTGACATACAGCATAATAACATAATTTTGTCTACCAAAAAAGTATTATTAGATGTTTATGGTGATTATTTGATTAAATTATTATTCTCTTGCCAAATACTACTCTGTAAAATTTAGCTTGACTTGTTGTGATTGTTTAATTTTGTCTATACCCAGTGATGTAGTTCGTCTGGAGCGTCCTGACTTGGAAGAACAGAGAAACCAGCTGATAGTTCGCATCAATGCAGACCGGAACCAGTTAAAAGCCATTGAGGACCGAATTCTCAAACTGCTCTTTACCTCTGAGGGCAACATCCTCGACAACGAGGAGCTTGTGCAAACATTACAAGAGTCAAAGGTCAGTGGTTTGGGGTCAGAATTTTAAAGAGAGGGCATAGTTATGTGTTTTTATGGATCTATAGTAGTTTTCGTGTGAAGACAGTACTTAAATACTTAGTGAGCAGATCCAGTAATTATATATAAAGGCAGCTGAAGATGTTATTTACTTTAACCTTTATTTACCCTAAAGCAATATGAATTCATACACTACCGTTCAGTTTGGGGTTTGAAGTCTCTTATGCTCACCAAGGTTGCATATTTGTTAAAAATACTGTAAAAACTGTAATATTGAGATATATTATTACAATGTAAAAACTGTTTAATAAACTGTTTTCTATTTTAATTTTTTTTAAATATATCTTGTTTCAAAGGTGAATTTTCAGCAGCCATTTGGTGCTCAAGAAATATTTTGGTTAAAAAAGGTTGAGCTATTTTTGTGGGAACCATGATTATTTTTTCCAAGATTCTTTGATATAAAAATGCAGTTCAGAAGAACAACATTTATTTTTCTTCACGGTTACTTTTGTCAATTTAATGCATCCTTACTGAATAAAAGTATTAATTTCTGAAAAAAGGCAATTTTACTGACTTCACTTAAAAAAAAAAAAAAAAAATCTTGGAAAAAACTGAAGTTAACTCTGAAAAGTACTTGCATCATTTGTTTGCAGAAGCCACTTTGTTTGATAATTTATGTAATTCGTTGACATTTTATTTATTTTAAGTGTCCAGACGCTTTTTGTTGCCACTGTTTATATAATAATTGTCATTAAACCTTTTTTCCACTATGCTAATGACTGCTGCATACAAAAAGGAGAGGTTTACTTCACAAACAAAGTAAATGTCACAGTCAACTAAAAAGATTATGTGAACATTTGGGAATGAGGGCTGACACAGTTTAATATTTTTATTTTGTTATAAAAATAATATAATTTTATATTTTTATTTTTGTTTTAAGATTTGGAAAAACAAATGCTATGTTTCCTCTTGTGCCACTATCACAAGCAACTCAACATGAGCATTTTACCATATTTTTGAATAATTTAAATTTTTATAATGTGAAACTATAGAAAAAAGTACTCCTCTAGATTTATAGTACAGTACAGTTGTGCCAGCATTTGTAATGCTGCCTTAATCTGCCTAATTTCTTTAGTGAATCAGGTGCAAAACCAGCATATATGCTGTTTACTAATAAATGGCGCTTTCACTTGGCACAATACATTTTTAGCAAATTCCCCTGACATAGTTTGTTTGTGCCAAATTTGAGCAAGCAGAAGGATCAGAGGCACAGATTGCATGTCACTGTCAACCTTCCACCGCCTACAGAGAGTAATGAAAGGCTGAATGGGATGTACGGATAGATTGATAGATGAACGAAAGGTTGGGCCGGCAAAGAACGAAGTATCCGTCTCAAAGGCAAAAACAGCTCTGTCTCTGTGTGACATCTCTGCTACAGTTTCGTGTATCTCTGTGGCACTGATACTGCTGTCAATATGGATGGCTTTATAGCTCCTTTTGCATTTTAAGATGCTTTATAAACACATTAATCTATCAAGTCATTACATTTGTCTCTGTTTGGAGTACAACACTTACATTTGACATGAAGCAGATCTGCTAACAATTTATCCTCTTTTCTCTTGCACAGGTGACATCTCAGGCCATTAAATCTCGGCTGGTGGAGGCAGAGACGACAGAGGAGATGATCAACGCAGCCAGAGAGAAGTATCGCCCCGTTGCCACACGTGGCTCCATCATGTATTTTGTCATTGCCAGCCTGTCTGAGATTGACCCCATGTACCAGTTCTCCCTAAAGTACTTTAAACAGGTAATTTCAGTCTAGAGCAGACATTCTAGAATATTATTTCAGGATTTAAAGTAATAAAAAAAAATTTATTAAATAAAATAAACCCAGCTTTGCAAAAACCGATAACTAATTTTTTTATTGTGCGTTCCAAGTACTATCAATCAAACTGCAGTTGGGTTGTTTTGATTAAGTAATAATAACTTAAACAATAAAGGTAATTTACAAAATTAAAGTTCATTGAAAGTATGTTTTTTTTACATATTAAAAGTTTGTTTTATAGCAAAAGCAAATAACTCCACATTTCATGTTTTAGAGTTAAAAAACCAACACTCCTTTAATCTTTGTAATCTCCTCAGATGACAATGTAGATGCCTGACAAACGTTGTTGTTGTGATCATAGACTGTATGTATGTGATTATACACAATATACAGAGCTTTCCCTCACCATTGTAACACGCTGCTTTTGCAAGGTTGTGTGAAAAAGTTTCAGCTTTTATTTTCCTTTACGCCCTAAAGAAGATATCACAGGTCCATCAAGTTCGTCGAAATCATCCATCTTCGATCACTTTTAGTCAGCTTTGACGAAACTCCTCTCAGCTAGCACGTCTTTTCAAAGTGAAAGCAGCTTTGCCACCTGACCTAAATACAGCGCGCACTTATCGGCTTCTGTTCAAAAACAACAAGGGTGCTTGTCAGCTTAGATCGCGCTATATGTGGAGAATAATGCATGGCAATCAGCTCATTTTTAATTTTTTTTTAAAGTGGAGTTTATCGGTTTTTGCAAATAAACTCTTCATATACTGTTTAAATTTTGGGGTCTATAGGATTTTTTTTAAATTCTTTCACAAAGTGTCTTATGCTCACCTGCATTTATTTGATCAAAAATACAATAAAAACAGTAATATTGTAAAATATTTTTCGACCCCAGACTTTTGATCAGCAATCTATATGTATATATACAGTAGTTATATTGTTCAAAGTGACTTTCAGTGCATTTTGCCAATTCACGCATCCCCTGAGAATTTCCCTGAAATGTTTTTGCAGTTGTTCAACAATACTATTGAGTCATCAGAGAAGCACAGAGATCTGAGCGTGAGACTGCAGATCCTGTTGGATCAGACTTTGCTGAGCGCCTACAAGAACGTGTCTCGCGGCCTTTTTGAGCAGCACAAGGCCATCTACAGCTTCATGCTGTGCGTGGAGATCATGATGCAGAGGGGAGAGATCTCTCAGCAGGAGTGGCAGTACTTTCTGCGAGGAGCAGGAGGCATGGAGAAGGTCAGGGATGTTGAAAGGGCATATGTGATAACAGAAAAAGAAAAAACACGTGTGTGTGTGTGTGTGTGTGTTTGTGTGTGTGTAAGTACTTATGTATGTAAGTTCTTATTCTGATTCTGTAGAAGGCAATTATCCTTCTACAAGTCATGAATGAGATTTAATTGTGTTGATTGTTAGATTGTAGAACTGTTTTCTAATTTTTCCCTTTCCTCAGGGGCCTACGGTCTCTGCCCCCATTAAAAAGGCATCTCTCTAATGCCCCACACTGTTATATTGTTTTAGTGTGCATTGAAGCAATGTGTTTTTGTGTGTATTTCAGTAAACTGAGTCCTGTTCTGTTGCTAAGGAAAGCTTCTCTGTTACTATTGCTCATGGGTAACCCTAAGTATTAAACTTGGTTCCAGTACTATTAGGGACATGAATGAAACTCAAATCGTGTGGCTTGTTGAGAAGATGTGTGCTGTTACTTTTCTAATTGATCAAACTTGGACAATCAGGCAATCAAATATGCAAAAAATTCCACATTCTTACTTAGGGGTGGACATTTTGGCCAATAAACAAATCTCCAGAACACCCTATTACCCATCTGGAATGCATTTAGAACACCCAGGTAACCTCAAGGAAACATGCTACATCGTTTAAAGTCCTGGCGATCACCTACTGCTCTTGCAAGCTCCATTTCACCTTATATTAACATTGATTTTATATTTGAAAAGGATTGTATTTGCACTTTCACTCCAGTGTGTCTCCCACACAAAATTAATCACCATTTACATATTACACGAGAGGTCGCATTAAGTAAAACATTTGTCATTTACCGAATTTTATAAACACTGACGGATATTTTTGTGTTCCTTTATTTATGAACCTCTCAGTGTAGGATGTTAATATGGTTTAGAAATTAAGGAAAAGAGGGAATTTCTCTGCGGAGAGAAATAAGAGAAGAAAAAATTCCAAGTGTAATAATCCAATATGCTGTCCATCACTGCTTGTAACTAATTTTCTTCTGATAGGTTTATATTTCAGTCTACGCCAGTGTTTGTCAACATTTTTGTACTCAAATCAATTATGACTTGTTGCTTGATCAAAGTCCCTAATCTCAATTCATGCTGTTTGATGGCTTCTGACATGTATCAGTATGATGAAATATTACTTATGCAGCCTTATTCACAAACACACACACACATTTTCTGATCATAACACTCCTGCTTCCCACTGCAGGAATTGCCAGAGAAGCCAGAAGTGCCATGGTTGTCTGATTTTGCCTGGGAGACTTGTTGTAATCTAGAAGACCGACTACCATGCTTTAATGGCATTAAAAAGGAGATCATATCCACACCTATATCTGTCAAACTGGGTATATTCTTCCTGTTTCATTAAAACATCACTGTCTCATGCTTGCACAGTTTCTTGAAAAGCATCAATCACAAAATGGAAATCGTACAGTAATTTTTATCTTAATGATATTTTTCCTTGTCTCTTTTTCTCAGGGCAACTAGAGGTAACAATAAACCCTGAACAGTGGGATGGGTATGTTACTGACATTCCTCCTTTCTCAGAAGACATACCCCCTGAGAAACAGCCACAGGTCAGAGGTCACTGGAACCAGCGACTTGGGGCCTTCCAGAAACTCATCCTCATCAAGAGTTTTATGGAGGAGAAGGTAAAAAAAAAAAAGAAAGAGAAAAAGAAAGGAAGAGAGAAAGAGAAAGAAAGAAAGAAAGAAAGAGAAAGAGAGAAAGTTGACTTACTATGTAAGACTGTTTCTGCCAGAATCTCACTATTCTGACTTTATTTCTTGCAATTCCAAGTTTATTCTGAGTTAAATGAGCTGATTCTCAGATTAATTCATAATTTTTTTCCTCAGAATTAACAATTCATGACACACAATTATGACTTTATACGAGTTTGAATTTTGTAATTTTGAGCTAGCATCTCACAAGTCTGACTTTTTCCTGTCTGCTCTGATTTGAAATTTAACAATTCTCTAAATTCTCAAAATTCGCTTAATATTTTTAGAAATAATTTTAAAAATATAACTGACACTAAAAGTAATTGCAACCTTGTATCTCACTACTCTCAAAATTTTCACAATCAACAAATTCACTCTCTTCACACTTCACTCTCACAAATATCACAATTTGAGTTAAAATCTCAATATTCAGGCTTTCTTTAATGCCTTTAATCTGTTCAGATGTCTCCCTAGCTGTTGTATATGCTTTGATATAAAGAAACTGTGATTTGTTTGTGTGTGTGTGTGTGTGTGTGTGTATGTGTTACGGTTCCTGTGTGTCAAGTTTCTTGTAAGTCTGCTTGAGTTATGTGTCATTATCAGCTGGTATGATTCTTCATTGAAATGTATTTCGAGTCTCTTACTCTGTGTGTTTTCAGGTTGTGTTTGCAGTGACTCAGTTTGTTATCATTGGTTTGGGACAACAATTTGTGGAGAATCCCCCAGTGGATCTTGCAACCCTGTATGCAGACATGTCTCCTTCCATTCCCCTGGTCTTTATTTTAAGCACAGGCTCAGATCCAATGGGAGCATTCCAGCGGTTTGCCAATGAGAGAGGATACCAAGATAGGTACTTGTACATGCACTGTGACATTTATATACCGTTTACTCACTCACTTCCCAAGTGTCACTCCCAGTTATGTCACACATGTTAGTACATACATACATGATTGAATACTCAGAGTGTTGTACATTCACTTCTGCTGAATATATTAATTCATATTGAATGTGTGATACATGTTTCAGATAGCTTACAAACAGATCTCCTAAAATTAAAAAACTTTAGTATGTGATATTTATGACGAAGGCTTACACTCTTCACATTTTGCTCAAAACGGGGGTACCACAGGGATCAGTGCTTGGACCTCTATTCTTCTTTTGCATACACTTCACTTCTACTTCAGATCCCATGCTTCTTTTAGCATTGCTGTGCTCATTACATTCAGCAGTACACATACAGTAAATTCCTCCTCCTGTGTATGTGCCTCGCCGACATATCAAATTTGCACCTTAGCTCACACTGCTGCCAATTTCCTATATTCCCGTTACTTTCAGTCTTGCAATAAATTGTAAACCTGATAAATTGTCACTTCTGCTTGCCAACTATGAGAACAGTTGATTCATTAGTAATTCCAACAAAGCCACAAGAAACACATTTTCAAAAGGTTCACCTATTGTCAAGGACTTGTATTAGTTTTGGATAGCCAAAAACTATCCCTAAATACAAAGAGACTCTTTGAAAAGTAAAGCTGTTTATTTGATTTATGTGTGTGTGTGTTAATATGTAATTTAGGCATGGGTGCATCTAAAATAATTGTAGTAACAATTATTAAGTAAATCTGACAAACTTTGGCAAATCCAGTACCTAAAATATAAACACTTGCAGTTATTTTGCGTTTTTTGTATTGCAGGGTGAAATCAATCTCACTGGGTCAGGGTCAAGGGCCTATTGCGGAGAGGATGATTATGGAAGCTCTGAAGACAGGCAACTGGATCTTCCTGCAAAACTGTCACCTTGCTGTGTCGTGGATGCTGGCAATGGAGGAGCTTATCAAAACCTTCACTGAGCCTGGTTAGTTTGTATGTGTGTATAAGTGAGGTCTTGCTTTGTAGCCTAGTCCTTTAAATTAGGGGTCAATTTAAAAAAATATTTATATTCAACCAAAAATAAACGTAATAATGCTGTAGTTCAACTACACTACTGCCCAAAGGGGTCTGTTAAATCTTCATATAAAAACAGTAATTATATGAAATACCATTTAATTTTTTTTTTTTTTTCATACGTATTTTAATATATGCTCCTATGATGGCAAAGCTGAATTTTCTCTCCAGTCTTCAGTGATCACGTTTCTTCAGAAATCATTCTAATATGCTCATTTGGTGCTCAAGAAACCTCTTCTTCTTCTTCTTCCTCTTCCTCTTATTACTGTAGAAAATGGTAACGTTTTATTTTGAGGTGCCATTGTTACACGTAGAGCTGCACAATTAATCGAATTTCTAATCGCGATTACGATTATGGATGCCACGATTACATAATCGTTCAAAGCTGCGATTACAAAAATAAATAAACAATTAAAAATGACCACTTGCATTATTCTGTGTGCTTAAGAGTTGTTTGCAGCACGAGGTTTAACAAACTCAAACACATTGGATAAAAGACTTAATAAGAAGCACTCGAGTTCAGCGCAGAGTTCTCCAGGACAAATCACATCTCTTTAATTTAAACTAGTTTAATGCCAAATAAATCGGAGCTGTTATTCTCATCAACATTGATGCAGAAACAGTGCAACAACGATCCAGTTAGAAGACGTTTCAATCCACAAATCACCCACATTTACCATAATTTTACTGTAGTAACACTAACGGTAACAATGGTAAGGTGGCTCAATAATGGTAAGGTACTCAATACTTCATATTGAGTATTATTATATTATTAATATACTAAATATGTTAAAGGAGTAATGGAATATAATTACATTATTTTGTTAATTATTCTATCAGTTAATGTGGATTTGTTATTGACTGAATGTCTTTAGGCTACTGTTTTTCAATGCAAACACCATAGAAACCATATAGTTAGGCTACTTTTTTACCATGGTAATGAGATGCTGTACTTTTGGTTATGTATAAAAGATGAGGCTGTTACAGTTTTCACAATGGAACTGACAAATGTACATCTGCATCCCAACTCAAACTCCTGCTACTCTGAACTCAAGCTCCTGTTCTAATGTGCATTTCTAAGAGACAAAACTTGTAATATTACATGTTCAGTGCTACCAAATCAGATGCTGGTGCCACCGCTCTCGAATGTTAGTCTGGAGCCCTGATAATATAAATTGTATTGTAAAATGTTACTGTAATTTGAAATTCCATCTGTTTAATTGTAAATTAAATATATAGCTTTAATAAACCTTTTTTTTTCTTTTAGTTAGTGTTTTAGTATAACATTATTATACCATGCATAATTTTACCTTTTTTTGTTTAAAGAAGAAACCAAACCAGTTGACATTTGAGGCTCAATGCTATAGAAATCAATAAAAGTTCAGGAAGAGTGTTTTCAGCCTTTTTTTAAATATATATTTTATATAAAAATATGGCATGCAGCTTCAAACAATGGCATAAATCTGTTCAAAATAATCGTTATTAATAATCGCAATTACAATCTAAAGGGAATAATCAACAATTATGATTTTTGTCATAATCGTGCAGCCCTAGTTACACGTTACATTACTATTATAATAACAATAAATTATGCATAATTACATGCAAGTAACCATGAGACAAACACTAATCCTAACCCAAGCCATATATTGAGTACATTTAGTTAATTAATATTACTTAGTTCTTAAATGTATAATTACACTGTAACAAGGACACCTTAAAATAAAGTGTAACCTACGTGGCAAATATAGGATTTTTTGATAAAAATAAAGTTCTAGAGAACAGCATTTATTTGAAATAGTGAACACATTTAAAAAATTTCAATTTGATTAATTAAATGCATCCTTGAAATTAATAAAATGATTGATTTCTTTAAAAAATTACCTTACCGACCCCACTTTTAAACTTTAGTGTACCATATTTGTTTGATTGTCTCTCCTGCATTAAAATATTATGTAAATGTAAAAAATAAGAAGAGCTGGAAAAAGGTTGAAACCCCTGCTTAAAGAATGAAATAATCCATCAAAACTTGCTTATTAGAATCAGAATCAGAATGAGCTTTATTGGCCAAGTATGTTTACACATACAAGGAATTTGTTTTAGTGACAGAAGCTCCACAGTGCAACAGAAAAACAGCAACAGGACAGGACACAGATAATAAAAGAATAATATCCAAATAGGCAATGTACAAAACAGCAAAAACACAATATATAATATAGACAATTATGTGTGTACAGGTCTGATATGTGCAAATTTGAAATGAAAAAAAAAATATATATAAATAAGTATGGTGAATAAATAATGTATAATAGAGTTGTGTGTTCCGCGTTTATTGTCAAGTGTTCATGAGATGGATTGCCTGAGGAAAGAAACTGTTCCTGTGTCTGGTCATTCTGGTGCTCAGAGCTCTGTAGCGTCGACCTACAGAGTGAGGGGATGTGAGGGGTCCAGAGTGATTTTACCAGCCCTTTTGCTCACTCTGGATGAGTACAGTTCTTGGAGAGTGGGTTGTACCAATGATTCGCTCAGCAGTCCGGACTACTCGCCGTAGTCTTCTGAGGTCAGATTTGGTAGCTGAGCTGAACCAGACAGTTATAGAAGTGCAGAGGATGGATTCAATGATGGCGGAGTAGAACTGTTTCAGCAGCTCTTGTGGCAGATTGAACTTCCTCAGCTGGCGAAGGAAGTACAACCTCTGCTGGGCCTTTTTGACAATAGAGTCAATGTGAATGTCCCACTTCAGGTCCTGAGAAATTGTGGTATCCAGGAATCTGAATGACTCCACTGCAGTCACAGTGCTGTTCATGATGGTGAGTTGGGGGAGAGCAGGGGGGTTTCTCCTGAAGTCCACGATCATCTCCACAGTTTTGAGCGTGTTAAGGTCCAGGTTGTTAAGACAGCACCATACAGCCTGCTCCTTAACCTCCTGTCTGTAAGCAGACTCGTCACCATCCTGAATGAGGCCGATCAGTGTGGTCAGTGTCAGGAGCTTGACAGAGGGGTCTTTAGATGTGCAGTCGTTGGTGTAGATGGAGAAGAACAGTGGGGAGAGAACGTAGCCATGAGGCGCTCCAGTGTAGAGGTCTGCATTCCCGTGACCAGATTTCTTGCGACGCAGGATTAAATTCCTGTATAAAACACGGCAGCGGTCGGTAACTCTGGTGCAAATCTGGCCTAATGGGAAGTCATGGCCTAATGGGGGAAGTCGTGGCCTAATGGGGGAAGTCGTGGCCTAGTGGTTAGAGAGTCGGACTCGTAATCCAAAGGTTGCAGGTTCGAGTCTCGGGCCGGCAGGGATTGTAGGTGGGGGGAGTGAATGTCCAGCGCTCTCTCCACCCTCAATACCACGACTGAGATGCCCTTGAGCAAGGCACTGAACCCCCAACTGCTCCCCGGGCGCCGCAGCATAAATGGCTGCCCACTGCTCTGGGTGTGTGTTCACGGTGTGTGTGTGTTCACTGCTGTGTGTGTGCACGTTGGATGGGTTAAATGCAGAGCACGTCACGTCATGTCAATTTGAATGGGAGCGGACAGTCTAACAATATCCCGTTCCCGACGTCCTTTCAGAACTGCATATCTGCGCTTTATTCAAGCTCCGGTACAGCCTGCACTCGACTGTTATGCACGTGCTGCACGCATGAACCAGTGCTTTGTTTTATTTGCGGGGTCTGTGTGCGCAGCATGTGCATAATGATGCTCACAGCAGGCTGTACTGGTGGTGAATATACGGCCCGCAGACAGAACAGGCAGATTGTAGATGAGTGACAGAGCAGAATAAAGATGGAGCAAAGTGTGGATGCGCTGTCCTTGAAGAACGTTCAACTCGGTTTTGTTTATATTTTGCTTAGCCTATAATTTTAAATGACAGATGTAACATTTATTTATTTATTTATTTGTTCTTCTGCAACACTTTTCCTAGGCTAGGCTACTGTGTTTACAGCAAGATGTTAAACGAATTATTATTAGTATTTTGACAAGACGAATAAAATTATAATAGGCCATTTTTGTACAACCTAGATTTTTTTTTCCTCTGCAACAATTGTTCGTATTGTGTTGTAAAGGTTAAACGAATTGTATCCTGACAAGACAAATAAAAATAAGGAATACGACTTTTGTACATATTTATTTTCTCTGTGACACTTTTTTTTCCTACTGTGTTGGCAGCAAAATGTTAAACGAACTTTGTGTCTTTTATTTGCTAGCCAATCTCGCTTTCTTTCAGTAGAGTAAATTTAAATGTATGATTCTGGAAACAAGATCTAAATTTAGCGGGAACGGTCGGGTCAGGAAGAAAATTATTCAAAGCGGACAGCGGGTGAACAAAGAGTGAATATATCGCGGGAGCGGGTGGGTTCGGGATATAACCTCGTGGGAGCTTAAAAAACAGTCCCGCGCAGACCTCTACTCCAGTGCTGATGGTGCGGGTGTTGGATGTGAATTTACCAAGCTTTACTAACTGCTGCCTGTCTGTCAGGAAGCTGTTGATCTACTGACAGACAGAGGTGGGGACGGAGAGCTGTGTCAGTTTATTCTGAAGGGTGTCCATGATGATGGTGTTAAAAGCGGAGCTGAAATCCACAAACAGGATCCTCACATAAGTCTCTGGTCTGTCCAGATTCTGCAGAATAAAGTGCAGTCCCATGTTGACTGCATCATCCACAGACCTGTTTGCTCTGTAGGCAAACTGCAGGGGGTCCAGTGAGGGTCCAGTGATGTCCTTCAGATAAGCCAAAACCACTCTTTCAAATGATTTCATGGCCACAGACGTTAGAGCCACAGGTCTGTAGTCATTAAGTCAAGTAATTTTGGGTTTCTTTGGGACGGGGCTGATGGTGGAGCCTTTGAAGCATGAGGGGACTTCACACAGCTCCAGTGAGCTGTTGAAGATCTGTGTGAAGATGGGGGCCAGCTGGTCAGCACAGATTTTTAGGCAGGCTGGGGACACACCGTCTGGGCCTGGTGCTTTCCTTCTTTTTTTCTTTCTGAAGTCCTGGCGCACATCTTATTCGCTTATCTGAATTGTAGGTGTGGGGGAGAGGGGGGTTGCTGGAGGTGTGAATGGTTGTGTGGAGAGGTGTTCAGGGCAGGTGTGGGGTGATTTTTCAAACCAGCAATAAAACTCGTTCAAGTCGTCTGCTAGTTGTTGATTCTCCACAGTGCTGGGGGATGGTAACTTGTAACTGGTGATATCTTTCATACCATTCCACACTGAAGTAGAATCACTGGAAGAGAATTTGTTCCTTAGCTTGTCAGAATAATTCCGCTTTGCCACTCTGATCTCCTTTTCCAGTGTGTATTTGGCCTGTTTATACAAGACTTTATCCCCTTTTCTGTGAGCATCTTCTTTGGCCTGACGGAGCTGTCTGAGTTTTGCAGTGAACCATGGTTTGTCATTGTTGTAGGTTAAATGAATCCTGGAAGGAATGCACATATCCTCACAGAAACTGATATATGATGTTACAATCTCTGTGAGCTGATCCAGATTATAGTTTATAGTTGCTATTATAGTTGCTTATTATAGTTACTGACTATTATAGTTACTCCAGAAACTTGTCCCTGAAGCTGACACTGTTAGATCAGTATGACATGCCAAATAAACATGTCAAATGAATGACTAGATTCACAAAAACTATTTTTGTATGTTTATATTTGTGTCTGTGTGCTTGTTTGTTTGTATGGTTCAGTGAAAATATTATTGTTCTGTTTTAGACAGACTCACCTGTTTTGCACCTGCTTCTACCTTTTATTACAGAGTGTGTGTGTTGCACATGTGAATCCACTATAAAGCTATTTTGTTGTCCTGTTCTTGTACGACCTTTGCAGACACTGTTATCCATGAGGACTTCAGACTCTTCCTTAGCTCCATGCCTACCAATGTGTTTCCTGTCACTGTATTGCAAAACTCTGTCAAGGTAACACAGACACACACTTGCTTATACATACTTAAAAGCTCTAGAAACTGATAGTAAAGTTCTGTGAGTGCTCACAAACAAGTAGTGATTTTTCAGGAAAGCATTCACATGCCTTTAGCTCATTTTTTAATATTTCGGGAGGAAAACATACATCAATATAGAGTGAAGCTTCACGTGTCAGTGGCATCCATATGCTGATGACATGCACATATTTTTACATTTTACACGTCATTCATCCTTCTAGCACTGGGATATATCTGCATGTATATCAAATTAAAATTTTAGTCACACTAACACTGTCACACACTCCTGCAAAAAGAAGATAACACTTCACAAGGAGGAGCGCTTTCATTTTTTATTCACTCTCAACCTAATACATTAACACCCCTGTGCTCACATCCCTATCAATTAAACCCTAGCTTTACCAAATCACTGGAACCAATAGTAGTTTATAAGACCTTAAACAATGTTTCATTATAATGAAAGTGCAGTGACATGGATGTCTTTAAGCAGCCAGACTTTTAGAGTTTGTAACTTAGTTTATGAATTTTAGCAGTTCTATTTTATTTCTTTGGCTCTAAATTTTGTTTTGTTGTTAATATGCTTCTGTTGCCAGGGAACTAATGAGCCTTTGTTAATGTGATGGTAGGTTACTAACGAGCCCCCAAAGGGTCTCCGTGCCAATGTGAGACGTGCCTTTACTGAGATCAGCAGTACGTTCTTTGAGGAACACATCCTTGGCAGGAAATGGAGGAAGATCATTTTTGGAGTGTGTTTCTTCCACGCCATCGTTCAGGTCAGGGCTCTAGGGTTGAAAATTTTGTGTGTAGCCAATGATGGGGGGTTTTATTCAATTTGAAGCCTATAGAGATTATAAAGTTTAGAAAACCTCATGAAAAGCCTTATGTTTTTCTTGCCATAAAATATGAGCAGGACTGGTGTGGAAGGCTAATGCAGTTTTTATGATTAAATAAAAACAATTGGCTGGAAACTTTGCTCTTGTACAGCTTATACTGTATGGTAAATTTGTTTTGGGTTAACTTTAAATTTGTTTCTCTTTATTTCTTATGTGTCAATGATTTTATGTAAGAACAGCTTCAAACCACTTAATTAGTGGTAAATATTACAGTAAAAGCTCTGCGTCTGATTCAAATATATTTAAATAACCACTGTCGATCAAAAGTTTGGAACCTGTACTACTTTTTTCAGGATTTACTTTGTTGAATATAAAGTTAAAAAGCATTTATTCAAAATAGAAATATTTTACTAATAGTAATACTAATAGTCTTCACTATCACTTTACTTTTATCAATTTAATGCATCCTTGCTGAATAAAAGTATTAATTTCTTCAAAATAAAATAAAAAAATATTTACTGACCCTGAAATTTTGAACAGTAGTGTATATTGTTACAAAATATTTACATTTTAAATAAATGCTGTTCTTTTTAACTTTTTATTCATCTAAGAATCCTAGAAAAAAAAAAAAACACTTTTACCAAAAAAATAAAATAAAATTTAAGCATAATATCTTTTGGAATTATATTGCAGGTCTACATTTAAAATGCTTAATATGTTGATTTATGTTCATGTACACATACTCTACTCATACACTATGGTTGCATTATTTATTATAGTATTTTATGCTTGTAAAGGCTGCATTATTTATTACAGTGAAAACAGTAATGTTGTGAAATATTATTTCAATTTAAAAGAATTATTTGCTATTTTAATATATTTTAAAATGTAATTTATTAATTTATTAAATGGCAAGGCAGTGACTCTCGAAAATCATTCTCATATCTTGTTTCTGAGATCCTGGCCCTTATCATTATTCATGTAATTATCAATGATCAGTGTATTATGAATGTATCAAACCAAAAGTGGTTGTACTGCTTAACATTATGTAAACTGTGATGGGATTTGAGTTTATTTGTTTGTTTGTCTCTAATGAGTATAGCATTTATTTGATACAGAAATCATTTGAAAAATGTAACATTAATCTAATTTGAAAAATTGGCCAATTATTTGCAGAATACTAGAAGTTCAAGAGGGCCTTAATAAATCACATCCTCTAAATCCTACCCTTATTTGTCTGTATGTGTTTTTCTCATACGTGTGTGAATGCTTTTATGTATGAATAGGAGAGGAAGAAATTTGGTCCTCTGGGCTGGAACATCCGTTATGAATTCAATGACAGTGACAGAGAGTGTGCTCTTCTCAACCTAAACCTCTACTGCCAGACAGGACATATACCCTGGGATGCTCTTATATACATCACGGGTATGTGTGTGTTTATTTATAGCATCAGTTATTGATCCACACTTTTACACATTTCTCTCAGCTGTTTCTATGTGAGTTTGCTCAAGAAATACATTTAGAATCAAGTATTTTATTCATAAAGAAAGAAAATATTAATATTAGTGTGTTATGATTGAATTTTCGCAGAAAAACTTAGTGTTTCTTTCGCTAAAATTTCTAAAAGGTTTTCTAATTGTTAAGAATGCATTAGTTTAAGTAGGCATCATTTTACAGACCATCAGCTGGTGAAAATAAAGGTTATTAAATTTGATGCAGCTGGTGGTGTGCAGGGGACTATAAAAGAATGTTTCAGTAATGTTGTTATGAGAGGCTTTGGGAAAGACTCATTAAGGAAGCTTCACACAGTGTCAAATTGTCTCATTAATTCTTGGCAAGGTGTCAGTCAGTCATGCAATGAAATGGAATGTGTTTGTGTGTGTGTGTGTTTTATTATCTCTGTAGGTGAGATTACGTATGGAGGCAGGGTGACAGATGCCTGGGATCAGCGATGTTTGCGCACCATACTCAAGAGTTTCTTCTCCCCAACCACATTAGAGGACAGCTATACCTTCTCTAAATCAGGTGCACACGTCTACTTAGCTAACTGGGGAATTCCATAGACTTCTGTTGTTTTTATATACAGCACAGCTAGTGTAGTACTATAACTCTAACACAAAACTTTATACATTTTTACAATAAAAAAAAAAACACCTCTATTTTTATGCCATTTTTTGCAAACAAGGGTGTCCCCCAAAGGAGGTTTTGTAATTTTTTGCTCACTTCTGGCTGAAATTTGACCCCAAAATATGTGACCCTGGACCACAAACCCAGTCATAAGGGTCAATTTGTTTAATTTGAGATACATCACCTGAAATCTGAATAAATAAGCTTTACATGGACTATTTCAACTATTTGAAAATCTGGAATCTGTGCAGAAAAATCTAAATACTGAGACAATTGCCTTTAAGATTTTCCAAACGAAGTTCTAAGCAATGAATATTACTAATCAAAAATCATTTTTTATATATTTATGGTATTACATTTACAAAATATCTTCATGGAAGATGATTTTTTACTTAATATCCTATTGATTTTTGGCATAAAAGAAAAATGGATAATTTTGACCCATACAATGTATTGTTGGCTATTGCTACAAATATACCCGTGCTACTTAAGACTGGTTTTGTGGTCCAGGGTCACATATGCATATACACACACTCATGCTCAAACTTATGATAAATAATATTAACACACATTTAGCAAAATCTGGTATTCAGACTTGCAAGTCATGTAAATTAAAAATGTAGTGTGTATTTTTCCCACTCTGAAATACTTTCTCCAGTTTTTATGTGCAGTGACAACTACAATCACAAGTACTCGTATGTTGACTTCATTGGTCACCTTTTCTAAAATTAGCTTTTTTATATATTTAGATAAATGTTACTGGCTAGGTAGTCATTTACATTTTGATTAATTTAACCTCTGGAGTCCTTTGTATACTGTTAATGGATAGCCATTGAGGGTGGAGGGGCATGAGGGGTGGGGGGAGTGTTGTTTTTTTTTTTATTGGAGATTTTGTTTAGTGCCACTAAACTTCATTGCAGACTTCATTTTAGTGACACTAGATCATTACACACTTCACCTCCAAGTAACCAAGACATTCTTTCCTTTTGTGCAGGGATTTACTTTGCTCCTAATTCAGACAGCTTGACTGAATATAAGCAATATATTGAGGATCTGCCACTGATTGATGATCCAGAGGTCTTTGGCATGCATGAAAATGCTAACTTGGCCTTCCAGGTAATTCTCACCTCTTTTAACCGCACACAGAATAACAAACTCAGCAAACTAGTACTGTAAGTAGGAGTATTTGTTCAAGTCCAGTATTTTAGAACTTGTTATTCTGTACAATTTTGTGCTGTAACTTTATGCCATAAAAAAATTTATTTACTCACTTTTATCTTATTCCAAAACCCATAAGACGTTTGCTTATCTTTGGAAAACAAATTAAGATATTTCCAGTAATTCTCTCATCATTTTTGTCCATCTATTGACAATCCACACAATCAAACTTTCATGCATCAAAGTATAAAAAAGACATGTTAAAAGTGATTCATATGAATTGAACTATTAATATCACATCTTCTAAAGAAACGTGTTCATATATAAACACCTAATAAAAGCAAATACATAGATCTCATCAAATATTCCGCATACTTACTTGACTCACAAGAATCAGTGAGTTTATTTGAAGCCTGATAGCCCCAGTCCTCATTCACGTATCCATGTTTTTACTCCACAGAAGAAAAAAAAGATTTGGAACAACATGAATCGCTTGAAATAATGATGTGAACTGTCCCTTTCCACCTAAAACACCTAAAATGTTATTAAATAATATCAATCCACAAATCTGATTTGTAATGAACTACACTGTGTGAAACTGGAGAACTGGTCCCCCAACTGAGCCCCCACTGAATCCAGTTTGTTCATAATTGGCTCATTTCACAACATTGACAGTATTATTAATAACTGATAAAAGTTACATTAATGCAGCACTGAACTGACTGGGGCTGAATAATGATGCTTTTGTCTCGTAAGAGAACTTTACAACTGAATTTGTATTTACCCCAACATTTTGCATCAATGATTCTGTTACTTTCCTGTTTAATACTATAAAGCTTCTTTGAAACAATGTCTATAAAGCGCTATATAAATAAAGGTGACTTGACTTAAGCCATGTTTATTTCCAGTGTGGCTGTCCTTGCTTTTTGTGCATTGCACGCATCTTTAGATAAAGTGCACCTGTTACCTGACATATAACACACATCAAGCATAGCGTCAGTTCTGGCAGGTCACGTTAGTCAAGCTTGCATCCGCTGACTCTCAGCTGATCCACGTCTACCTATAGGGATGTGACACCTATCACACCACTCATATATAAGGTCCTTCAGTATTATCACCTGCTTTTGCGTTGCCCAGTAATTAATCACCCACCTCCATCCCCGACTCCTCTTGTCAGTCAGGATTCAGCCTTCTGTTCTCCTTTGAATCAGACTAATTTCTAAAATGTTACATTAAATTATTGAACATAATGAAATCTGCAATACATTTATATTTGTTCTGTTCTGTTTACCCTGGGGGGTTATTGCTGTTCTTGCTCAGAACAGAACCATACCGCTAATCCAAACTGTATGCTAATTGTCAGTCATCTTTGACGATAGTGGTCCTGACCGAAATGTGGGTCTTCTTTCCATCATTGAAAACAGAGGCAGGAGACAATGACGCTGATCAGCACCATTCTGGAAGTCCAGCCCCGCTCCTCTGCAGCAGGTGGAGGGAAGAGCAATGATGAGGTGGTTCATGAGCTGGCTGACTCCATCTTAGCAAGAATCCCTGGTTAGTCTCAAAACCCTGTATCTCTTTGCACAGAAGTCTACTGTCACTTCATTGTTTTATAATGACATTTTGGACCTGCCTCTGTGTGTGTGTGTGTGTGTGTGTATCTGAGCAGAGAAATTAGATATGGATGCAGCAGTGGAGAGTCTGTTCTTGCAAGACTCAAACGGTAGAGTCAACTCTCTAACCACTGTGCTCGGACAGGAAGTAGACCGCTTTAACTTCCTGCTGCGTGTCCTTAAGGTAAGAATTTTTTTTTTTTTTTTTTTTTGTAAACTACAAATGATGAATTGATTACAGAAGCCAGTCCAGCAAGAATGAATGAATTATTGATCACACTAATCTCCCTGCTCTTGATTGTTTGTATTTGTGTGCTTGCATTTCTCTGCAGACTTCGCTATGTACTCTGCAGAAGGCAATAGCAGGTCTAGTGGTGATGTCAGAAGAAATGGAGAAGATTTATAACAGTTTCCTGAATAACCAGGTTCCTGATCACTGGTCTAATGCTGCTTACCCATCTCTCAAACCCCTCGCCAGCTGGGTTAGAGACCTCACCCTGCGCACTGCATTTATAGAGGTATGTCTGTGGAGTCAAAATGATGACACTTGTATTTCCTATTAATTATTTAGACTGTGGAAGCTTGCTAATTCGTCCTGCCTGATTCATGATAAACTGAAAAATGTTACACTTCTCATAACATAAAAGATTTCTGATGCTGTGTTATGTGCAGTTGCTTAACAGTGCATTGTCAGTCAGACTAAAATCGAAATCGTATATGGCTTAGTGCAATTATCATATCACAAATGCCTGCTATGTTAGTATATAATCTCAGATTGGCTCAGTTTACAGTAAATGCTGTTAAACCCATGTTCATATTGTTTTCCATGTTCAAATAGTTTGGCTTCTTACATTGTGAGTGCACTTAGACTTTGAGTTCACTTTTAAGTCCAGGTTCAAGTCAGTGTTAATTTTCTTTTTTTCAGTTTCAATTTGGTCTCTAAAAGATGTCCAACAGACACCAGACTGATGCATTTTACTTTACCACCATAATCTCCCAAAATCCTGTAGGGAATACTGTGACACATGTAGTTTATATATATTTTAAAAGCTTGCTTACTTAAAATTTTGATGCAATTAAATCTGTATTATGTTATTCCAGTCTGTAAATCTAGACTACAATATTCTTGACTCTATTATTCCTAAAGCAAGGCATTAAAATAGTCTCTGGTTTAACACTCACAATGCACACACATACACACACACTTTTTTACTCTGTATTCAGGAGGTTCACCCTCATTGTACATGGACAATTTCCTCTGGGTAGGGGATTCCAGTAAAGGCCAATGATATGCTGTTGGTATTATAGTTCACAAATGGAGCTAGAGGTGCCCACAGCCATTCCAAACAGAAAAAGCTACATAAACAACTACAATTTCCTCACTGGATATACTAGCTTCACTGTCTGGCATGCACATATGGTCATAGTTCTCTTGCACGGGTTGATGGGCACACCCAAACTGTTATCTCTGACCTGGCTGGTCTGAGTGCTCTGTTATATAACACACAGACATGCACAATAAGCTCATGTTAATATGGATAAATTGCAGAAGTATGCTGTTTTTGAAATCAGAAAAAGGCTCAGAATATGTAACGGAACTAGTTTAAATTCCAGCAGTGAAGTGAGAAGTTTCCTCTACATCAGCTTGAATAGACTGAGGTACACTGCATAAGATAAGCCCATCATCATGTATGAAAACAAAAAGTCTTCTACCATGATATGGTGAAAATCAAGTTTAGGGAAAGTGTTGAAGAAGAACACTCACCAGCACAATCCTCATTGACATTCTTGTCTTGTTTCTTGTGAAGCAGCAAGTTTAAATTTTTGGAGGGTGAATGAGATTTGAGAGCTAAGCCAGAAGGCAAGATTTTCACTGAATAAATAACATTTCAGTTGTTTCTCACACAAAACTTTTTGGGGAAAATGTGGTGAACTTTTGGGTGGGTAGTGGGTGGGTAGTTGTGTCCATCAGCTATAACCTTCAACCCTCTAGTTTCTGATTCTTTCATATGATTTGAATTAGAAATGATCCAAGTCTGTTTACCTTGAGCTAACTTCTTTTTCCCTTAGGTGGCAAAAGTTGAGTTGTTTTGCTTCTTTTTTGTTTTATTTTTATTGATCTTTATTCCTTTTTTTCATTTTGAATTGAGAAGTAGTACCCATTGGTTGTATTTGTGTTTGAGCAGAGTTGGATCACAACAGGTCAGCCCAAGTCTTTTTGGATTTCTGGATTATTTTTTCCTCAAGGATTCCTCACAGGTAAGTAACACGTTTGCTTACTTGCTCTGGCAAATGAAATAAAATCCTAACAAAATTTGGCCCTGCTAATATAGGTGAAATCCAAATGTATACAGTATTTTTAAAACTTTGTTGAAACACCTTTTTTTCAATAAAGAGTCGGTTCATGTGTCTCATAGGTGCACTGCAGAATCATGCGCGCAAATACAACCTGCCCATTGATGAGCTGAATTTTCGTTTCAACATGGTACCAGTGTACAGAGACCAGACCCTTGTCACTGAAGCTCTGAAAACCCTTGAGCCAGGGGAAGAACTTGACATGGACAAGGAGGTCAGTCCAGAAGCATGCAGGCATGCAGAAACTTCAGATGGTTACATGATAAAGGGATTTAAGTTTTATTTTTTCTCTGAGGTTCACTTTTTTTTTTTTAGCATGAACAACAGTCATAATTAATTTTTTCATGACCATTTTCCTTATTAAATTAAACTACCATTGAAGTATTTGGACTTGGCTCATGCTCAGCAAAGCTGCATTTATTTGATCAGAAAATACAGTTAAAACAATATTGTAAAATATTATTACTATTTCAAATATCTGTTTTCTATTTGAATATATGTTAAAATGTGATGTATTCCTGTGATGGCAAAGCAGAATTTTCAGAAATAATTTTAATATGCTAATTTGGTACTCAATAAACATTTGTGGAAACAGTTGTTTACAGTAGAAACCATGATGCATTTTTATTTGAAATCCAAAACTTGTAGCATTATAAATATCTTTGAATTTTGATCAATGTATTGCATCCTTGCTGAACAAAAGTATTCAAGTCATTAAAAAAACTTACTAATGTGAACCCCAGACTTTTCGACAGTAACATAATCTTTGGTACTGTGCCTTTGAGAGTTCAATGTAAACATCCTCTTCATGTGAAGATTATTGCTTCTACAAATGGATGGGCCAGGTTTTAGGAATTATTCATATTATCTATTTATTTCAGATTGAGATGAGTCTTAAAATATGCTTTTTGAACTGAGTTTTCTTTACAGTTTTCCTTAGTTAATTATTTCATTTCAAAATATCAAGGAAAAGGTTTGTAATGGTATAGCTCTTTTAAAATCTGACACCATGAATGAAGTCAATACTTTTGTGGTTTGCCTGATAGCTTCCCACCATGGAGGATGGTGTGTTGGTTCATGGGATGTTCATGGATGCTTGTCGCTGGGATGACACAAACATGGTTATTGAGGATGCGCTGTCTAGAGTGATGAACCCCATGCTGCCTGTGGTGCATTTCGAACCTCAGCAAAACTATGTTCCTGAGCCCACCCTATACCACGCACCTCTGTACAAGACCTCCATTCGTGCTGGAACTCTGTCAACTACAGGTTATATTTTGACTTGTTCAGAACTTCATCTTGTGTCAAGTTTAAATAGTTATCCTGTTCCCACCACAGAGTAAAAAAAAAAAAAAAAACTAATTGTAGCTTTAAACCTCACAATTGTAACTATTTCATATTTTAATATTCAGCTCAAAATTAGCCCACAATTACCCCATAATTAACTTCAGGTTTTATCCTGGAAACATGGTTCCATATTTTTACTAGAGGAAAAAAAAACTACTGTTTAATATTGTCTATTAAACTTTTTAAACCACTAGTATCAGACCTTAGCTTTGAAATTGTATTATATGTGTTATCATATTTTTATCATTTTTATTGTTTCTTTTATTTAATTGTATATTTTGTTTTGTCTGTTAGGACACTCCACAAATTTTGTGGTAACTGTGATGTTGCCATCCAACCAGCCCAGTGACTACTGGATCTCAAAAGCATCTGCACTACTCTGCCAACTCAATGAATAAGCAATGCTGTATGCTTTACTTCACTTACTTCTTGAAAATGTATATCCTTTCTCAACAGTGCTTTTAGTGTTTTGAGGATAAGTAACATTAAAGCTTTAAAAAAAACCCATTCAAAATGAATTGTAAATCAAAATGAACTGTAATGTTGCATTGTTTATGTGCTAAACACAGAGCCACCAGTGTAGCCTTGGTATTTGCAGTTCTCAGAGGTGGAAAGTAACGAATTACATTTACTCGCGTTACTCTAAAAAGTAGTACACAGTAATTTTTAAAATCTGTAATTTTACTTTTACTTAAGTATATTTTGTTTGAAGTATTGTACTTCGCTACATTTTAAAACACATTAATTACTGAGTAAAAAAAATAAAAAAATCGCTCCCTGGAAACTACTGCAGTAAATAATGGGCAGGAGAACAAACTGGCGCTAAAATCACAAGAAAGATGCAGACGGACAACAGGCGTTATGGTGCAGACACAGCTGAAAACCAAACCCTGTTGTATTCTGCTGAAGTTGTACTCGAAGGAAATTAAGTGAACCCCTGGCCATGTTTATGCTCTATTATGCAGTGCAAACTGTTTGCCTAGGGAGACCAAGCTAGCAGCTATAAAATCTCGACATCAACTCTTCGCAAGCATGTAGAGTTAAGGTAGAGGTCAGATTTTACTTGTACTTAAGTAAAATTTCATTAATGTAATGGTACTTTTACTTAAGTAAAATATTTTTTTTACTCAAGTACTCTTTCCACCTCTGGCAGTTCTAATAAGTAGAGATACCAGTGTGTAAAAGAAAAACAAGGTTAAACAAAACATGCCCCATGCACAATATACAGAAAGTGAAAATTAAGTGCTGGAAAATTCTTCTCCAAAATACATAAGACTCACCTAGAACTTTTTAAATTTTTAATTTTTTAAATCTATATTTTCTAACAAAATGACGTATATCCACAGGGTTTACATAGTATTTCTTTACATAATACAACAGAGCACAGGGTCAGAATGAAGTCACAAAATAATGACACTCTGATTACTTGGACTAAACAGACACAAGTGAGACATTTCAACAGACTAATAAATTGTAATATTTATATAAAAAATATCAAAATGATGAAAAGTGACAGTTAAAGAGCATATTAATTCTACCATACATGTATGTTAATGTTGCTTTGGTAAGGAAATGCTTGCTAAAAATGTAGATAATTTTATGTAAGTTCAGTGATAACTAAATTCTAAAATAATAGTATTAAATGATACCAAAAATATTACTAAAGCCAAGGAATTAAATGAAACAGTGTGACTTCCAAAGGGATTATGGGATTGATTATGTTTGAATTTCAGCACATAAACTTCACAGACACATTTTTAGCTGTTGTGACTAACAGTTTTAGCACACTGAGAACACATCTCTACATAAACCAACCCTCAAGTGCTCAGTCCAGATACATTATATAAAGACATAAAATATCACCCAAACAGCTTGTCCAAGGGGTCTGTATTTGTTCGAAAAGTCACATTTCAAAAATACACAACTTTGTCAATTTTTTTTTTGTAACAGCTTACGTTGATCTCAGAAAGATGAGAAGCGGAAGGAATTGACTTTGGTGGTAGACACTTCTCACACTCAATCACGTGGTGTTTATATATATATATATATATATATATATATATATAAAAACAAAAGAAAACAAATTAAATGCGAAGCTATTATGATTATGTGAAGTCTTTCGAGACAGCCTCAATGAAGTTTGGCGCGGACATGAGAATGGTAAAGGTGCAGATAATGGAGAAAAGTGAAAACGCCACCAGACAGAGCCGATCCACGACTGCTGCTGCAAATTTCCACTCGCTGCAGATGGCCTCGGCCTCATCCTGGTCACGGAACCGCTGAGCGATGTACATCACCTCCGCTAGGATGCGATTGATCTCCTGTTCACCTACAAACATCCTAACTGCCTCCCGCTGTTCTTCGTTTGGTGACCCACCGACTCGCCCACCGCTGCAAGACACACCAGAGTCGCTGCTGGGTGGGCAGCAAGCACTGTCAATGGAGTGGTAGCCAAAGTACAGGTTCATGTGACCGTTGGTGGTGGAATTGGTAGAGGATGGCTGACCGGGCATGACTCCCATCTGAATGCTGCTTGCGCTGGTGTGGTGCGCTGGAGAGTGGTCATATTTGTAGCTGGCTTTGCGTTCCTCACCAGGCTTCTTCATGCGCAAGAACCAGGCACACCAGTTGAGCAGGATCACGCGCACCTAAGAAGAGCAGGAAGAATCTACTTAAAGATTAAGCTCTCAGATGGGTGAACGAGACATTCGTGTCTTTATTTTGATGATATGCTGTATGAAGTTGGTATATTTCATTAGACTGTGGAGAAAGTGTCCACTGAAGGTTTGTGTGTTTAAAGATTCAGACCTGCTTCAAGTGGCAGGTGCGTCCCACTGGACATGAACCAAATAAGAAACACCACACAGCTACCTAAGATCTCTTTTCTTCTTGTAAGAGTAGCAGAGGAGACATTAAACTTTAATACAAATAGACCTCATTACCTCTCCAGTGGGGGGCCATGATGCCAACTGCATTCTACAACTCACCTACATTGCTTATATTCAGGAGGTTTTCTGAGATTTCTGTCAGAAGTGATTTTTTATGATTTTTAATTTTTTTATTTTTGTGAATCCAGCACTAGTTGTTTGAACAGAAAGCAGCATTTTAAGTTAAATATTACACAATTCCTGATAGTTTGTATTGTTCCAAAAATGTGTTTGGTCACATTTTATTTTAAGGTCCAATTCTCCCTATTTACAAACCATTAACTTTTGCCTTGATAAGCTCCTAATTTGCTGCTTATTAATAGTTAGTAAGGTAGTTGCTTAGTTTAGGTATTGGGTAGGATTAGGGATGTAGAATATGGTCATGCAGAACATGTGCTTTGTAAGTACTAATTAACAGCCAATACGTTAAAAACAGCCATGCTAATAAGCAACTAGTTAAGTGCGAACTGGTCCCTATACTAAAGTGTTACCCTTTGTATTACTTAAAAAAATATTGCGTTAACAGTCTGATGTGAAGTGATTTTATGAACTTACACTTGAAAATAAAGGTTCTTTATTGGCACCTTTGGTTCCATGTAGCATCTTTAACATCCATTTAAAAGATTTTGAGTGAAAACCTCCTTCCATCAACAAGGGCATTGAAGATGAAACGTGGCTGGGTCTTTCAACATGACAATGATCCCAAACACAGCGCCCGGGCAACGAAGGAGTGGCTTCGTAAGAAGCATTTCAAGGTCCTGGAGTGGCCTAGCCAGTCTCCAGATCTCAACCCCATAGAAAATCTTTGGAGGGAGTTGAAAGTCTGTGTTGCCCAGCGACAGCCCCAAAACATCACTGCTCTAGAGGAGATCTGCATGGAGGAATGGGCCAAAATACCAGCAACAGTGTGTCAAAACCTTGTGAAGACTTACAGAAAACGTTTGACCTCTGTCATTGCCAACAAAGGGTATATAACAAAGTATTGAGATTAACTTTTGTTATTGACCAAATACTTATTTTCCACCATAATTTGCAAATAAGTTCTTTAAAAATCAGACAATGTGATTTCCTGGATTCTTTCCCCCCATTCTGTCTCTCATAGTTGAAGTGTACCTATGATGAAAATTACAGGCCTCTCTCATCTTTTTAAGTGGGAGAACTTGCACAATTGGTGGCTGACTAAATACTTTTTTGCCCAACTGTATGTAACAATCTTTTGGTTACATAAGTAGCTGTAACAGACTCAGTCTGTTACGTATGTGTAACAGTAGCTGCGTATTACATCTGCATAATTACAAACTGTAATTACAGGCTGTTCCATAACTTAGTTACATGGTAAGTACATTTTGTTTCATGTAAGTACAACGGCTACTACTAAGTACTTAACTAGGTAATTACACTGTATTATGGACACCTTAAAACGAAGTGTTACCCAATATTGTTTTCAGTTGTGCATCTCCTGGCAATGAGGCACATTCTTCTGTGTCAGTTTGTGTTTTCAGTTTTAGGTATTTTAATACAAAAATGTTGCCTTGGCAACTGGCTGAAATAGTTTTTTTTTTCATCTTTTATTTCAGTTAATATTTATTTTATTTCAAATAATGAAAATAGTTTATGGTTTTTAATTTTAGTTAACAAGACTGTTCTGGGGTCATAGTCCTCCTCTTTTTTTCATCTTAAACTTAAACAATCTGCTTTAAAGAGTTTTCACTTACCCATCTTGGCATCTTTCCCCCTTGTGGATCATGATGATGAAACTGCAGAACGAGGACGGTGACAACAACGGACAAACCCACAATCATCATGGTGCTGGCAAAGTACTGAGCTAAGGAGAAAAGAAGAAACAAGCTTTTAAACCTGCAAGCTGTGCTGTCTAAAACATCAACGGCCAAAAAGTTCTGTGTGAGATTCAGTATGATATTAAAATTCAGCAATTTGCACTTACCTATGAGAGGAACTGAGTCAGAGGTGGCCGGCATGATCTCAGCCACTAGCAGCATGAAGACCGTTAACGACAAGAGGACAGTGATACCTGACAGACGGGAAAGTGGAAAAGTAAGTATAAAACAAAATGACATTCCTTCAATGACAGTTGTGCATAAACTTTGCATAAAGCATTGTGATAAAAAAACAGCTTTATGGTCAAGGATGTCATCTCACCCAGTGATATCTTCTCTCCAGAATCTGCTGGCAGCAGGAAGACGAGCAGAGCCAGGCCGGAGATGAGCACACAGGGAATGAGCAGGTTCAGACCATAGTACAATGTTCGTCTGCGCATCGTTACTGTAAATGTCACGTCAGGGTACGGCTCCTTACAGCACTCATAATACAACTCATTACGTTTTCCAGGTACCCCTGACAAAGCACAAAGGAACACATTCAGGTTTATGTCGTACAACAGCAGACATTTTCCACTAATACAGTACACTCTGGTGTCCCCTTACTTTTTGTTGCCAAAAATATTAAATATTGTCTTACATACTGTATAGCACAGTAGCATCAAAAGTGGATAGTTTTAAGCACATCTATAGCTCATCTGCATTGTGATTTTGTTCTGTCCCACCTCAGGGGTCTTGAATACTTTATAGTAATGACTAAACATCTCATAATGAGTCATTATGAGAAAACATGAGAAAGTTTGTCATTATTATGAAAAAATCTGTCAATTCACAAGATACTAAGTCATAATGATAGATTATATATATATATATAAATTCTCTAGTATATTTTTAATATATGCTGTCTTTGTTAAAAGAGGTAAAAGCTAAGGCAGCACGTCAAAGTGACCCTTCCACAACAGAACTGAGATGAAGGCTTTTCTAAAAATAAAGGCTGTCAGCCAAGATGAGCATATTTGTGACAGGACCAAATCACAGACATGATCTTCATGACCTTTAAAGTGCATAACCTCCAAAACTTTAAATCTAAAGCAAACATAAGATTCAGCCATTATTTATCCTCTGTTTCTTGTCCTTGATCTGTGTGTGCACAAGACTAATATTTGCTTTCCATTTTCCTAATTTTTGCAATGCACTCCACTTAATCCTACGGTGCTCTCGAAAGTGGGCACGCAATTAAATAATTCTGTGCTACATAGTAAAACAAGCCCAACCCAAGTTTTAATGATATGAAACACGGCAATGTTTTCTATAATATGTAGTCTCTTAAAATGCAATTTTAAAATACTATAGAATTATTATACAATTCAATAATTCTGTGCTTCATAGTAAAACAAGCCCAACCCAAGTTTTAATGATATGAAATACAGCAATGTTTTCTATAATATAGTATCTTACAACGCAATCCATACTTCAAAATGCATGAAATAAACATTATTTCTACCAGTTGCAAAAGGGAAACAACGACATGACATGTTGCAAATGAGACAGTCTAGATCTGTCAGGGTCAGACAGCCCTCCTCTCCAATTGATTAAAAATTAAATCAAAATTGTAATTAATCAAACTAGGCAGGTGGAGGAAAAGCTTTCATCAGGATTTCACGCTGGTCAAAATTGTCATGGCACTCAGAGACAATCACATCAAAGCAAATTGCTGGTTTGAGTCATTTAACTGATTACTAAAGGCCTACCTGAGTAATGTGCTTTGTGTGTGTATTTGAAGGGGGAGGGATTTGTAATCATAGTTTTGCAAAAAAATTTTGCATCATAGCCTGCAAATTTCAAAGATGAATGAAAAAAACAGGAAAAACCACCTAATAGCACATACAACGATTCTTGTTGCATATCATATATGTTTGCAGTACTCTGTAACAGGATGACCAGTAGGTTGTGGCTGTGTGTGTGTGTGCAATGTGTGTCTCCCTGCGGTGTTAAAGATACCCGTTCACAGACTGCCCATGTCACTGTACAACCTTGGCACGCAACTGGCCATTGGTGCCAGCCAGAATCAGTGCCAAAGCACTGCCAACTACCATCAGGACCCCATCTGTCGAACAGACCCTGGGTCACATTGGCACTGAAAGCGAAAAAATGAGAGACTGAGACCGAAACAGAGAGATTAAAAAGCCAAACACGATCAGATTATGAGATTAGAAAACCTGTGCCACACAAACATTCATTTCTAATATTAGTGCAAAACATCCTATAGTGCGGCACGATATTTTATCCTGTTACAATATAAAGTCAGATAGAAAAGTAAATTACTTTGTTGTAATCGACAGAATGTTAAAATTCTGTATGCGCTGTCTTAATCCAAGAAAATGACAGAAGGAATGCTCTCCTGAGAAAATGAGTCAAGACACTTTCTTTTTATTGTCCACCTGAGTATGAACATGAAAAAGAAGTGCCTTTCAAAGACCTTCTGTACCGTGTGTTCAATTTGTGTTCCCTACAGTCTAGCAGGGAGGACGAAATTATCACCTCAGCATTCAGGTGAGCCAACAACATGATGCTGATGCAGGGCGGCGGGGGAAGCAAAAGTGTCCCTCCAGGCAAAGAAAACTTTCAAACACACATGGTCTATACTGAGCACACAATAATGCATTACTGACACTTGAAACAGATCTATATACCATTAAAGAAGGAATGCGTGAGTCACAGGTGTTTGTACTCAATGCTTTCATAAAAATGGATTTGGTTTCTCACAAACTGCTCTCTCTTTTAAAACACCAAATTCAGTCCACCAGAAATTTGATATATATATATATATAAAACATTAGCTAAAAAATAAAATATATAAAGACTGTATAAACATCATATTTTTTTGCCGCTAGTTGCCAAAACAACTCAAAAGGCAAGACATCTCAGAAATCTACCCAAAGAAAGACCTTTACAGTATCTCAGTAGTAATGCCAGGGACTCTCACCCACTAAATCCCATTCTCCATTGGGAATGTATGTAGAGATGTCTACTGCCTGCATCTGTAGGTCCAGCAGCCAGCCATTATGAGTCCAGGAGCCAAACTTGAGGTCACATTTCTGTATATCGAATGGGAACCAGCGCACATCTATGTAACATGTACTCTTCAGAATACCTGCATGATTACACACAAACACATAAATACCTGTATCAACAAAATTAATAATAGTAGAGAAGATCATTTTCAACTGCAATTGAATGAATGAAAATTATCTTAACTATTACACTATACTGTAAAGACAGGGCCACTATTTAACTAAGTGTGAATAACAATGGATTCTATTGACACCAGGTAAAAATACCAGTATTTTCTTAGTCATAGGCTATTTACACTAAGTGCAAATAGCAATACTATTTATTATATTCTATATATTGATTCAATTCTATTCTGTTAATGATTCTATTTATACTTAAAGCTTTAATTTTATTTAATTGTATTTTTTAAACTATTTTATTCACCTTAATTTTAACCTTTCAATTATTTCTTTCATTTTTACTGAAAATAAATGCTTTTATGATGTGATATGAAATGTGAAAAAGGAGAAGAACTAGTTCGGCAAAAAGTGGTGTTGTAGCCATTTAACAAAGTATTTCTATTTTAAATTATTTGCTTAAATATTATTTGTTTGTGTTCTTAGTTTAATTTGTTAATTAAGAAAGGAAATTGTAAACATCATAAAGGGCGTGGTAATCACGGCATGACGCCGGAAGATTGGAAGTGGGTCAGACATAATTTTTGACCACTTCATATTCTTTTTTTTGTGGAATCCCTTGTTTTGGAACGAATTTCATTTTGTACGATTTTTATCTTAATTTTAGTATATTTTTTGTTGATCAATTATCTACCTAAATAAATAAGAAGAAATAAAAGTTTGGTGGAATGAAGTGCGTTCATCACAAAGCCCGCTGCCATGCTTCCAACTCAAAGACCCTGTTTTGGCCAAAACAAAAGGCCAAAACAGGCAGATTCGAACTCGGGTCATCGCGCCAACCGTTACACGTTTTACTCCCTACGCGGCTGGAGCTGTTGTTTGAAAGCCGTCTTTTGTAATGTTGTATATCCCTATCACACCTTGGTGGGCGGAGTTAGTGAAATTAGCCTCTGCCAACAAGGCGGGCTATTTGTCCGATACGGGTATATGTAACACATAAATCTGCAAAATTAATGTAGCCAAACATATAGACCAAGTGTAGAAACAAAATAATGAACCATTTTCTGTTTTATTAATTGATTTAGCAAAATACGGGTTAAAATTCTGGTATTACAATTCGAAGTGTCTATTTACACTAAGTGCCCGCCTTGTTGGCTGAGGCTATTTACACTAACTCTGCCCACCAACGTGTGATTGGGACAGTCAATATTGAAAAAAAGACTCTCATTGGTCATCCATTTCAGTGGCGTAGATGGTAAGGCACATGCTGCTTGACACTATTGACCCGAGTTCGAACCCACCTTTTGGCAAACTTTTTTTTCTCCCTTTTCAAATCTCATATAGCATCGGAAAGGCATTTATTGTCAATAAAAATGAAGGAAATAATCAAAAAGTATTGGGTAGGTGTAGGGAGGGCTTTATTGACCCAATAAAAAGGCATCCATTTAATAATTTGAATTAAAATTATAATTTACACTCAATACGTTATTATTTCATACTGTTTTATAATGTATTACAATTCTGAGGTGCAGATAATTGCCACTATTTGCAATAAGTAGTATAAATAGCAGAAAATCTTGCTATTTTAACATAGTGTAAATATAATCTTTAGCTATTTGCACATAGTGTAAATAGCATATCGTTAAAAAATGCTACTATTTTCACTTAGTGTAAATAGAATCCATTGCTATTTGCACTTAGTTTAAAATGCTACATTTGAATTTAAATGCTACATGTGAATTTACATCACAATATTATAATTTATACAACAGTTCATTCTGGTCCTCGAATCTGATTGGCTTAGGCTACGTTTACACTAGTGCGTTTTCACTTAATATGCTTTCAACAATGAATATGATGTTATTGTTTACAATATGCCATCGTTTTCAAAAGTCTCCGTTTTGTTCCGTTTACACTGAAATGCAACCCCAGAATTTTTAAACTAAAACGGGGTCTGCAGCATTTTCAAAAGTCTCCTCGAAAACAATGGAGTAGTGTAAACGACAGGCATAACCGTAGCAAAAGTTATGCGTTTTAAAATGAAAACGCACTAGTGTAAATGTAGCCTGATAGGTCTTTACAAGATCCCCCAATATCACCACAGGAACTGATTCATCATTTGTATCACTCCGCTTGCGTATTTCCAGAGCCTTCCAGGGGCTTTGGTATTTCTCACAGCAAGTATCATGGCGGGCTTCTTAACACTTCTCCTGCTTTTGTGTGACAGAATTAAGTTTAAAGAGTTTTTTAGGCGAGAATTTAGTTGTTTATTCATTGAATAATAATGTTAACTGTCAACTTGAGATTTGAATCCATGGCGGGCAGAAGTAATTCTGCATACAAAATGTTTTTTAAGACAATCTGTTGTAGTTTCTTATTCATTGACACATTTTTGCCGTTGAACTGTTGTATAAATGCAATATCACACTCGTAGCCATCTGATATCGCTCTACATCAGCATCGCTCATGTAGCCTACAGAATGAAACACTGCTAAAGAAATATATTTAATATTGTTATTAAATGATTAGTGTTTTAAATATGGTCATTATCATTAAGTGGTAAGAATAATTTGTACCTGGTGGTATGTACTGACAGGAACCTGATGCATTAACCAGGACATTTGTATGGAAGGTGGCATCAAACCTCTCATCAGCACTGCAGAGAAAGAACAGAACAAAGTTCACTCAGAATATTTTGCAACTGCATTCCTCAAATGTTTGCTGCCTTGTAATTTGCATAAACTAACATACATTGGACAATCAAATACTAGTTATTGTCTTCATACTATGTAATCGGTCACAATGCATCTTAAAATAGCTTCTGTCCCAGTAGCTCTCTGCAGAATAATATATGTCCTTGTCCTTTTGTGTTTCGCCTACCTCCCACAAGAATAATGTTCTGTTGATTAAAATGTCCAATGCAATTGACATTGTGGTAACAAGGAGGCAGTCCAGCAGTTGTATTATTCAAAAACCTATTCATAATTAATCATACATACCAAAGCACCATCAGCAATATGATTAAGAAATGAAATTCAGGTAAAATCTTAGCAAGGACAGAGGCATTTGATAATACCTTTGTAAAATAATGTCATAAATCCTCAGTGACATTTAGGACTTATTAGTATGTAGGAGGTAAACAATATGGTTTTAAATATGTAAAAGTAATTATAAACGTTGTGACCTTTTATTTGTCACATTAGTCATTTAATTAGTATTTGGACAGAGTTTGTGTAGGGGTGTACATGTGTGTATGTGAGCGGGAGTGTAAAATGGGAACACACAAATATGCATCATATATATATATATATATATATATATATATATACACTGTATGTCCAGTACACTCCAGTGTGTTTTTGTGTGTATAATTGTACTCTGACTTCGGGTACTATTGATGCTAAAGCAAAAATGCTGAAATATGCATGTCATGCAATATTCATGTTGCACATTATGAAATTGTAAGCACTATGTGTCAGAGAACGACCAGGCTTTCCTCTCAACCAATTGCCACGATCCACGTCACCAGAGTTCTAATCACCCGCACCTGCACCTCATCAGCGAACAATCACCACACACTTAAAAGCACTCTCCTCAATCACAACAGTGTCCGATCTTGTTGTAACATACAAGGACCGACGCTCTCAAGACTCATAGCTGAGTATACTACCTGACGATACTTACCTGTTGAAACTTACCTCTTGTTCTGCTCCTCTTCATCTTCCCCATCCGCAGATCCAGACGCTCGACGACGGACACTGTTGTGGTTACCACTCACTGGACACGTATCACGGCACACAGAGCACTCCCCTGCACGCTGGAGGTTCCCGCTGTCATCATCCCTGTCAAAGACACAGTGACTGAGTTTATCCCGGCTCACGGGTCTCCTGTAACTCCATTGACTTCTACTCATCTCAAGAATACCAACCCCTCAGTTCTTCCGATTCCAGATTCACTATTAAACACCTTTGTTCTTTCACTAACCTGCTGTGTCTGACAAGTTCATTACAGAAGATCGGACCTGGACAGCAACATCATGAGTACAGCTGATCCCTTCCAGGAACTTGTCGACACACTCAAGAGGATCCTCACTCATTCCACCTCTCCTCCCGCACCAGCTCCAGTACCTTCTCCAGCCACTTCCGCATTCAGCTCTTCTTCGCCGATCATGTTCGCCAGTCCCATGGCCCGACCAGCGCCGTTCTCAGGTGATCCCGAGGAGTGCAATGGCTTTTTGTTACAATGCTCACTAACTATTGATCTGCATCCTCAGATGTTCACCTCCGATCAAGCAAAAATTGCCTTTGTGGTCACCTCGCTCCGGGGACCAGCCCTCAGTTGGGCCGAGTCGATCCTGAGCCAAGCCGGTCCCGCAACACATTCCTATGTCCAATTTCTCGCCCACTTCAAAGAAGTATTTAGCAGCTCACCGGGGGACTCATCGGTAGGCGAACAATTATTTAAGTTACGTCAAGGCTCATCGACTATCCATCAACACGCTCTGAAGTTCCGCACCCTGGCAGCCACGAGCGGTTGGAATGAGCCTGCACTACTTACTGCCTTCCGACAAGGCTTAAACCCCCGGTTGAAGTTACATCTCGCTGCTTATGATGATACTTATGGGCTCGAGAAGTTTATACAGCTCGCCATCCGCTGCTCGAACCGTATGAAGGCATGTCTTTCTGATACTCCCTCACCATCTGCCATTGCTACTCCTCCAACTTCCCAGCCAGAGGCCAGACCCTCACCGGAACCCATGCAGACAGACATGTTTCGCTTGTCCCCCTCAGAACGACAAAGAAGAATCGCTAACAACCTGTGTCTGTACTGTGGTGACCCAAACCACCGAATCTCATCATGCCCACAACGTCCTACTCGACTTGCGGTGAGTGGCATCCAACCTACCTTTCCCAAGATGAACCCTTTAACTTCCAATGCACATCTGATAATAGACTCTACTCCACTCCCAGTTACCATCCTCCTCGACTCCGGCTCGGCCGGGAACTTCATCTCCGGCGATCTCTGTCGAAGGCTCGACCTCCCGATCGCCGCGACAAAGACCACTTACCAGATCCAGTCCATAACCGGTATGCCACTCACTCCCAATCTTGTTGAGAATTGTGTTGGACCGTTGCAGCTTCGCGTAGGGCAACTCCATCAAGAATTCATTCACCTGTTGGTACTGGAAGAGGCAACTGTTGATGTCATCTTGGGTCTGCCCTGGCTGGTGAAACACAATCCAATATTATCCTGGAAGTCTGGCGAGGTGCTAAAGTGGGGTTCGTCCTGTTTCCCTCAATGTTTCCCGTACTTACCTCAACCTACTCATTGGGCAACCGTTTCACTTCCCCTACATGCCACCACTATCGAGAGTCCTGTGGATCAAAGATCCGTGGATATCCCTTCTGAGTATTCTTCTTACAGTGACGTTTTCTGCCCCCAGCGAGCTGCCAGACTTCCACCGCATCGGCCATGGGACTGTGCAATTGACCTGGTTCCGGGTGAGCCTGTACCACGAGGAAAGATCTATCCCCTCTCACTACCTGAACAGAAGGCCATGGAGGAGTACATCGAGGAAGCCCTCCATCAAGGCTATATTGTACCGTCCACGTCCCCTGCTGCTTCCAGCTTTTTCTTTGTGGCAAAGAAGGATGGAGGTCTACGTCCGTGTATCGATTACCGTAAGCTCAACCAGATAACTGTCAAATTTCGCTATCCCCTTCCTCTTGTCCCAGCAGCCTTGGAACAACTCCGCGGTGCCACCATCTTCACCAAACTGGACCTCCGCAGCGCGTATAACCTCATTCGCATCAGGGAAGGGGATGAATGGAAAACCGCTTTTGTGACCCCTACTGGCCACTACGAATATCGGGTCATGCCCTATGGCCTCGTCAACGCCCCTTCCGTTTTCCAGGGGTTCATGCATGAGGTGCTCCGGGAGTTCCTTCCCCGGTTTGTGTTGGTCTACATTGATGACATCTTAATCTACTCCCGGAGCCTGGCCGAACATCGCCAACACGTTGCGGAGGTCCTCCAGCAATTACGAAAGTTCCAGTTATATCTGAAAGCCGAAAAATGTCAATTCCATCAAACAACCGTTCATTTCCTGGGGTACATCATCAGTCATGGTGGCATTCGCATGGACAAGGGGAAGGTGGAAGCCATCACCTCTTGGCCCCAACCCACTACCATCAAGGAACTACAGAGATTTTTAGGATTTTCTAACTTTTATCGTCGCTTTATTAGTAACTACAGCACCATAACCAGTCCCCTCACTGACCTCCTGAAGGGAGGAAAGAAATCTCTCCATTGGGGCCAAGATGCGACCGACGCCTTCAACCGCCTTAAGGAAGCCTTTACGACCGCACCACTCCTAGTCCATCCCGAACCCAATTTACCCTTCACCGTAGAGGTGGATGCCTCTACTACCGGAGTGGGTGCGGTTCTCTCACAGCAGCAGGGGACCCCTCCGAAACTCCATCCATGTGCCTTCTTTTCTAAAAAACTCAGCCCGGCGGAGAGGAACTACGACATCGGAAACCGTGAGTTGCTAGCTATCAAGCTAGCGTTAGAAGAATGGAGACACTGGTTGGAGGGAGCCAACCACCCCTTCCTAGTCTTAACAGATCACAAAAATCTAGAGTACTTACGAGACGCCAAGAGGCTCAATCCTCGTCAAGCGCGGTGGGCGCTGTTCTTCACTAGATTTGATTTCAAAATTTCATACCGTCCAGGTCCTCGTAACATCAAGGCTGATGCCCTGTCCCGGGTTCACTCTCAAGAAGAGGTCTCCGATGAGCCCGAGGGGATCCTCCCTACCAACATTATTGCCAGCCCCATTGTATGGACCTCTCCTCCAGTTGTCTCCGATCCTCCTCCGGCCAATCCGCCGGGCTGTCCCCCGAATCGCCAGTATGTACCCCGGACTCAACGCACGCCTCTCATCCACTCCTCGCATACATCCATTGGTACAGGCCACCCAGGGGCCAACGCTACTCTCTCGCTGCTAAGCGATCGCTTCTGGTGGCCAAACATGGCAAGGGATGTGAGGAGGTTCGTTCAGGGCTGTCCCGACTGCGCGATATCCAAGAGCTCACGTCATCTCCCTGCTGGCAAACTGGTACCACTACCCATTCCCAATCGTCCATGGTCACACCTAGGAGTAGACTTCATTACTGATTTACCACTCTCAGATAAGAATACCTGCATTTTCGTCATCATTGATCGCTTCTCCAAATTCTGTAGACTCCTTCCTCTCCCTGGACTACCCACCGCTATACAAACTGCCGAGTTACTCTTCAACCACGTCTTCCGCTACTTTGGAATCCCGGAGGACATCGTCTCCGACAGAGGACCACAGTTCATATCACGGGTATGGAAAGCATTCTTCTCTCTCCTAGGTGTGACCGTCAGTTTGACCTCTGGATACCATCCTCAATCCAACGGGCAGACTGAACGCAAAATCCAGGAAATAGGGAGATTCCTGAGAACCTTCTGTCACGGCCGCCAGAACTCCTGGAGCCAGTTCCTAGGCTGGGCCGAGTACGCTCAAAACTCCCTTCGGCAAGGCGCCACTGGTCTCACTCCCTTCCAGTGCGTACTCGGTTACCAGCCTCCCCTATTCCCATGGTCAGGAGAACCATCTGACGTACCCTCGGTAGATCACTGGTTCCGGGAGAGCGAGGGAGTCTGGGACTCGGCTCATCACCATCTTCAGCAGGCAGTGCGCAGGCAAAAGATCTCCGCCGATGCTCGTCGCTCGACCCCACCTGATTATCATCCAGGACAAAAGGTTTGGCTCTCCACACGGGACGTCAGGCTGCGCCTGCCTTGCCGCAAGCTTAGTCCCAGATTCGTTGGCCCCTTTACCATTCTGGAACAGGTCAATCCGGTAACCTTCAAACTACAACTACCTGCACACTACAAGATCCACCCCACATTCCACGTCTCACTCCTCAAGCCGTATTTTCCTTCTGTCTCCCCAGAGCCTGGTCCGGTCGAGGAACCCCCTCTCCCTCTCATCATTGACGACGGTGCTATCTATAAAGTCCAGGAGATTTTGGATTCCCGGCGTCGGGGTGGTCAACTCGAATATCTAGTCGACTGGGAGGGGTACGGCCCAGAGGAACGCGCTTGGGTTCCCAGGGATGATATACTTGACCCGGATCTATTAAGTGAATTTCATTCCAACCATCCTGATCGCCCTGCTCCTCGAGGACGAGGTAGACCACCACGACGCCGGGGTCGGCCCTCAGGAGCGGGCCGTGGAGAGGGGGGTACTGTCAGAGAACGACCAGGCTTTCCTCTCAACCAATTGCCACGATCCACGTCACCAGAGTTCTAATCACCCGCACCTGCACCTCATCAGCGAACAATCACCACACACTTAAAAGCACTCTCCTCAATCACAACAGTGTCCGATCTTGTTGTAACATACAAGGACCGACGCTCTCAAGACTCATAGCTGAGTATACTACCTGACGATACTTACCTGTTGAAACTTACCTCTTGTTCTGCTCCTCTTCATCTTCCCCATCCGCAGATCCAGACGCTCGACGACGGACACTGTTGTGGTTACCACTCACTGGACACGTATCACGGCACACAGAGCACTCCCCTGCACGCTGGAGGTTCCCGCTGTCATCATCCCTGTCAAAGACACAGTGACTGAGTTTATCCCGGCTCACGGGTCTCCTGTAACTCCATTGACTTCTACTCATCTCAAGAATACCAACCCCTCAGTTCTTCCGATTCCAGATTCACTATTAAACACCTTTGTTCTTTCACTAACCTGCTGTGTCTGACAAGTTCATTACACTATGTGGCATCATATTTACAAAGACAGCATGTGCCAGCATAGGTCTGGTTGAAATGAGAAAATTCATAATTTAGACATGATTGTATTTATCAATATTTTTAATTAAATTTTATTTATAGATTTTCATTTTTCATTTTAATTTTAGTTTAAGCTTTAGTAATTTTTATGCATTTGTTTTTTTTTTTGTTTTTTTTTTAGTCGTCGGTTATTTCAATGCACATGCACGTACAAGTACAGTCTCAGCTATACAGTAAGAAATAATGGGAAATATACAAACAGGTAAACAAATTAACAATCAGGCTAGGGACTAAATATGCACCATAAAATAGAGTCAAGAGAAATTATTAATGTAGCACCAAAAGGGTGTCCATAACTGCCAAAAATCATCAGACTTTTGATGTATATCATAGGTGAGTTTCTTGAGTGGAAATAGTGTACATGCTTGAGACAACCACATTTCAAAAGATGGTACCTGAGAAGATGACCACAATAGAAGTATACATTTCTTTGCCAGATAAACCAAAATTAGAAACAAATGTTTGGTGTGGAAGTCCAACACATTCTCTACTCCACCATATAACAAATACAATTCCAGAGAAAAACACAATTTTAACTTAAAAAGCCTTTGTAGAAAATGATGTACTTTCTTCCAAAAAGAAATGATTTTGTCACAGTACCAAAAACAGTGAAGGAATGTTCCTTTACATTTTTTACAGTTAAAACAAAGATCAGAGGAGTTTCTGTAAATCTTTTTCAGACGTAAAGGTGTAAGATAAACTCTGTTGATGAATTTATAATTGAGTTCCTGAATACCCAATGAAGTACATTTAAAGAACAAATTGTTACATATTTCAGACCAGTCTATATCTTCAATTTCATGGCCTAAATCTTTTTCCCACACACTCTTTAAGCTCTCGAAAGAAGAGGTACATGAGTAAGATAGAGCTTTGTATATTTTGGATATTAACCCCTTGGAAAAACTGCTCGTTACCATTTGCTCTATGGCAGCAAGTTCAAATCTCAATTTACCTTTATCAGACAAAGATTTTATGAAATGACGCAGCTGAAGGTATTTAAAAAAATTGGATTGTGGTATGTTATATTGGTTAGAAATTTCTTGAAAAGATTTTAGAGTACTGCCTGTAAAGAGGCACGATAACTTTAGAATCCCTAATTTAGACCAATCTGAAAGGCCAATATTTTGTAAAGATACAGGGAAATCAGGATTAAAAGCAATAGGCGAAAACAAAGAGATATTAGCTGGAATTGTAAAATACTTTTTTATGTCTCCCCATGTCAAAAGAGTATTTGAGATGATGAAATTTGTTGAAGCGCATTCAAGTTTTTTAATATTTATAATAAAAGGCAGGAATTTTATTGGGAGAGGAGCACAAGCTGTTGCCTCCATGTTGAACCATCTCGAGTCTATTCTTTCACTGTACCAGCTGACCATATGCTTCACTTGTGCTGACCAAAAATAAAGACGTAAGTTTGGTAAAGCGACTCCTCCCCTTTCTTTTGGTTTCATTAATTTATTAAGATTAATTCTGGGCATTTTATGGTTCCAGATAAATTTAGAAAAATGCTTATTAATGTCTTTAAAAAAAGTATTAGGTAAGTAACAAGGAAGAGATTGAAATAAATATAAAAATTTAGGGAGAATATTCATTCTAATCACATTAATCCTACCCAAAAAAGAAATAGGAAGTGTCCTCCAAATGTTAAGGTCTTTTTTAATAACTTCAAAAAGAGGGGCGTAATTTTCTTTAAATAAATCCTTAAGCATTGGTGTAATAAATATCCCAAGATATCTAAAACCAACAGAAGCAATTTTAAAGGATGAAAGGGATGAAAGATCGAGTAGATTAGGGCATTTTTTTTTATTTTATTTTTTTTATATATTTTTATTTAGCATTAATTTATATATTTTTTAGTTTTAGTTGTTTTAGTATTTTAATTTAAACGAAACAGGAATGCTGCCATGTAACCAAAATAGGTTTAAAATATATTTTATTTTATTTTCAATCAATGAAAATTCATGATTTTTTTTGGGGGGGGGGGGGGGGGGGGGTTACTTATTCTTCACACTGTTTTATTACTGGGCTTTGAGCTAAAAATAAAATACCATTATGTAACCTAAAACAAAATGCAAAGATGGCAATCACTGCAATGTCCCCAAAAGGACTGCCCATTTGTGATATTCTCCTATGACATTCCTTTCAATCTTAAAACTTTTCTTAAAAACCTTTTTGTAAAGTCAGAGGACAGAATCCCAATCAAAGTTCCATACCGTGAGATTTTAACTGTCACTGCTCTTTGCTGTCAAAGATGACCTTTCAGCTGCATAGCCAAGATAATAATGTCCCTAATCCTTTCCATTCTCAGAAAGCTGTCCCTTTTTTTAATGGTGGTTTGGCAGATTACAACCTGCCAAACTGAAAGGAACCTGCCTGGCTAACAGCCATGGTAAAAACAAAACAAGACAAAAAAAAACCCCACAATATCTCATATAATGACAGAATAATTATTTTGACAGCAATTAGCACAAGAACCAGCCTGCAAATGACCAGTTTACCATACAAATCACCTGTCATACTCACAATGATGCTTTTGCTCAACATAAAATATCCATTACATGCCTCTAAAAGAGTAACTCAATTGCTAATCAGTCATGCAGTCAAATCAAAACTATGCAAAGTTAACCCATTGTAACATAATAAAAAAACTTAATATTAATATTTAAAGCAAATAGTTTAATTTAGCTCAAAGGGAATCATTTATGATTTTATAAGGAATTTTAACAGACTCCCTGGTCAATGGCTGATCACTGAGGCGGAAGCGATTCACTGACCAAGTCATATAACATCAACTCTGCACTGGATATTAAAATCCAAAATATAGTGAAAACACTATTTAATAGCACAGTAACAAGATCGGCAGATTAAGACATTAACCTGTGAACACAAAACACAAGATACTTCTCTTTTCAAAATACTAGACTATAATACTAAAGACTTTATTCAATAAACCTAAGACATGTGAACACAAGCATTCACACATTCACACGTTGCAGAAAGAGAGAAAGTAAGGAAAGGATGAGTAAGAGAATGGAAATGTGAAATCCCAAGTTTACAGCAATATGTTCAATTGCATAGACCTGAACAACCATCAATCACTTATTTAACCCTCGCTTTGAGTTTCTCAATGAGGCTAAAATTTATATTAAATACACCGATTCAGTTAGAACCTGGAGGTGTTACTTGCTTGCTATGCCTGTGTTAAGGGGTTTCCTTTGTGTCGTTGTCGTTGCAGAAAAGGGGTTCCCCGAAGTGTCTGATTGGTTGAGAGTTCAGTAGTCGTGAAGTGACGTCTTGGGAAGCCAATGGAGTTGGGGCTGGTAGAAGTTTTGAGGCGGTCACAGACTCCAGTTGAACTCGGAGACGAGGCGTGGCGGCAAAACTTAACTGAGTACATGAAACTCACAACGGAAAAGAAAAGAAATTAAAGTAAAAGAATAAAAGGTTGTAACAAGACTAGGTTGGTTTTCTTCTCATTATGGTAGCAGCTGGCACGTGGGCCAGAGCATGCTCAAAGAGCAGCGTCAAAACGCGGTGGCAAAAAATAAAAAGAGGAGAAGGGAGAGGACTAAGAGAGCCAAGAGAGCATTTTTAAGAAGAAGAGAGCGTTTGATGGTGTCCTGAGTTTTTAAATTCGTCTTTCAGACCGTCCCATCTGGACGTCTTGACCAATTAGATACTGTCCTTGCTCGGGGTAAAGTACACTTTTGAACATGGTTTCTATAACAAGACTATGATACATTTGACAAAGAATTGATTAGAAGAAACATTTAAAGCATGATTTTTCAAACTCGTACATACCAAACACGCAGGAATCCTTCAGCTATTCAATAATGATTAAAAAGACATACATAATATTTGATTAAAACATGAACGTCTAATATGTGGGTTACCAACATAATATGGGGTTCTGCATAGAAATGTCTTTTAGGATGATTTTATGTGCATATGAAAAAGAAAGTCTTTGTATAGTTCTATGGAGAACGAAGGCATGTTCTTTAGACAAAGGAATTTTGGTTTGGTCTGTCTTCTATGTGGGGGAGAAGTCAGTCTAAGGAAGCTCGTGAATTCAATCGTGGAACACGTGATGGCCATCTCTTTGACCATCAATCTTGATTATTTGCCCAAATTTTGACGGTCTCCTTCCTGAATTGGAATTATCAATAAGTGTTCTTTTGTCTCAAGGTTGTAAGCTGTTCTGTGAAAAAGTTGGTTAGTTTGCTTGCTTCAGACTAGTGCCAGAATCTAATTTATGACATTGTCCTGTTTCCTTGGGGCCTCTCTGAATTCCAGCTCCTCAGGTTTCAATGTTCTGATGCATCTTAAATTTGTCTGATTCAGTCTCTGATATTCTACACCATTATTAGCAGTAGTTGATATTTTTTTACAATTAATACTTACACTTGGCATTAATTATTCACCTGGATAAATTAAGTGTAATAGTATGTCTAAATAGTTCAACATACAGTATTTAAGTAAAAAACCTAAAATGTGTATAATAAAATCTTCATTTCAGCAATTCCATGGCACTAGTGTCAATGAAATCACCTGCAGCTGGTTGTATCTCCTCCTCTCAATCATTGATATAAAATCTCATTGAGAGCACTATTAAAGAATGAATGTTCTTTAGTTAGTAGCTGACGTCATACATTCGGTTTTAGTGTTAATGTGGACAACAGGTGGTTCATTGTGTAGCTGAATAAAAGAAGCGTCTCTTTGACAATATCCTCTTGCCTCTCAGAGATAACATTAAGTTGACAACTTTCCATTGTGCACTGAAGCATTCTCCATGAATCTTCACACTAAAACAATCCGCAGACACATACAAAACAATCTGATTCATACCAGTTACTAATCCACTCTATTCTACATTAATCCAATCTATTCTAAAACAAATAGAATCAATGGATGATAATACGTTCCCTTTCGAGGGAACTTCGAACTGCGTCCTCTAGGGGTCGCTATGGGGAACGCCGTCAGCATGACCCGTGTCTGAAGCATACATACAAAAACACCACCGGCCGGCGACAGCCTATGACGTCACTACCAGCACGACCACAGTATAAAGGGGCGCCGGGAAAATACATCATCCTCTTCTTCGTCTTCAGTGACTGTTTTGTTTGAAGCGTGCATTCTACTGGTAAGAACGTTTTTCTACTGTTACCGTGGCGAGCACTAGCAAGGAGTTTAAGAGATGTGTGCATCCGTGTCCTTGTTATTTGACACCTGATGACACACACGATCTTTGCGTCTTTTGTTTGGGCAAGGAGCATGCACGCGATGTCCTCGAGGGGGCAATCTGCGTGCACTGTGAGCTTTTTTCTATGAGAAAGCTCCGCTCTCGTCTGTCTTTCTTTTCGAGGAAGGAGGTGCAGCCATCTGCTTCCCACGTTTCAAGACCCACTGTTGCCGAGGCACGGGGGAGAATGAGCTTGTGGGGCTCGCAGGCGGATCTGGCTGATGAGTTAGAGAGGGGGCTTTCCTTCTCGCTCTCATCGGCCGCGAACGAGAGTGAGTTGCTGGATGATGATAATGCGATCTCTCTGACATCATCTGATCCAGCGGCTAGTGCTCTGCTGGGTTATGCCCAGGAAGAGCAGGAGATGTCTGAGGGCGAAGAAGTTGAGACTGAGCCCTCTCAATCCTCCTGCTCTGCGTATGACGAGTTGTTGGAGGTTATGGAACATGCCATGGCGAGGCTTGACTTCCCGTGGAAGTGGTGCCAAGATGGTAAATGACAAAAGTAAAAAAGTAAAGAGTGTAAAGACCATCGACTCTACCGTGCGACTCCACCGGGCAGGGACACCGGCAAGGGATAGTAGTAGCTTTTTATTAAATTTTTTCATTGATATGTTTATTATTGAAATGTTGTTGTTATATGCATGTGTTAATTTTATTTATTTTCTTTATTTTCTTAAATATGTGGGTAGATAGTATTTATAGAGTTGTAACTTTTTAGTTTTAGTTACTTTTTCTTATTTGTAAGTCGCTTTGGACAAAAGCGTCTGCTAAATGACAAAAGTAAAAAGTAAGTAAAAAGTAAGATGGTGGTGACGCGGGGTCGTCTCGATGAGCGTTATCTTTCTGGCCATAGCCCCCCAGCTCGAGTGAGCCTTCCATTTCTTCCTGATCTCCATCCGTTTTACTCTCGCATTCATAGGTTCCTGCATACTAGTTATGCTAACTTTGAAGATTAAGAAAGGATGCGTGAGAGCAGTTATGAGCAGATGCCCCCTGTAGAAGAGACGCCAGCTAGCTATCTCTCTATGGGCGAGACATCCTCTCTCAAGGCTCCCTCCTTGCCGTCTAAGCCCCTTCAGGAGACATCTTGCTTAAATGGCAGGGCATACGCAGCAGCAGGTCAGGCTGTCGCTTCGTTGCACACAATGGTGGTGCTTCAGGCATACCAGGCTGATCTGCTGAAAGACATGGATAAGGGTCAGGGCTTGTCACCTGTTGAAGTAGTTGAGCTGCGCCGCACCACGGATTTGGCTCTCCGTGCCACTAATGGCCATGGTGGTAATGGAGAGACATCTGTGGGTAAATCTGGCAGATATTGGGAAGAAAGAGAAGGGCTTTCTTCTCGATGCTCCATTCTCGCCTTCCGAGCTTTTCGGTACCTCCGTCGAGACGGTGGTCAAGAAGTTTAGGGAGGCGAAGGCGTGCTCAGCGGCCTTCAAAACCTTAATTCCAAGAAGGTCCAGGTCTGAGCCCGAACAACGCAGGGGTCCTGGCCCATCTCCGTCTGGGGATCAGAGATGGGCACATAAGGCTAGTGTCGCGACTCATGCCCCTCTTTGACCCACGCCTAGAGGGAGGCGCGGGTCAAAGAGAGGTAGGCAAGACCTGAGGGAGGTGATCCAGACGAGGCGTTCTCAACGCTCTAGTCCGGACCAGAGTAAGACTTGAACATCTACTCCCTTCCCTCGGGGGGCCTGTCATCTGCCCTCATCTTCCCCTCTCTAATTCCCCTGCAACCACAGTTAACACCACCTGACCGAGGTTAGGTGGGAACCTAGAACCTGCGCTGGACATTGCAGTCTCTATGCTGGACTTATGATGTTTTGGTTAGGTTCTGTGTTTCATAGAAACTACCTTACTGATGGTCCGGACTGATCCATGGATGGGTGAGTACGATTCAGTTCTAATGGTTCACTGGTATTGTGTAGCCATTCTTTGCCGTACTTCTGGGACCTGTCGTTGTGTGTTTTCTAACCTCTTTCCTTCGACTCTGTTCAGTGATGACCTCACTCATCGATACTAGATCCAGGATGAGAGCCCTGTTCTCAGCCTCATACCCCTGGATTGTGTGAGCCCAGTGGTTGGTTTCCGTGGGAACCTCCTTGGTCATCAGGTCTCCAGCACTGCAATTCCAGGACCTGCGGGTCTTTTTACTATTATTTTCTATGGCTGGGACGCCTGCCACTGTTGTTAGATTACCCACTCTATCATCAAGCATTCTCTGAGTGAAGCTCCTCTACTGAGCGGCTTTACTTTTTTAACGCAAACAGTCCACTCTTTGTGGTCTGGATAGTCTCAGTCGGTTCCTCTCTGGTAACCTTCCTAGGTGCATGACTATCTGAGGATATATATGTGGTAGCTCAGGGACTGCCCCCCCCCCCCAGGTTTTTTTAAGTAGCGATCTCCCTGAGCCTTTGCCTAGAGTGTGCTTCTCCCCTGCTAGTAAGTAAGTAGCCCACTCTTGTGGCAGCTTCTTTGGAGGGCTTACCAGGGTTTTTCAGGCTAGCTAGTGTAGGACCACCTGCTGATAGAGGGGCACCGTGTGGGATGGCTTGAGCATTGCCTTCAGACCATGCGCCGGAGCGTCTGAGTTTCCTCTCATTCTGAGAGATGAGTTCTCCACTCCCCAGAGCTCTGTCATTCAGCAGCCTCAGGTTGGTAGGCCTCTCTATGCCTCCTTGTTAGGTTGCTCTCCTTGTTGGTCAAGCTAGCATTGCTCCCCTCACCATAGAGGGTCACCTATGAGCATGCTGCTCCCTTCTGAGCATCTGAGTTCTCTCTCATGCTGAGAGTTGAGTTCTCCGCTCCCCAGAGCTCTGTCTTTCAGCAGCCTCAGGTTGTTAGGCCTCTCTATGCCTCCCTGTTAGGTTGCTCTCCTTGTTGGTCGAGCTAGCATTGCTTCCCTCACCATAGAGGGTCACCTACGAGCATGCCGCTCCGTTTTGAGCATCTGAGCTCCCTCTCATTCTGAGAGTTAGGTTCTCTGCTCCCCGGAGCTCTGTAATTCAGCAGCCTCAGGTTGTTAGGCCTCTCTCTGCCTCCCTATTAGGTTGCTCTCCTTGTTGGTCGAGCTAGCATTGCTCCCCTCACTATAGAGGGTCACCTATGAGCATGCTGCTCCCTTCCGAGCATCTGAGTTTCTCTTTCATCCTGAGAATTGGATTCTCTGCTCTGTGGGATCCACCGTGCAGTCATGCCAACGGGTCAGGCCCTTTCTCCGCCCTTCCCCTTAGGCTGATCTCGTGGTATGTTCGGCAGTGCTCCCCTCACTCCGAGGGTCTCTATGAGCACGCAACCCCTTCCTGAGCGTTGGAGTTTCCCTCTCATCCTGAGAGTTGAGTTCTCCACCCCCCCAGAGCTCTGTGAGTCAGCAACTTCAGGTTGTTAGGCCTCTCTCTTCCTCCCTGTTAAGTTGCTTGCTTTGCTCCCTAGAACGGTGTTTACAAATCCATGTTATGGTAAGTGCGCACGTTAGTCTCTGTGCACTTTCTGAAAGCCACGTTGTGGTAAGATCGCACAGCAAGTGTTTTGCATTTCCTTCTAAAATCCTGTACGGTATGGGTTACGCACTGCGACTTCGTGCCCTTTCTTTGGGTTGGTTAGGCCCCGGTTTCGCTTTGGGCCCCACTCTACCTATTTCTTCCAATGTTTCTGGTGTTTAAAATCCATGTTATGGTAAGTGCGCACGCTAAGTCTCTGTGCACTTTCTGAAAGCCACATTGTGGTAAGATCGCACATCGTGTTTTGCGTTCTTTCTAAAAAACTGTACGGTAGGGGTTACGCGCTGCGGCTTCGTGCCCCTTCTTTGTGTTGGTCAGGCCCTGGTTTCGCCTTGGGCCCCACTCTACCTATTTCTCCCAATGTTTCTGGGCTTGAACAGTGGGGTGCTACCGATTGTCTGTTGAGACAATTCCCTCAGCGAGCTCGTGCAGAGCAAGCGGTAGCCCCTGGGTGACAGGCCAGGACCTAGCTACTATCCTAGGCACTTGGCCGTATCCCCTTAAAGGAATCTTTCCTTATGATTCTAAGCCTTCGAGCTCTACCCTGGGTCCGGGAGTCCCGGCCCTGCATACCCTAAAAAACAGGTAAGTTTTTTAGGGTATGCAGCTCGGGTCTTTGGCCGTAGGGGATAATGTCACTGACAGCCATCTAACTGTCTCAGGGGCAACTCCCTTAGCCTGGTAGAGTTGGTTCTTAGTGCTCGCCTTTTGTGCTTGGCTTGCACTCCCCTCAGCAGGGTGGTGTGGGTATTCCGTTCCCCATAGCGACCCCTAGAGGATGCAGTTCGAAGTTCCCTCGAAAGGGAACGTCTCAGGTTACATATGTAACCATGGTTGAGTAGGGAGCGAGACACTGCGTCCTCTAGGCTTTGTGCCATGCTTCGGACGCAAGCTTCAGACGAAGAAGTGGATGACGTATTTTCCCGGCGCCCCTTTATATTGTGGTTGCGCCGGTAGTGGCGTCATAGGCTGTCGCCGGCCAGCGTGGTGTTTTGTATGTATGCTTCAGACACGGGTCACGCTGACGGCGTTCCCCATAGCGACCCCTAGAGGACGCAGTGCCTCGTTCCCTACTCAGGGAACCATGGTTACATATGTAACCTGAGACGTTCTTTTCACATTTACATTATATTGCATAACTGGCACAGATGTCTCCAGTTTAATACACAGTGGCATACCACACATATCTTTGAGGCCCCCCACAAAAGATTGTGATGAGGCCCCTCCCACCAGCAGTGATGTCATGTATGAAAATTTATTGTGCACCTGCTGCAACATATTACTGAGTCTGTCTCCCCCATTTAGATAACTGATTTATGCGGTGAATTATCATTGCATTGATGCGTTTATTGAATAACGGTTTTTAGTCAGGCTGAAATTCCTGCAGGAAAGTATTTAGTCTATGAACGTGGAGGCAAAACTAAATTTAAGGGTAAGAACAGGTCAAAATATCTGTTTAATATGACAATTACACGTTACCACTTTTTACAGTGTAAGGTAAATGCTTAACATAAAAATTTGCACATTGCTTTCATATTCTGTTCTCTTGATCCTTTAATATTGCTGTCTTAATGCATATGTTACACACACCGAGTCCACACGTGTGTTTTTAGGAAGATATAAGGTCCGTTTTATTTCAAGAACACTTTCAACACAGAGTTACACTACGGGGGAACATCAACAACACATGCTTATCCACCCGTCTCTCAATTACTCTCTCTTCGTTTTTTTTTTCTTGATCTCGTGATTCTACACATCTGTCTTCTACAAATCTTGTCTGCCAAGCATCAGCTTAAAAGTCACAGACAGACTTTATACATACTGTGACGAGTCGGCTGCCTCCCCCCTTATTATCATCACCACCCCGTCCCGTATTCGCCGCCCTTCACCAGGCTCCCGACGGGAGTGGGTGTGTGAGAGAGGAGGAGCGCTGAAACAGCCAGGGCTGGCGGTGTGTGATGAGGCGCACCTGATCTGAAAAGAGCCTCATCACCGCCGCTGTTTAAATGCCGAGTGCGCCTCTCCTCGGGAGACTGGTCTCTTCCCCGTGCATGCACGCTGGTGTCCTCGTGGGTCCAGGAAGGGAGCGTTGAGAATGGACCGAGTTCCGCACCCGTGTGACGGCTCACGGGCCAGGATGCCGGGCCGTACTATCCCCCGGAAGCGCCGCGGGCCGAAGAAGGATGAAGCCGCTAGAAGAAGCCACTGCCCCTCGTGCCCCGGTCCCGAGAGGGGAGCGCGTGCGACCGCCGGACTCCACCCCTTACCTGGACCCTTCCTTCCAGAACACTGCCCTCCTTCACAAACCCCGCAGCACAACGAGGACACCAGACCCCCCTGTTTATTTTTGGACACTTTTACCCCCTTTGGACACTTTATTTTATTATTTTGTTTAATAAAAGCCTCTCCGAGGCCTGACGCCAAACCGACTGTGTCTGTCGTTTGCTCCTCCCGCCACAATACATACATACTATTGTGCAGATAGAGCATGAAAAGAACAGAAACATTAAATATAAATCACAAGACCTAAAAGAATGCAGAAAAATTAAATAACTGTGTAATTATTTAAACCCACAGACATTAAATCCAATAATAAATTTGTGGAGGGTGGGACTTAACCCTTACACATCCATGTTAAGTGTAAAAATATCTACTTCAATTACGGTGCCATTGTCGTTGAAGTACAGTGTACTGTATATGACAAGTGAAATGATGAAATTGATTTTCCTTGGTTGTTGTTTTAAAACCACGTTAAGAGTTTTTCATGCGCTTTTCCACTCCACTGTACTACCTTTGTAGTACCTTTGTAGAATGTCCTGTCTAGAAGGTCCCACGCACTGCGGAGGCTGCGGGGGTGTCCTGTACACCGCTGGCACCACTCCACATCCATCCACATTAAATATTTTATCTAAATGCATCCTGTCTTGTCTTTAGAGGTTTAGCCTCTTTCGACTCATCCTCAGAGTCAGGCAGCACAGTCAGCATCTCTGGATGTTCATCTCTTAATATATTCATCTTAACATGGCATGATGCTTTAGCTACTGATTTCTGCCAAGAGGCCATGAGCGATATTTTAAGGTGTGCATGATCTGGCAGAATTCGGATGATGTAGATTAAAAACTCTTTACATCTTTTCCTCAAACAGCAAGTTGTTGTAATGCAGCTTTAGGAAGAGGTGACACCTGCCAAGCTAGGACAAAAGACATTTGCATAATGCAGATTTATGAAGCCTGGCCATAGAGGAGGCAATTACTGCTGTCAGTCACTGACACAAAACACAGCTCCCATTTCTCTCTATCATACAGGCACATTTAGTTGCAATTCTAATTGTCCATGACAAATGTGTTAAATTAAAACCAAACGATTGTCGAGAATATTAAGTTATTGTTAGGGTGGTATATGGTGGAAATAAACTGTTTGCAGAACGCATGGGACCAATCTAGAACAATATAGTAATGAATAAAAGAACATGCAGGCCATCACTTTACTAAGTGAATAATAACTAATAACTGTACTAAGTTGGAAGATCTAAATCTTCGACACATTTCCTTCCTTCTACACGTCATGCTTCTTGAGCCAAACTGTTTTCTTGTGAATGGCAGATGTTGTAAAGCACCTTGCCACAGTTTCTCCAGTATTTTAGTTGTTGTGTGATCCATTTATATTATTTTAATTTTAATTCATATAAACAACAGGATCTGGCAATCTCTCCATTCAACTTGTTAGTCCAGTTGTAAGACGCAAGATGTTCATTATTTGTCTAATTAATGGTGTACCATCAAGCGATTTTAATAGGAAATCTGCAAATTTCTGAATGGTTTGAACCCTGTCAAACACATTGCACATGAACAAGTTGCAGTTTCTTTCAAATCATCTGGCATATTCTTTCAGCCAGATTTGTTTATCCTTATCAGATTGTTTTTTAACTCACCAAATGTTTTATTACATTGTCTTTCAAGCCCAGTAATTTTTGTCACTAATAAAATCACCCAGCTGCAATCTGCTCTATAAATGAGTGTTGCACACAAAATCTGCCACACAATATGTAGTTATAGTTCTGCTACAAAATGAAAAGATAATTTTTAATTATTGTACTCAATCCAGATCATATAATGAACCTGGATTACTACTGTTAAGACAACACCAAGAACATAGAGTCTGTGATAGGCTCATCAAAACAAAATGACACCCTGGTTTAAAGAATTACACGTTAGCATATGCTATTTATATTTAAATTATTCCTTGAATATTGATTGATTGATTGATTGATTGATTGATTGATTGTCAGAATACACAGCTATTTTAGAACGGTTGTCAACAGAGAAACATTAGGAGGAACTGAAGGGAAATACCACTGATCAACTTTATCACTGGAATTTGAGACAAATATTTGTAATCATGTATTTCTGCAGAATACACACAAAAGACTATGATGTTTAAAAGAACAAAAAAGAAAGAAATGGGGGGATGGAAGACTTGTAATCAGTGCAGTCCATTATATAAAAAGAGGGTGGTGGTAGGGAAGTGAATCTGACCTCTGAGCAGCTCTGTCTAAATAATACATAACACTACATCTGTCCTCTCTCAGCACACACAAACACGGCCAACTCACAGCATGCTTTATATTACAGATAAGGGGGCATTAAGTGTGAAGTGAGAGAGTGATTATGTTGGGATTTACACTGCAAATACAGCACACTGCTATGCACAAAACATTACAGGTTTTCCCAATTGCTTTGGCAATTTTTCTTAAAATTCTAAGTTTACACGTAACACATATCTAGAGATAAATCTATTGTACAAATGTAAATGTATTTATATAGAACTGCTGTAGCTGCTGCTGTTTAGAGTTGTGACATTCCTCCTTGTTAAAAATGGTAGTGCTTGTGCTGGGCAAACTCCATATATAGCCTATGCTTCCAAACTTTGTTGATTGATTGTGATTCCTATTTCATTACAAAGAGGCAGAAAATGTCCAGCAAATTTACTGAAAACTTTCTAAAAGTTTTCGAAAATGTACAGTTTTTTTTTTTATAGTTTACAAAAAATCCTGGAAAATTTATAAAAATTCTATACAGCTTCCATCCATTTGCAACCCTAATAGCAAGCCATTTGCCAACTTAGTGGACATTTCAACCATTCCATGTCAGATATTTATGGAATATTCACGCATCTCTGACAGATTTTTTCATTTTGCAAAAAATGGCTCACATGATTAAAGAATGTTTAGAAGTTGTGATGAATATGACAATTTTCAGTGAGAATCAACTCATCGGTTTTAATCAACCAAGCCAAGTGAATTTAGATATTATGCAAATTGTAGACAATTTGCACACGTGCCAAAACAAATGCAATTTAAAATCTGATGTGAACAAGAAACTAATTGTTCAGACATCTGAATTTATTGTTTTGAGAAATAAAAAAACGAATTCGATAATTGAGCCAAAATTAGAGAAAAATTGTAATATAATATCAACAGTATATATATATATATATACATATCTGCACACATTTCAGAGTCACTGTCTGTTCTGTATGATATCAGACAACATATGTCAGGAAACATTAACTCATGACCAGCTCTTGTAAATAATTCAGATTTCTTGGGAAAAATTTGTTCTAAAATATAAAACAAGAAGCAAATGACACAAGAACTTTCATCCAACCACTGACACTGCATACCATTTCTTTGAGACAGACAGAATAAAAGGGTTTGAAATTGTAGAGTTTTTCTGTATTATTTCACTCACGTTGTCTCTCTTGAACTCTTTCTATCATTGTTCGTTTCTTTTCAGAGTGACATTGCCATCATCAGGAGTTGATGATCTATGGTGTAGTGCCTAGTAGACCAGGACACAGACACAAAATAATTTCAAGACAGCACATTCCTTAGCAGGAGTTAAGACTTCCCCTCCCAGCATCTGCATTTGACTGGCTGGCCAATTTCCTGCCCTAAATCTCCTTATCTCAGGAGACCTCTAAAACCCAGGATAAATTTGAGGGAACATCTGCAATGGATTTAGAACAGAACCTTCAATGTTGTTCCTGACCGGTTTACCATAAATAAAAGTTGCATAATCAACAGTACAAAGCATGTGGCATCTGGAAAGGCTCCAGCACAGACCCTCCCTGATATCTCCTGACCGTTTAACGCATACATTCAATGATGTTATCAACCAGGAGAGACGGTTTTACAACCGGTTTTACGCTTCCTAAGCGCGTCATTACGTCACAGAGAAACCAACCAATTGCAAGAGGGCATCCCTAGTGACATCACGCAACAGCGATTTCAGCAGCCAATCCGCACCCGGGGTTCCCTCAACCAGGAAAGGAACGAAACAACTCAGAGCAAGTAATCAAATAATTCTTCATAATTCTGCTGAAAACTGGGGGCTGTTCCATAAAAGACGCTAAGAAAAGCGGGGATTAAAGTCCAAAACCTGACTTGAAATAACCTAACAAATCAATCGGGACTAAAGCGGTTCCATAAACGACAATTCAAGTTCACGCAATCTGACTAATGCTATCCAGGTTCAGTGAGTCAGGATAATGTGACGTACACGCTTATTCTGAAGCAGCCCTTAATGTCGATCATGGATCAAATCGATCCACCATAGCAAACAGCGAATATTTGTGCTGTTTAATGCATTTGAAACATTGTGTTTTCCTCAGTGCATAACTGATACATCACAGGTATATTTTTTACATCTGTAAATGTCAAAAAGCCATGCAAATATATCCATTTAGCTGTCAGGAGTGGGCGAGGCTTATGCGAGAGAACGAGCGCTGCGGCGCGCATGCGCGCTACACAGACAGAGCAGAATAGAATACTAGCGCAAGAAATCTGAATAAAATATACATTCTGCTAAAATATTTGTTGTTGGACATTAAATGTGACACATAGAATTTTACTACATATAAGTTTATTTTTATGATAGCAGCAACTGTTAATCACTAGCTCAAATGAGTTAAATGTGTGTTCCTCTTATCAGTTAAAATGTACTCTGATTTCTATTATAAATTAAAAATTTTAATTAAGTGATTTTAACTTTTGATTGTGTTTTTATGCTTTAATGCTTTAAAGAGACATTTTAGATTGTAATGTTTTAATGTTCTAATAACCATAAAAGGTACAGCTGTCATAAATTCAGAGAGAAAGGCTGCATGGCTAGAAACTTCTGATCAACTGCATGCACAAGTAGCAACTGTTAAAATGTCATTCGCCTACATTTTGGGCACAATACATTAAATACAGTTGGTTGTAGCCTATTTTTTATTTATTTGATTATTTAAGGTGTATTTTCTGTATACTTTTATTTTTGGACCGATAATAAATTAAACTGACTGTATGTGAGAGAGTCAGTGGTAATATGGATGCGTTCCTATTGGTCAGAGTTAGAGGAGCTCAGCTTAGCCTGACAGTTAGCCTGCTCCGGACCAGGTTAGTTTGCCAGCATAAGTTGCCGGGGTAACTGAGTTTGAACTTTTTTAAGTTTGCTTTATGAAACCGAATCTACCAAAAATAAGACTGACTAACCGAAATAAGCCTGGCTTATACTCTAATCTTGGTTTATGGAACAGCCCCCTGGTTGCATTCATCTTTAAGAGTAAAGATAATAAAGTTCCTTGCTTGTGACTCCCTCAGGTTGAAGTCAGAGAATTCTTGAAAACGAGCATTAGAACCTTAAACTCTCTTCAAATCAAAACCGTTCATTGACTGCAGCGTGTATGTGTGTTTGTGTGTGTACGTATTCTGTTTTGTGTTATTTTAGCTTAGTAGTGTTGTAGAGTAGCAAATAAACTTTGATTTATTAAGAAATCTTTGTCTGGTGCTATGTGATTTTCAAGTCTTAAACTATTTGCCAAAGATTGCGTTAATTTGCTAAAATTTGCCTATGCTAAATTTACCTATTAGGTTATTTTTTACCTATGCTAAAAAATGACCTAATCAGTTCGGTATTACCGTGGCCACGGGAATAATCTGAATTGTTAAAACATACTGGTTTTAATGCTTGCTGGACAAGTCGTTAATGAGGCATCGTTAATAAGGTATTAGTTGGACGTTTTGATTAATATCCATTAATCATACGAATATGAAATCGATACGACTCGATTTCCAGAAACTAAAATTAAATGAATAGTTCTAAAATTACTACAATGGGTAAAGCAGCTTAATCATGTGTGTAATTCTCTTCTCACCTCACTAACTTCTCTGTCTGTATTCTTCTACTTTCTCTTTTCTTTTACTACTGGTATTCAACTTAAGGTGTAGGTTTGCTGTAAACGTTGTTCTAATCACCTCTATAAAATGATCTGGACATCTGCTGATCAAGTAGAAAAGGGTGTGGAATATATTAGAAAGAATCCACATACATTGGATTAAAGATGGGATGTGATAAAAGCAATGTAGCTAAATGAAGAGGATCGGAATAGTTGGTTTACTTTACATCGTTCAGGTTGAATGCTCAGAATCAGAGGTATGTTTACACAAAAGAGATGTATCTTGGTGACAGACAAATAAAATAAAGGTAAGTAAAAACTATTCTATAAAAAAAACAAGAGGTAGGATATGTTAAATAAGTTTAAATAGTGTGTTGGGTATTGCACATAATTAATTGCACAATGATGTCAACAGTAGATCAACCCTTCTGGAGATTAAACCTGTTAACAAACTAGACCAGACACGGGCTATTCAAGTGGTTAACCCCATTGAAAGTAGCACTAAAATGGAATGAAGAAAAGCCTGTTATCTAAATGTTTCAGAATGGCCCTTCACACAAATCATTTATCACACTACTGAACAGAATAAATCTGATTAAAGGAGCTGGTAACACATTTAACACACATTTATTCTCTCTTTCTGACAAAAATAAAGTTTTTTTAGATAGAAATGGAAAGCATTTGAAGTGAGTTTTTTTTTAATGCCCAATATTTCTTAAAAGTTTTATAACACTCTGACTTCCTGTAATTAAATCCATAACTCAACATTATGATCAAGTCTCTTTCAATGTAAATGCTTTAATGGTTCTACTGTTGTTGGCAGGTGGATTTGTATTAGTTTGTGGGTTATGAAGGAAAATGTAAAAAAAAAATTAAAATAGCCTCCGGTGTGGCCTAATGCCTTGTGATGTGTAAACTGATATTTCACTGCTTGTCTTTATTTCCTGAGCTTTCCATTCTGTTATAAGAGCAACTAGATTGAGGTAAGATATAATAAAACTGCATCACAAATCAGTTCAGATGTCCATTCAGATGGAACAGATGGTGACTCAAATCTACTGAGTGTTGACAAAAGGCTTGTGTTTTCAAAGCCCACCCAAACTTTAACACTGCTTAAAGGCATAGTTCACGCAAAAATGAAAATTGTCCTCATTTACTCCCCTTCATGTCACTGCAAACATGAAGAACTTTGTCTTCAATGGACCAAAAAATGCTTTAAAAAATGTTCATGCAGCTCTTTCTCATACAACATAACTCACCCTCATGTCGTTCTAAACCAGTAAGTGTGCAAAAATAATGACTTTATTCAATAATTCTTGTCCTCCACGTCACCGTCCACCATCATTCACGAGAGTACCACAACGTTGCTTTGTTGTCTATTGAGGATCAGAAAGCCCTCGGATTTGATCAAAAATATCTTAAATTGTGTTCTGAAGATGGTCTTATGTGTTTGGAATGACATGAGGGAGAGTAATTAATGACAGATTTTTGGGTGAAGTTCTTGGTAAGAAAGAAAGTCATATAGGTTTAGAGGAGAAGTAAATGATGACAGCATTTTCATTTTTAGATGAACTGTCCCTGCTTTAACATTCTGTACAATTACACCGAAGGACTTTATTATGCATGTTTGGTGCTGTGAAACATCACATGCGGATCATTACCTGTGTCAGGATGCATGACGAAAATTTCTTCATGCTACTTAATTATTACTTAGCATTAACAAAAATCACAGCACCATATCCACACAGATATGAGACACATGAAAACGTGTCCAGGTAAGCTCGATAAAACTCTGTTTTCTGATATGTTTTAAGGGCTTTCTTCTGTTGGAGTGAGATCAGAGCTCCTGTATTATTTAACAGTTCTTTGTATAAAAAAAAATGTTTTTTTATACAAACCATGACCACATCAGTTGAATCATATATTCATGTATCATTTTGCTTTGTTTCTTGACAACCCAAATATTGTTTATCTTGCCCTAAGATTAATCGGTAACACTGTATTTTACAGTGTCTTTGTTTCATTTGTTACAGGTACTTGCTATAGTAATTACAAGCAACTAACCCTAAAGCAATCTCTTATCCCAACCCTATAGTAAGCACACATTGTAAACTGATATTACTCCATATAAAAATCTAGAATTACACACCCTAAACTGACATGTAACCACTTATTCTTATCACTGAAGGTACTTTTATTGTATTGTTGTTGCTGCTGTCTTGGAAAAGCCATTGGAGTGTGTTGTATGTGTTGTACTGTATGAACAGCCTCCTGTGGCTTATTGCTTTGTTGAAATAAAACCGATCATTAGGCAGGTTTAAGAAGAACACACTATTGTGGGCTCCAAGCAAACAAAATTATATAAATGTGTCCGTTACCTGTTATACAGCAGAATATCTGGTGTCCAGATCTGATTGGATGGGAAACGCAGGGTCTGAACTCCAGGATAGTTATCAGGGTTCCAGCTCAGATAGACATCCGTCCATGCCTGAATACACAAAACACACATCAGACTCAACACCATTAAAATGCTTGACTGCTAAGACACAAACATATTGGACACACACATACACACAGACAGAGCCAGAAAACACAATGACACAATCACACAGCTGTGGTCTGCCCAGGGTACACACATGTAAATTTACCACTGGGAAATAAGAAGAGAACATAAATACACATAAAACACAGAGCAAAGGTATATGCCTATGCAATACACAAAGCTGAATATAACACAATGTGCTAAAACAGTCCCTAAAGATCACATAAATGCCAATAATTAAAGTTCAACAAAGTCACTGAAAGTCAAGCTTTTTAGTATGAGTAATGTGTGTTGAACATCTCACTTCTTTGTGCATGAACTCCACCTGATCCCTTTTAAGAGGTGTAGATGGCCCTTGGCTATATTTTCTCTAACCTAAAGTTGCCTCCCCGCTGTATTTTAGGGCAGGATCATATGTGGTGCCATGTGGATTTAGCATAATATATTCTTTTTTAAAGCTTTATTAAGCAGCACACATGAAGCAGTCTTTCTTATAAGTAACAGAAAGCACACTAGTATTCTATTAAATTAATTTAGAGATACCGTCAACTGAGGCAAACAAGACATTGCTTTCTGAAATCAGACTTGCTGCATTGATAATTAGAACAAATATTTCCATTGTTTGATACTCAGCCCATTTATTCCTACACAGTAGCATTGCAGTGCTTCAGTTCTATGGTGGCAATTGTGGGTTGTTGTTGTTGATAGTTTCTTATTAGGGAAAATGTACAAATAGTTCATTAAGAGTTTAAGCTTGGCCACAAAGCTTCCTCAAGTCCCTTGCCTTATTTATTGAAATGTTAAAACATTGTGTGTGGATACATACTTTTAAAATGTTCACGTTAGAACTGATTTATTAATAAAGTGTTCAAAAATTACGAAACATGAATGCAAAAGCTCTTTTTAATATCAGTATTTTTATAATAATAATATTATTAATAATATTTTAATGTTAATATTCTTTCATAATTTTTGTCCATCCACTGAAAATATTTATGCTTTAAAAAGTACATAAATTGTAAAAAGTAATCCGTATAAAACTAGCAGTTTAATCCAAGTCTTCTGAAGAGACATGAATGCTTTATGTGATGAACAGATTTTAATATGGACTTTTATTTATTCATACACGGTGTTGACCAAAATTATTAGGGCACTAGGATTTTCATCAGCTAAAAAATGGTTTTAAGACTTTTTCTGTAGTGTGTCAGTAGGAAATACATGTCCAAACATTCATTTAGCCATTAATTGTAGTAGCACAGTGAGATTTTTGTTTGTACAAGGACTCTGACAACAGCCAGTGCTCCACACAGAGATCTGATATCATCATCATCCAGTCTGTCTGGATTGTCATGAAGAAACAGAGCAAACTGAGACAGACTAAATCCAGAAGAACTGTGGCAACATCTCCAAGATGCTTCAAGAAACCTACCTGCAAACCTACCTGAAAAACTATGCACAAGTGCACCTAGAGCAAAAGCTGCTTTAAACGCAAAGGATAGTCACACCAAATGTTGATTTAATTTAGTTCATAGAAGTTAATTGATAAAGAAAATATATTTATGACATTATTATTGACAGCATCCTCATTTTACAGCATTTTATACAAGTGCCTACAACTTTTAACAGTACTGTAGCTTTGCAGGTAGGTTTCTTGAAGCATCTTGGAGACATTGCCACAGTTCTTCTGGATTTAGTCTGTCTCAGTTTGCTCTGTTTCTTCATGACAATCCAGACAGACTGAATGATGACCAGATCTCTGTGTGGAGCACTGGCTGATGTCAGACTGCTTGTGCAAACAAAAATCTCACTGGATTATTATAATTAATGTAAAATGAATGTTTGGAAATGTAAACTGATATTTCCTGCTGACACACTACAGCAAAAGATAGAAATAAGTGACTTAAAACCATTTCTAGCTGGTGAAAATACTAGTGTTCTAATCATTTTGGCCTCCACTGTAAACACTGATCAACACACATGCATAGAGCACATCAATTATGGTCAATGGAAGCACACACATCTTTGCTTAGTGTGTTCTTGCACATCAAGCATGCACATTTAAAAGAGTATTAAATATTTAAATTTGTGTTATGAAGATTGATGAAAGTCTTATTAATTTGGAATCACATGAGGGTTAGTAATTGATTTTTATTTTTATTTTTTGGATGAACTATCCCTGTAACTCTTGGAAATTTTGGTACAAGTTCCTGAGCATGTTCAAAAAACCTCGCATGACTTTCCTCAAAAAGATGATGTAGGTTAAGCACATATATTCTTTATTACTTTTGTCCCTCTTTATCTCATATATTACAGATTGCTGTCATTATAATACGACCTTTCAACTATTTCTGATTACGCGTGTGTGTGTGTGTGTGTGTGTTCACTGATGCACAGTTAATTGCGTTAAAACAACAGGGAGAAAATCATGTTTGTTTCATCCTCACAGATCACATCAGATCAGTCAGGAGGAAAGAGGAGTTGGGTTCCACACATCTCTCTCTGTGGCTCAGATGTCCCAGTGTGCTTTAGTGAGCGTATTCCCTGAGGCGCTGTCTCTCTCTCTCCGGACACAATAGCTTGCTTGGCACTGACATCATGAAAGGATCAAGGAATGTATATGCATATATTTCATATATGTACTGCGACACATACTTACAGTAGAACACACGGTTTCTACTCCATATCTAATAAAAGCATAGGAAGAAAACAACAGATCCACTTTGTCACATGCAGTTTCATGTTTTTTAAGCAACAGATTTTAGAACCAATAAAAGATAAGGTGAGAAAATAATTTTTGGACCAAATTTGTATTTATATATTTGAATGATTTGTGCTGATATTTTAATTTTATACTTTAAAATAATTTGCATATATTAAATATACATATATAATACAAATAAAAAAATGTCAAATATAACATATTTGTTTTAATTTTTTAATAATAAAGTTATTTAATAAATGTAATACATTTGTGCTGTTTATTTTTATAAGTGAACTCATGAAAAGCCTTTCAAGAACATTTTGATGAACTTTATTTAAGATCATGCCACCATTCTACACTTCAACTTCATTCTACCAACAAAGAATGTTATATGTTAAATCATATAGAAATAGCTTGAGGTAATAATGGCAGGTTACAACTTGAATGAATGAAAAGAAATTTAGTACTTTTTGAAAAACAGTACTTTTTGACAACCCTAATTAAAATGTATTTTTTTAGACATAAGGAATGACAGGCAGAAAGGGTAAAAAGCTGCAGTTAAGTCAAAAGGGCCTGTGGGAGGAGACTGCAACAATGGAACTCCTTTTCAAAATCAATATATATATTAAAGCAACTGAGCTTTGTAGAAGATATGTGTATCTACTTTGTGCTGACATTTGAGAGATGTAGGACCAAAACACACCATCATAAACCTGTGTATTATTATGCTACATTTAACATGTGACGTCCATCTGTGGGCCATACATTGCAACGTCAACAAATCAAAAGTCAGTTTGTGGGTGATCATCTGTGCAAGGTCTGTCTCTAAGCCTGCATGGCACTTTGGAAAGCAATTGGTCTGAATGTTGGGTTCAAAATCAGAGCAGCCCCTTTGTGGAAAATTTCTTATCCAGCTTAATTTCATGGTTAAGTACTCAGTTGGCTAAACTTGTGCATTATGGCTGATGAGGTCAATAAAGGTGAATTAGAGCTGAGCAATGTTTCAGACAGATAGAAACACCTTTTAACAACTAAAACCCATAGTTTGCACAAGCCAATTGGTGCCATTTGAGTATATACAAATTTATGAACATGTCTTTCATGAAATTTCACACTCGCCTGCTTTTATGCTGATTATGTTTACCAAATATATATTTAATGTGCTTATGTTTTGCACCTTTAATGGTTGTGGGCATTTTAGCAATTACCCTGGTTTGTAATGTTTCTCAGCATGGAAGCTTTTACTCAAGTAAATAATATCCAGATGAGTTCTGAATGCAGAACTGAAATATATTCAAAGTCTGATAACATTGCTCATCTTAAAGCACTCTTGGGTACTGAAAACAATTCAGAATATAAATATAATATAAATATTTTATGAATTCTCCTTTTGAATTTTGTTTAGAGCTCAACTTTATTGTTAAAAGTGAAACAAAATATGCTAAACAAAAAATGCAGTCCAAAGGAGGTGAACCAGAGAATGGCAGCCTTGTACAGACCGTTCCAACATTTCTAAAGTCAGAAACCCCATTATAAGTCAAGCTCCCAGAAACAGACCTGGTCCTGCTCCACTTCAAGCTGTTATTTTAGTTGTAAATCTGCCTGATGTGACCAAGGGGTGTGACATTAAACCCATAGAAGCCTTTGAAATGTCGTTATCTTGTTGCTCTGAGGACTGAAACCTTTGTTATCATCACCTGCAAGGCATGCAACTGGAACAACCTATTTAAATTTCAAATAATTCTGCTGTTGTTTTTTGCTTTCCAGGGTGATGTCTGAACAAATAGCATATGAGGAAGACGTGCCACTGAGCGGCATAACTGGGCAGGACAGGAACACAGGGACTGTCATGTTTAAAACAAGCAAAATTGCTATTAGACTTTCAAAAATTATGCCGTAACAATATAAGGAGGAGGACATGGACTACTTTGTATTAAATGAAGAAGAGAAATCATAATGTTCAATATGACGGCTATAGGAATGGAAGTCCCACCTTTCAGTCTATTTCACTGAATTAATTTACACTAGAATTTACTCTGTGATTTATCTATAAAAATACAGTAAAATACAGTTGTAGCATGATTTGAGCCAGAGAAGCTACATTTATGTGTCACAACTACGGTGAATGAAGCGCACGAAGATGATGAACAATAAAAAAAGTCTTTAATAATCCACAAAATGGCAAACTGTAAGATCCACAACTTGCCCCAACGGAGGTATGGTGGATGAAGGTTTTCTGCATGTTCTGTCGTTTCAGCGCTCAAAGTTATTAAATTTAGGTTAAATTATAATCTGACTCCATTTTATGATCTAATCTGATTTAATTTTGTTATGACCTCATTTACGTTGAAATGCCAATTGGTTGTTTGTTAATTTCTAATTATTATTATTCTGGCATTTGATTATTCTATTTCGCTCTTTAATCGTATTCAATCTCATTAATCTTCCTATAACATTTTGAGTCTCGTTCCGGCTGGTATGCAGATCTCGTATTCACAAACTCGTCAGTCTTGGTCATTAGACAGAGGCGATTGACTAATATTCTAGACGGCTCGTGCAATACTTAGCTCATTCTAGAATACTTTTATTAGTCCTCATAGATCTGTAAACACTTAATTAAGGTAAGATCTAACCAGAGGTCATGACCATTACTATAGAACCAAGTTGACCAACTTAGCTTCTTCTAACTTTATATAATCATGCTGTGATTTCTCACGTACACTTAGTTAGAATAATATTACAATAACCAGAGGTTGAGGCTGACCCGAATTTAGGTTAGTCAACAACACACTGTTGTTCTAAACAGAAAAACCCAATAGCCTCTACAGTCTAAGTATAACTAATGCCAATGTGTTAGTCGGAGCTCTAAAACATTTTAATAAATTCAAAGGTAACAATTTATTATCACTCAGGTAAATATGTATTATGCCAATTACATAGCCAATTCAGAGATATCAAATCAATACAAATCATAACATTCTCAAAGATAAATCTAAGAGTAAGAAATGCATACCTGACTTTAGAAAGATACATAGTGTGGAGTCTCTATGGGCCTCTGGCTACAGAATGGCCCTGATCTTCTTGCAAGATTTCCTTAAGTACTCAGCCCTTGACAAAATCCCCCGAAATGGAGAAAGGAACTAACTATTTTAATATGTATTGATCAAGATGAATTAACACCTTTTGGGACGTAAAGTAATTTGCATGAAGAAGAGAATGAGACCTTTTACCAGACACACAGAGACCTTTCAAACAATATCAGACACGAACAGTTGCATTGTTATGAACTCTGATTAAGAATAGTGGTTTCTGTGATCTCTGTAGTGTCCTGTGTTTAGATGGAAATTAGGGGAGAGCAGGAGAGAGTGAGTGAAGGAAGTGGATAGGTGAGAAGGAAAATTCTCTCACATCTTCTCTCAGTGAGATGTGGAAACAGATGTCTTTATTTGAATACACTGTGTTTATTGTCCATCTCAGAAGATCAAAGTGTCTGAGGTTCTGTAAGTCTTACAAAATACAGGTCGGACAGGCAGGATGCACACGTGGCTGACCGACGATGGCGGAGCAGGTGGTGGTGGAGCCCGGGGCAGAGACGAAGAGCCGATGAGCCAGAGTAACAGGGAGGATCCGGAGGGCCAAGGCGGAACAGATGGCTCTGGCGACTGAGGCGGGGATCCGGAAGGCCACGGTGGAGCCGGAGCGACAGATGAACAAGGTGGAGCCGGAGGGAAGCAGTCATCTGACAGAGCCGGAAGGACAGAGGGACGAGGTGTAGCAGGAAGAGTGGAGTCCCAAGGCGGTGGATGGTCGATGACCGACCAAGTCGGAGCTGGAGGGACGAGGGAGCCTGACAGAACTGGTGGACTGACGGGCCACGGCGGAGAGAGGGAGCTAGGTTCCAAGGTGGAGCTGCTGGGTCAGAGGCTGGAGGCAGAGACAAGGGACCCTCCAGCCACGATGGAGACTGGCAGATCTACGGCGATCCTACCTCACAGATGGTGGGCTGAAGGTGAGCAGAGGGACTGCCAGGAGACAGCGGTGGCGATTGTGAGGACTGATATAGAGGAGGTGGGAGAGGGAGGCTGGGTGGGAAATTGCCCCAACAGACAGGTAGAGGGTTCAGGGATGGTGTGTACCATCCACACACACCACATTGCGACTCCCAACACTTGGAGTGTGGTGGACAGGGGAATGACCTCCGTGGTCGTTTCAGGACAGGCAAACAGTTCAGGGCAGACAGATAATTCAGGGCAGGCAGAGAGTTCAGACGAAGACGGGAGAAGAGGGGGCATGTCTGCATATATATCCAAATAACAGTCCACTGAGCTCGGCTCACCCTCAGCCATGGTGCAGTGGGCGGAGCTTCCCTCTGAGCTTTCACTGTCCATAACGCTCTCCCCCATGGCGAGGTCTGTAGCCGGCTCTCGCATCTGGTCTGACATGTTGGGCTCTAGCTCCGGGGCGATCCTCAGAACTGTCGCTCCTCTTGGTGATGGCTCATCGGTCGAGGCAGTTTCTGGCTCTTGCTCCATGCAGCGGGATGATAGTGGGCTGGGCTCTGGGTCAAGTCACATTCCGGATCGGAGCTGGACACTCTCCAGACACGGACGATCGCCTCCCTCCAGTTCAGTCTTGTGGTATCTGGAAGGTCTACAGGGCGGTGGCAGTTAGCCCCGATCTTGAACAGGGACTTCAGCATCTCGTCTATGAAGGTGGTAGTAACGGCGAAACGGCCGAAATCCTCGATATCCTGGCTCCTCCGAGCTAGGGTGGTGAATCTTGCTCCATAACAAAAAACAACAGAAACTTTCGCAAAAACGGAAAAACAAAATGTGTGAAATCACACTGTGTACTCTATTCTAGGTCCGGTCTTCTGTCACCACTATGGTGAATGAAATACACAAAGAAGACAATGAACAATGCAAATAGTCTTTAATAATCCACAAAAGGGCAAACACAGATTGGACAGGCAGGATGCACACATAGGGATGTAGTAGACCGGACGTGGGAACACAGGACTGAACACAAATATATATACACTGAAGAAAATGAAGATAATTAATGACACACACCTGAACTAAATGACACAATCAAACATGAGGGAAAACTGGGTCACACAGAGCACATGAGGGATGAAGCACAACAAAACAGGTCCATACTGTAGGTCTGACATTATGACATCACCGTGATCAGATTTTATTCCAGGCTGGAAAAACATGCCTATGGCGACATTTCTGCAAAACGTTGAGATACATTTCTGCAAAACACAGATAAACGTGAATCTGTCAACTTGGTTTTTGTTTGTATTGTGGCAGTCCACAGATGAAATGTCGAGTGTGTGTTGCTAAAAGGTTTACTTTGAAAATAATGCACCACCTACAATAAACCCTACTCTAAACCTAATCGATAGTGTTAACAAAACCAAACGTGAGATAAAAGCATGTTTAAGCACATAAAATCATAATTTTAGCTGGCTTCTACAAGTCTTTGAGCTATTTAATTGTGACTTGTACCCAAACGCTCGATATTGCAAGTGAATGCTGTACCAGGTGAGCTATACTGAGCAAGTTTGCTACATCAGAAAAGTCATTCATATGGTACATATGATGTATAAATGCCAAAATGTATTAGTTTATAAGTCATACAATATAAAGTGCATGTTTTTTAAGGCTTAAGGCGGGCGCACACTGTATGATTTTTAATAGTCCTTTGCGATTGTTGCTTGACATACTGTACGAACATGATGGTCATGTCACACTGTGGGATCTTAGATGTTATTATTGTCAGACTGTACGATTGTCACGACGCGACAAAAATGGGTGTGCACAAGAAAACTCGTCCAGAGTTTTACATTATCAACCCATACACGCTCAGTGACTGTGAGCTGCATTACACGTGGAGCTGAAATGTTGATCACGAAAAGTATATGGCGGCAATATTGGCATATTCAGGAAGAATAATGTAAGCATCACACACCCATATAAAAGCAGCAGCACAACCGGTGTTTATCATAGCAAAGGCAACAAATCTTGTGCATTCCGTGAGTGGAGGACGGGAGCGCCAGAGTTGATAGCAGTTAGAAGAAATCTCTAGCATTAATTCTGAGCATGGCTTGTCTTGAAAAACGAAAGATACGTTTGACTTTCGCCGTAGGAGGCGTCACACTGCAAGACTATGCGGCAAATCTTCTGACACTGCCAGAATTTCAGTGTCGGTGAACATGTCAAACTGAAACTGCAGTGAATTGTATATTTTGTATTTTTGCAAAAATGCAGGTAGAGGGATATTTCTGCGTGCGTGTTTTATTTTATTTGAATGTTTTTTCAATGTTGGATTTTATTGATGTTTTTAATTAATTTTAGATGATATTGAAATGTAATTGTGACAAACAGTTAAAACACATTTTGGTCTTTTCCAAGTACAGAGGAGCTGTGGCTCTTAGTAAATAGTAAGTAGCTGCCTAGAAATGTTACCAAAATGGCTGTCAAGTGAACTTGGTTGCCTTAAAGCAGCCTGACATTATTACACAGACATGCACAAAGAGTACAAAAGGAAACTAAGTAGAAACTCACCAGCTGTAGCCAGGCGTTGGTTATTAATACCTGATTTTTTTCATCCTGGGGCAGAGAAAGAGAAGAGAAAAAGAGATTCAGTATCAAATGAGGACATAAATGAAGGATTACTTCAAATTGAACAAATCTCCTTTCTGCTTCTATAATCCCAACCCTTTCTATGAACAAATACTTTTATTCTTTTTTGCCCTCTGTGTACCAGTGGTTCTCTATCTCTATCTTCTCACACACACTTCCACAGACTTTGCTTTTTGGAGTATTTGAGATAATGCCAAAAGGGACCTGCTATGACACCCAATGAATAGGAGCAATCTACCCTTAAAGCAGTTTTACAAAGTGACAATCACCATTACAATACAGATCTCATTGTAAACCTCTTGGGCTTTAAAGCTTGACTTCAACATGCATTGATCTGTGTGTGTGTGTGTGTGTGTGTTTATGTGAGTTATAGAACATTGAGCTTTGAATGATCAAAGACGTTTGTTTCATTCAGAGAAGTGTCAGCTCTCATTTCCTCACATTTCATTCAGTTTGGACCAGGGATGATCCACAGTGTCATCAATTCACCATTAGGTGTTCTTGCTTCAGCTATATTTCAATAAGTATAACTGACCGATAAGAACAAAGCGTCAGCTTCAGAGAGGTCCAAATAAAGTGTCAACACATTTTAAACACACCATCATACTACATACAAGATACTGTTCTAGAATAAATAAAAATTTTAGAAGGAGAACTGTTTTAAGTTTAGGAGGTATTTAATACACAAAAAAATAGTCTGGTCTTACATATGTTACCATGCTAGTAATACCATAGTTTTAAATATATAGTATCATGTAAATATGGTATAAGAATGTTAATCATACAGTACCACAGTCAATATCAAAGTACCATGATATTAACTTCTGGTATCATCACTACACCATGGTTTGTGATTGATGTTTAATATGTTAGTATATTATGTAGTATGCACTACCATTCAAAAGGTAACTTTTACTGAGCAAGAATGCATTAAACTGATCAAAAGTGACAGAACAGACTTTTACATTGTCACAAAAAATATACTGTTTTTTTAACACTACATTATTTATCAAAAAAAAGAGGCATCACAACTGTTTTCAACATTGGTATGGTAACAATGGTGTGTCATGTTTCTTGTGCCCAAAACCAGCATATTAGAATGCTTTCTGAATGATCATGTGACACTGAAGACTGGAGTAATGGCTGCTTTGCCATCACAGGAGTAAATTACATTTAAAATATATTTAAATAGTAAACAATTAATTAAACATTGTAATGAATGAAGCCAGTATTCAACACTGCTTTCTGAAGTGTCTGCTGAAAAGGAACTATTATAGAGGTGAGCTTCCAGTTGACAAAAACAGTTTTCATTGTTGCTGATCTTGAATCTCAGTTTTGAATCTTTCCTTAAGGCACCAATGATTACTCATGCTTAAGAGAAACCCGTCCTTGTCTCCAGTTCCTCTGTCACTGAGCTTCCTGTGTAATTTGCAATGATGTCTCTTTTGGCAACTGCAGAATGGTTCCTATGACATTCCAGCACAAAATACACCAATTGAATACCTTGCAAAATGTTAAAATAGGTCAATGTGGTTGACAAAGAGGTATAGGGAGTCTATGAACAATTTGACAGAAAAAGACATTTTTTTTACAAAAAATTAAATAAATAAATAAAACTTAAATCAAAAAGTTGACATCTTTATTTGACACAGCATTACATCAGTGTGGTGAGAGTGTGCAGATCTTATTTATATTTTTATATACATATATTTTTATTTTAAATAATTGAAATAGCATATCATCATATCATTTTAAATATTTCATATATTTGATCTTATAATGATCATGATATATTTATACTTTGTTTTATATGCTTGTTTTTTATGTTTCTGATTTAAAAGCATGTCTTAGGTGTCCAAATACGTTTTTAGGGTTACTAAATGTAATGGAATACTACTATTTTTGTTCAGGATGTCAATGAGTACAACTCATATTCTCACATTTCGCTCTGTTGTTTTTGCTCTTCCTTTTCTTAATTATTAAATTACTATTCTAGGCCTGTCTGCAGAAACATTGTCACTTTGATGAAAGAAATAATGCCTTAGCCATCTTGATTTAAGGTCCACAAACAAGGTTAGTAATTTCTCTATGTATCCTCCATGTGTCAAAACCTGATAGAGAGCGAGAGAGAGAGGGGTGCATGCCAAAATTTACACTCATTAACATGACACATCAGTTGCCTGTTTGATCTTTTTTTCTCTGCTGAGTATATATCATTTACTTTTTTTAATCTTGCTCTCACTCCCTGTCGCTTCTTATTTTCCTTCCTTCTCTGTCTCTTCCTTTGTCACACTAAAGTCCCTGTTGTTTTCTGCTCCTGCAGAAGAAAGTAGAGGTAACATGCTGTCTGTGAAGGGTGAACTGAGGGCTTGTGACATGCAATCAACATCAACGGATGAATTTAAGAATGCTATAACAGTGCCAGCACAAGCCTGAACAAAACTTCCTCTGTACGGCTCCAAAAGACCAAGACTTTTAACTAGTGACACACTATAAATACTAACAGCTCCCTCAAATGAAATTAATTTGTTGACAACATAGGTTTTTTTTTATTTATTTTTTTTACCATTAATCATAATGTTTTGAGTATTAATTACTGATACAATTGATTTACCATTAATCATAATGTTTTGAGTATTAATTATTGATACAATTGATAGAGTACAAAATTAAAGTTGAGAAAAATAAACACTAAAGCCCTTGTGCTTTATACTCTTAATAAAAATAAGAATAATTAAAAAATGCATGCTTAATCAAAAAATAATAAAAGAAATAAAATTATTTTTGACATTAGTCTTAGTCTCCTTTGATTCTTGTTGTATTGTTGTAGTTTGTGTTTTGTGTGAAGACACATTTATGCATGATTGTGAGAGTCCCTCTGGTGAACTGTTGAATTAAAGTAATTCCTCTTTATAAATGTTTTACAAAAATCAGTTTTATGTCCTACACTAATAGAATAGTGTGGGAAAGTCCTTCGAATATGTCCTCGGAAATGTGTGTAGACTTCGATCAGATTTTCTGTCCATCCAAAAGTAATAAGTACTGATTATTTCACAGACAATAAAGTGAAAAGAAATTCTGCAGTGGAAATTTAGTGTACTTACTATTAAGTTCCTTAACAAAACCCTGAATATCTTTTAAAAGAATTGATTCTATCAATCACTTAAACCTTCAAATCCAGTGATAAGTGTATTTGAAGATGAAACAAATTCATTGTAGCCGGCTAGTACATTGTAAAGATGAGTGTTGTGCTTAATTTCTGTGGAAGCACATGGGACAGCATAAAGTATATTACTGCATTTATAATTAGACCTTCATGGCTAAGCTTTTCCAAACACCTTTTCCTGCATTTTACCTTTTCCTTCCCCTTCCAGGGACGTCGTGGCCTAATGGTTAGAGAGTCGGACTCTTAATCCAAAGGTTGCGGGTTTGAGTCTTGGGTCAGCAGGGATTGTAGGTGGGGGGAGTGTATGTACAGCACTCTTTCCACCCTCAATACCACGACTGAGGTGCCCTTGAGCAATACCTTGAGCGAACCCCCAACTGCTCCCCGGGCTCCGCAGCATAAATGGCTGCCCACTGCTCCGGGTGTATGTTCAGGGTGTGTGTGTGTTCACTGCTGTGTGTGTGCACTTTGGATGGGTTAAATGCAGAGCACGAATTCCGAGTATGGGTCACCATACTTGGCCGTATGTCACTTTCATATATATGGCAGGATTCCTAAATAGCAGTTCCACTGCAACGTCTAAATGAAACCCACTGAAGCAGCCGTGAGCACAGCCTCATGCAGCTGTGTATATGAGCTTCAAATAATTATACTTCTGTAAAACAGAGCAATAAAATGCTGATGCATGTTTAAGTGATAAAGAGGCATTTCATTTCACTCAAATTTAAATTACCCTTGTAAAGAAAATATAAAAACATTAAAATATAATTTAATGTCATTTTATTGACACTTGTATGTTAAGTATTTTAATATATTAGTAATTTTGTAATTGCATTTGTAATGAATTTGCAATATATTATATTTAAAATATTTTAACATATATTTAATATTGAACAAAATACTGAGTTAAAATTATGATCAAGCAGCATCTATCAAGCTCGTGTTCTGTTATGACACAAACAATTACTAAAATACTGGTTATGTAGTTCCAGATTGTGGGGTAATAGTGTATTTGAAGACATTACTGCAGTAATTAGTGTTCCATTTGACTGGGAATTTGGACCTTATTTACATTTGATTAATTTTCTCCCAGCCAGTGTAATTGGGCTACAGACTAATTGGTTTCACTGTATTACATGAATACAATATGCTGTTAATCATAGTCTAATCATTATTTGTGCACAATTTTGTATTTTACAGTTGATGGGAAATGTTATTAAAATATTAATAATAAAATGTATAATAAATAATAAAGGGGTGAACTATTTGTCTAAGGGCTTGTTATCACCAGTGAACATATGGTTGAGTTATTAACCAGGCATGCACAAATAACACTCAGCATACAAACAGCAAAGTAAACCAGCAAGAAAAAAGGGAACCACATAATTTATTAATTCCACTGAATACTGGAAACATTTTGTAAGTGCCAGCACACCGCTATTACAGTTAATCTGCCAAGTCACAAGAGATCACTGTAACGCACAGCTAATCACTGCCATTCTATCATTCAGTGTTACATCACTGTATGCATACTGTAAATTGTTTGGATTTCTTTTTTTCATTGTCTGCATCTTCAAAAAGCCAACACACTTAAGATGAGTTCATAAACTGCTTATTTAGAGCTGATTTTGTAAATAGTTGTAGAATAAACAGAGAGTTGCATCTGCTTTTGTACAGTGAGACTGTCCAACACGAATCTGTGAATGAACACTTCTACAGTACTTAGAAGAGATGAGACACATGAAAACCTGCCTGCGGTAATGAGCAGTGACTGACTATTGTGATCAGATTGAGATAAGGGGGCGCGTGAGCGTTTTCGCTCTGTGAACCGATAAATTGAATCTTTCATATGGAAAAGCTGTGAAATGAACACGCATTGCAGATGACAGAAGATTATCCACATAAGTATGGAGGCTCTTTAAATGGAGAATATAATAATAAGTGTCACTTGATTTGATAAAAAGAGGATGTGACTCTGACAATATGCACTCGATACGAGAAGGAAGTGAACAATGGAGCGGAACTATGGAAAATCGTAGCTACTATTCTAGGCCCTATCTATCTACACCCTCCGTCTCTCTCAATTTCTCACTCTCTATGCAGAGTATGTGAGCAAAGCGTGCATGATTTTTGCCTGGAGCGATCGAGGAGCATTTTAGACGTTTTTTGAGTGTGCTCTCTGGTTCCAGGATTGTACCCATCATAACCTTAACATGTTAGCAGTCCATAATACAGTTAGAAGTCAGCAAGAATTTCCCATGTGTTAAACACAATGTTAATGTCAGAGGTGCCAGTGGGCTGTTCATATTGTGTGGCTGCAGATTGTGTGATTTCCTATTCAAATTATTGGATTTTGCCTGAAAAATGTGTCAAACAATGGTAAATGTGATACATTAATACGTATCATAATGAAAAAAATATGCAATCTGTAAAATATTATTGTAGAAATACTCAAAATGTTTTGTAAAATAAATGCAATGGGTGAACACAAGTTTTGTGGAGATTTGAGATTTGTTGAGGAATTTAATGAGACGAGTTGAGAAAAACATGAAATGTTCTTTTAATATTTGGAATAAAATGCAAAGGTGGGTAATGCATCTTCTTTTCAGATGTGTAGTCCAAAAAGCAAATAATTAAACATGGTTTCAAACAAACAAGTGCAAATTTGTGATTTCCAGGAGATTAAATTTACAGTATAAGGGGTTTTATTTTACCAGTGAGCAGGAAACGAGCTTGCAGTGGAAAAACAGAAAACAGTTGAGTGAAAACAGTTGAGTGATTACACAATGTCTTTGAGGATGGGAAATTGTGGACACTCCACTCCATCCAAGTCTAAGTTCAGGGTCTTGGTCTTGTCATGGACCCAGAGCATTTGAACTCTTGATTTGGACACTAACAAGTTTGCAATCTGACTTATTCCTGAGATCAGTAGAGTCTTAAAAAAAAGTCAAGTAATTAATAGAGCTGGGTCAAAAATATTGATAATAAACATGAATGAATATCATAAGGTATGTTGAAAGGATCCGTACGACTTACTGGAATGTATCTGTCATGGTTCACACTTCACAGTATTCACTGGCCTATTCTGGTCGTTTTGTATACTGCCGCTGATGAGTTATCAGCTTCAGCTGTGGCTCGTCAGTGCTCCTACTTAAGTGTGTGTGTGTGTGTGTGTGTGTGTGCGCATGTTTATGAGGTTTATGAGGACGCAAATTTGTATAATGACATGGGTATGACAGAGGTATTACAATATGAAGGTGGTTTATGAGGACACTGCCTATGTCCCCGTAATTCAAAAGGCTTAAAAAACATACTAAATGGTGTTTTTTTGAAAATCAAAAAATGCACAAAGTCTCCTGTGAGGGCTAAGTTTAGGTGTAGGGTTGGTGTAGGGCAATAGCACACACAGTTTGTTCAGTATAAAAACCATTACGCCTATGGAGAGTCCCCATAAACCACAAAAACCAACGTGTGTGTGTGTGTGTGTGTGCGTGTGCGTGTGTTTTTTCTGGATGTTCTATTGTTTTTCCATGCCTGGCAGTAGTCACTGTTCCCGTTTGCTGTGGACTCCTGGACTGGTCGGACTTCCGCTGTTTCATATTTGGAGTTGGATTACCTTCACCCCCTGCAGCTCAGCACTACCGAGGAACTGACCATTCCTTGTATCCACGATACCTTACACCAGACTTCTTTGTGTGTACTCCTGTCTGCCTAATAAACAGTATGATCTGCATTTGCGATTGAACCTCTCATCATTTTACCTGACATGTATCAGCTTTCGTGCAATAGTCCAAATTAATAGTTTGTATTAATACTCTGTTGTTAATTGAAATCTTCAACATTGTCTTAATGTACCAAGTGATAGAGATAACAAATTTACAGCATTATTTGGGAGAAATTTATTTTGTGTGATTTTCATTATGATGATTATTACTTTTATTAAATGTATTTCACTCAATTGATGATTTCATTGATATCCAATATTAATCAGTGACTGATTATTTTCTTTTGTGCATGACTTGAAACCACATATGGTCAGGACTTGGGAGGTTGTATGAGGGTTGTATTTGCTGCATATTACTACATTGTTTGTTGGGTTCATTAGCAGTTTAATATTTATGACAGTATTTCCACACAGTGGGAATTTGGCTTTTTGTGTGAGGAATAAACTGACAATTTATTTAATTTAATGCTATTTGTTAATCTGTCCTTATGTGTGTGTGAAAGAGAGAACAAGGCAAAGAGAAAGTTCATGCAAATGTTTCATCTCAGTTTTATCAGAAGTAACCCTGTTTAAAAATAAACCCATTTCGGGTCTCGATCTCGTCTCAGAACTGACCCTCTCCTGGTCGCAGTCTCAACACAAATGGGCTGGTCTCAACTGCAACACTGGTACTATATATATATATATGATTAGTCTTTCCTTGAAAAAAGAGAGATGAGAGAACGTGAGAGTGTGGTATTGGCGGTCTTGTGGTTTGGGGATGGCAGGCAGTGAGTGAGACAGGACTATACAGTATGGAGGCTGGAGGACAGAAGGATGGAGGTCACAGAGGGGTTACTGGTTCTGTGGGCAGACGGTGAATGTGAGAGATTCCTGCCCTGAAATGAACTTTCCCTCACAAACTGCTATTTGCATTCCCAGAATTCACATTTTGTCTGCTTATCCGTTATAAGGACATGTAAACACATACAAAGGGTCACATGTAATACATGGCGTTTGACCTCCACAAGACCTTGTTTAAAGAAATGTTCCAAGTTAAGCATTATCAAAAATAACTCAACTTTTTTTTAGTAGCCGATAACAGTGGTTACAGTAATGCTCTTACAACATACATAAACTGGGCCAGTGCTAGGAGGTTTAAAAGCAAAAATGTGAACCTAATTTTTTTTTTGTTAAAGTATTCACTAATTATTCAGTAAAAAAGCTGTTTATAATTTGAGCTGTACATTTGCCTAAAATCATCCTTTTTGTGGATGAACTTCTGGTTACTGCTTCCCATTGATTATTGTACAGTAAACAGCCTCTTTTTTTTCTGTTGTCAACAAAACAACCTAAAAATTTGTTGTCGGGTACAGTAGCCACAAAGCTGGAAGTATGGCAGGGTCATAGGCGTAATTTACGGGTGGGACGGGTGGGACATGTCCCCACCACTTTTTACCAGGCTCGATATTGTCCCCACCACTTTTAAAAAGTAACTGAAAAATAGATTGCGTAAGGTATGTATTAAAGGAAAAGCACCATCTACAAATCGTCACTCTTCATAATCTAATTCATTCATTTAACAAATTTTTCCGCCGGTCAGAAGCTTTTCAACATCCTCAAAAATGAATATTAAGTCTCGTTGTGAAACTATCGCGAGATACGCGATATGCGTCATGGGATATGTAGTTTCCTTTCCCTATAATTAATTAGTCTACAGATCCTGTACCTCTTTTAAAATGTATTTGTAGTCTACAATGTTAATACTGTATTTTAGTCTTAAGGTCTCTGCACACTGAGTCCGAAATTTTCGCATGCGTTTTTTCGCATTCGCAATCTTAAAAATTCGTCACGCACAGAGACCTTGCACACTGAGTCCGATGCGTTTTAATTAATCCGTTGCGAAAAAATTCGCAAAACTATACAAAATGTCTTCAAGCAGTGAGGATGATTTTGTTGTCTTCTCTCTTTTTAAAAAAAGAAAAAAAAAAAGGAAATATTGGGTCCATCCAATCCTTAGATTGCGCAGAGAGGAAGGAGAGTTCCACCTCCTCATCAAAGAGCTGCGGGATTATCCCGAGAGATTCAAAGTTTATTTCGGGATGTCAGTGCCTCAGTTTGATAATTTGCTAGCGATACTGAATCCACATATTAAAAAGAAGACCACCAATTTCCGTGAACCAATTGATCCTGAACAGAGACTGTCTGAGGTATGGATACACCCACAGACACACACACACACACACACACACCGAACGGCATCGGAAAGGTGCGCGCCAGGCATAAAAAAATAGGCTACAGCAGTTCTTTATATTCTGTATCTTTGTATTCTGCAATTTGTTTGTCATAAAGTGCTCTGTGCTGCAAGACGAAGTGTATTAATTTGTCTGACACTATTTTGGATTTTGGCTTTCGCTTGTACGGTGGCGCTGAATAGTCAAAACACCTTCTCAAAGCATCTCAAAATGCTTTATACGGATGCGAAAAACGCAAAAAAATCGAACCCGATCCGATTTTTTTTTGACGGACGACAATTTCGGAGGCAGTGTGCAAACGTGATTGACAACGTGAGTTCGTATTTATTTTTCAACGTGCTAAAATTTCGGACGAAAAATTCGGACTCAGTGTGCAATGGCCTTTACTGTGCGTGGCTGCTTCACTAAAAAGCTTCTTATATCACTTCCACACTTTCTTTTGGACATTTTGTTGATGTTTTAACATTTATGCTATAGGTAGCAACAATTACCGTTAACTAGCCTTTACATGTGGGGTGGGGGAGGAAAAAATAGAGCTTTTATAAAAACGTCATAAAAAAAAGATTCGTCAAAACAATTTCATTTATTTAATTATTTAATTAATAAAGGTAGTTTAACTATTTCAAACACAAATGAACTCTCATTCATGTTTTACACAAGGTTTTGCGTAGTTCAGGATTGGTTAAATTATTTGATTGGATGAGGAAACATTTTGTGGGCTTGTCTTGACTCTTGACGTAATGTTGATTCTTCGTTCAGCGCGTGCATTGATCACACCTACTTTTAGCAAGTTGTTCCACATTGTGAATGTTACGTTTTGCTTATTTGGATGTTTATAGACATATTGTGAATGTGATGCATGTGTGGAAATTAAGTGCATTTCCAACTCTGAACTCAGTCCCCAAGTAAATTCGGTTATTAAATAAACAAATAGCAAAACGTTTTGTGCGGTGTCCCCACCACTTTTCAAAGCAAAGTTACGCCACTGGGCAGGGTCAACCCTGCCTAGATTTTAACTTTCCTTATGTTTTCAGTTCTAGATCATTAACAATAAAGCTTCAATTCCCCCATCAACAAACGTTAATTGCAAACTTCTGTCTTGTCCCCAAAAACTGCAAGCCATTTAAGCCACTTCTGATACAGTAAAGTTTCCTTCCACATGAACTCTACTCTATGTTGTAATGTAATGGACACACTGCATTACAAATCAAACAGAGGCCTTTTCAATTCCAAGTATTTTTCAGCTTTTGTTTATCACAGTCCACCTATCCTCAGTCACACTCATATCCCTCCCAGCACTGCGGTGATGTAGAATGGTGTGGCAGCTGCCACCCCCAGCCCTCCCTCAGCTGATTTCTAACAACTCATGCGTTCACAGTTTCACAGCATCCCAGTCATAGCCTATGGGCCTCTCACCATCTGGGGCCGCGCAAGAACCACGCCACAGCAGCCATGATTTAACACACAGGATAAACAGATATTTCATAATTCACATGGTGCAATGGGTGAATGGAGATAGATTTCAGCCGGGTGACGGGGCCTTTGGGACAGAGGAAATGGGACAGTCAGGCATGCATACTTTTATTTTCTTTAATTTGAATTTTTTTGTATTGTTTGCATAAAGGAAGTGGGTAAAATTTTTCAAATTCAAGAAACATCTGTAAAATAGTGTTTGACTGGTTCTATAAAACATCAAGTAGGTTTAGAGAAATGACACACTTTGTCCTTTAAATCTGATAACTGCTCCGCATATACATTTAATGGTCATCAGCCATTTCACAGGATAATCTGACATGCAAACACATTGCACTCATGATGTACCCATATTCCAGGATGATAAAGATAAACTGCATGCTGTTTAATGAAATTCAAGACTCTTGTAAACGCAAGGATGGTGATAAATGCCTTCGATGGCCTCACAAATCAGCAGACCTAAACATCATTAATTCTTTAGGGTAAAATCTAAAGTGCAGAGTATGTGTTTTTATTGATGTTGCAAAATCAGACTGCAAATAATTTAGGTCTTACATACCAAGAAACCTGCAGATGGACTAACAATATCATATGGATGTTTGGGCTCCATCAAATCCAAAGGGGGGCATCATGCAAAGATGCAGCATGATGGTTAAAGACTGAACTAAACTGTTCTGACAAAATTTATTAATTACTTAATGATCCTTTTTATGTCAGTCTATTGTTTTCTGCATATTTTGCCTGTCTTATTTATTGCCTATAGATATTAATGTGATTGAGATGCATGCACTGTCAAGTGCAACAGCTAAAATGTGATCTTATTAATGTTTCATGTGATTCTTTTCATGCTCAGGGAGTCCTGCTGCGACGAAACATCAACATATGTATTCGTCTGGCATATAAAATGGTAAGATAAAATGTGGAGAAAATGTGGAAATAAAAAGGAAAAAATAAAAAGGAAAATGTGTCAGTGTCTTCAAAAAAGACTTTCTAGAGAAAATAAACTTTTCAACTGGAGCTGGATTCACACAACTATATGAGAAAAAACAATCTTTAAACTGCTATTTTCTTATGTTCTAACACAAAAAGGGGAAAAAAGAATGTTGTATTGCTAAAAATACTTCTTTAGAATGTTCTTAAAATTAAGATAACCTCCAGTTTGTCCTAAATCCCCAAAGGTAAGAATAAATTACCATATTAATTTATTTATTAAATATTAAAACATAAAAATAGCTATATATAGTGATTTGTCATTTGCATTACATGACTTTTTGCTGAATTCAAAATTCAGTAAGAACCCAACTAAAACATTTTTTATTTTTAGAATTATTTCCGCCGTCAAAGCGGTTTTGTTCTCTGATGTTAGAGAAAAAAAAAAAAAGTTGGTTGCAACAAACCACTTAAGTTAAGAAAGTCACAGTTTTAATGTGCTTACAATTATAACAATAAAAGCTTTTCTTAAATTAAAGGGCTTAGTACAACTGGGCAATGTGCCTTGGTTGCCTTCAGAAGTACACTTTTTTTATTATTATTAAGAGCTTGGTGAAAGGAAAACATCTGCTAAGAAGCAGAAAACAAACATTTTCATTAACAGCACAGTCTCCAAGTGAAGTGGTCTACTCATGGGTCCAAGCAGGTCAGAATATTTGAACTAGCCCTAAAGCCCTATATAAAGAAGTGTTAATTGTTAAGTTGGTTGTACTTCCCATAACACTTTACTCCCAGAACCTTTACTCACTATAAAGAACCCTTTGTGCAATAAAAATATTCTATGGATCATAGTCAAAGAAAAAAGACCAGGGGCGCATCAGGTAATCATAAGCGAGACTATGGGTGCTCCAGAGCTCCAAGATTCTATGGATGTCGAAGGTTCTTCATGGAACTATAGATGCCAAGAAAAACCTGCTCCACTACTGTTTGATAGCCAGAAAGTTTCCAAATACAATCAGAAAATGTCTTGAGTAGATCTTTAAATAGATATAGTTTAATAATTATAAAAAAACTATTTTTTTATTTATATTTTGTTACATAATGCATTTATATTTTTGTGGTCAGTGTATAAACACATTCATTTGTAAACCCAAAAAATTCAATAGTGTAATCAAACAGCTTTGTGTGTGTTCAGACTGTGTATGTTCCACCACATGTAAGCTACCATCAAATACTATTTTCGTATTTGATATAATAAATCACATTATTTACCAACATTCTATGGCGAATATGTAATGAGGAATGACGTAATGGAAGAATTTGAAACAGACTGGTAATGAGAGCGAAGATTGTTCATTCAGGGATTTTATAAAACCATTCTTAAACTATTGTATTTCTTCATGAGTAGAGCATGAACCCTAATTTTAATTCAAGGTATTCACAATTTTTAACTTGATTTTGATGCCGAAACAAAAAACAATGACCTTAAGCACACTCTATATACAATCCAGTCTTATCAATCAAACTGGATTCAGTAGTAAAGGGTGCATCCAACTGCAAATCACCACTGAAAACACTGGGAAGTGCAATATGCATGGTGTGATGCAAACCAGCATCATGAAAGGAAGATCACATAAAAGAGAAGCAGAAGCAGACACTCACCACGTCTATGATCTGAAGCAGTGTGAGTCCCAGCTCCACCAATATAGGTGCAGAATCATTGATAACAGGCCTTTCCAGTCTGTTATAGTTCTCCATCAACTCCTTATACAACTTCCGCTGATATTCCCCCTGTAACGAGCCTATAGAAAGAAAGAAAAAAAACAAAAAAAAATTACAATTCTGTCATTATTTACTGACCCTCATGTAGTTCAAAATTTGTATGACTTCAAAGAATGAGGCAAAAGAAACAAAGTATAATAAAAATATCCCATATGATCTGTGAAAACATATAGCACATACATCCTGTGGACCACTTTTATTATACATTTATGGTCCTTTTCCCAAAGCTTGACAATAATTGCATGACCATTATAATTATTTTTGTGTGTCATAATGGTTTGGAACAAGTGTAAATAATGACAAAATTTTGTGAACCATCCAATCAAAACTGAATTCATAGACAGATGGTTTGTGTCACACTTTACCAGGGAGCAAGGAACGAGGGAGCGAGGAATACTTCAAAAACACGGTCTTTAATAGTCCACACACGTAGAAGACACAGAACACATGGAAAGAACTGACAAACACTAACTGAATGGACAAGACCTAAATACACAGGACAATCAGGGAGGAACGAGACACACCTGGAGTCAAATTAACACAATCAACATGAGGGAAAAACTGGGTCACAGGGAACACATGGGGAGCAAAACACACAAAACAGTCCACAATCCTGACATATCGTCCCCCTCCCGGAAGGTACATCCTCGCACTGTAGTAACATCCAAAGGGGAGGGGCGGGCGGGAACTAGGGAGGAGGTTCAGGAGGAGGACGGACACCCGGGAGGGGGCCGGCAGACAGAGACCAGGAAGGCGACGATGGAGGAAGGAGTCAGGGAAGAGACAGGAGGGACCTAGAGCAGGAGGCGCACAGCTGGACCCAGGCCACAGCCATGATGATGGCTCATGGTGGAGCCGACGGAGGGAGGAGCCATGGAGGAGGGATGGCCGCGGACTCCAGGGGGCCGACCAACGGCAGCGGAGCAGGTGGTGGAGGAGCCCAAGAGCCAACTAGCCAGAGGGATGCCGAGGATCCGGGGGCCAGGGTGGAGCCGAGGGCTCTGCCGACCGAGACGGAGCTGGAAGTCCAGAGATCCGCGGCGGAGCCAGAGCGACTGAGGACCCAGGTGGAGCTGAAGGGAAGAAGGAGCCCAACGGAGCCAGTGGGGTGGAGAGACGAGGCGCAGCCAGAGGAGAGGAGTCCCGAGGCGATGGTGGGTCGACGCCCGACCAAGGCGGAGCCGGAGGGACGAGGGAGCCCGGTAGAGCTGGTGGATCGATGGGTGAAGGTGGAGGCGAGGGAGCGGAATGGGTACTGGAGGATCTGACACCCCCTCCCTGTCCAGCAGTCCCAGATCTATCATCAGCTCACCCTCAGCCGCGGTGCAGGGGGTGGAGCTCCACTCCGTGCTCACACCATCCACACCGTCCCTCATGGTGGGCACTGTCGCCGGCTCTCGCACCTGGTCTCATGGGTTGGGCTCAACTTCCGGGGCGATCTTCCGCTCAGTCGCTCGGCTTTGCGCTGGCTCACTGATTGCAGCGGGAAATGGATCTCCGTCATCGGTGGGCTCGGGCTGATGCTCCGCACCGCGGGGAGATGGTGGGCTGGGCTCTGGGTCTGGAGTGAATCTGGCGAGATCATCCACGGGGCAGATGGTGAGTGGCGATCCATTTCTTGCCAGAGTCCACTCCACGAAGGTGGCGAATTCTGCTCGAGGACCATCTTCAGACGACAGCACTCTGCACGCAGCGTTCAGGTTAGTGTCATAGAACGCGCAGAGCGTGTCGTCCGGGTAGCTGGTGAGTTCCGCGAGGGCCAGAAACAGTCTGGTATGGTCCTCGAGCGAACGAGCGAGGAAGAGGAATTTGGGCCGGACGAGGGGGCTCCATGGGGCACACAACAGAAACAAAAACACTGATAGAAAACGGGAAACAAAACGGAGGGTAGATGCAGAGGTAACTGTTATTGGTCGGTTCTTCTGTCACACTTTACCAGGGAGCAAGGAACAAGGGAGCGAGGAGTACTTCAAAAACACGGTCTATAATAGTCCACACACGTAGGAGACACAGGAACACATGGAAAGACATTCAGAACCGACAAACACTAACTGAATGGACAAGACCTAAATACACAGGACAATCAGGGAGGAACGAGACACACCTGGAGTCAAATTAACACAATCAACATGAGGGAAAAGCTGGGTCATAGGGAACACATGGGGAGCAAAACACACACAAAACAGTCCACAATCCTGACAGTTTGGGGTTAAATTATTAATTAATCGTCAGACTGATTTGATTTCCACAGGCTCCGATAGGTGACTCGGTAACTGAGACTAATACCCTGAGGGACATTGCTGTTGTCCTGTAGATAGAAACACATGAAGGGAACGTTCTGATAAAAGAAAAGAATATGTAAAACTGCAGCGTGTCAGCAGCATAAAATATTCAGAACAGACCTACTCCTTCTGTAGGAATTAGAATGTTGCGTCTGTCTTTAAAGGACTGTGGAAGGGATCACTCGCCCTGGTGGGCTGGTCAGAACCCAGGAACTCAGTCAACAACAGTTATTTTCCTTTATGACTTTACTGTGCACTGGAGCATGTAATAGGTGTGGTCTGTACAGAGATAACAAACACAAAGTAAATAATACAGACTTTAAATCCAATAATTTGCCAATTCAATAACAAATGACATTACTGTCAATATTACTGGAATTAAATGAAATACTACAACTCAACGAATTGGCATATTAGCATCTGAATAGGCCATTTGACCGCATAATCTTCATTAACACACTTATACTTGCGATTCCCAATAGACATATGAACTAAAACAATAATCTATCTCAATGTAGAACATAAGAACAGTAGAAATAGAGTGATTATAGAATCTCACGGCAGATATACATAACGTTCATTTAAACAGGCGCTGGTTATGCGCACTCAATCAAAGGAAAATAATTACCATAACCGCGATTGCCGGTGTTATGGATCAACTGGGGATCGTGTTAACTGGGGGTGTGCGCGTGCACGCTAAAATGTTTACCTGGATTTCCAGCAGATGTTAGACGGCGACAGATTCGTCACTGAGATATTCTACGGATCATAGACTAAAAAACGTTTTTCACCAGTTGTATACATTGGCATCAAGCATAATAAAGCGTTTTGATTCCGCGATGTCCATACCTGTGTATGTCCCGCGGTTTTTGGGAAGTTTACCATGCTCCGGAGTCACGCTCACAACCACGCCCACTTTAACATGGGACATTAGTTTCAATGGATGATCAAACTCTACTACGAACTGAAATACAAATGGAAGTATTTTCTTTTCAATATTACTGGATCACATTGTGTCTGTAGTGTGTTGTCATGTGTTATAATGAACAGATATGGGCCTAGATTAAGTTAAAATTAGCAGTAGACCTAAAACAAACATGAATTGCAAAGTCAATATTTTTTTTTTATTGACAAGCCTGTTCATTGAGTTTACGATTGTTCTTAATCAAATTATTTCTTTTCTGAGTGATTATATAGAGAGGGGGGAGGGGTGTGAAGAAAAAAACAGAGATAAGCTACTCTGATGGCGCAGTGGATAAGACACATGCCTTTGGTGTGAGAGACCCGGGTTCGAATCCACTGTGAGACACCAATGTGTCCCTGAGCAAGACACTTAACCCCTAGTTGCTCCAGAGGCGTGCGACCTCTGACATATATAGCAATTGTAAGTCGCTTTGGATAAAAGCGTCAGATAAATGTAAAAGTGTGTGTGTGTTTGCCTCAACACCTAACTATGTGTATACGTTTGTTGAACATTCCCTATTCAGCATAATTCACTGCATTTTATCTGTCACTAATTCGAAATTATATGCATAATGCAAAACTATAGCTTGTTTATCGCTCATTCTTTAGTAATATAAAAAGAAAGAAAATGAAATGCTTGACATTCCTTTGACCACAGCAATATTGATGCTCGAATTCATTTACACAAATTAAGTAATATTTTTGAACAACTGCCTACACACGCGTTGCAAAGAAACAAAGTAACACCTTATTTAATGAATGTACAATTGTCATTAGAATATATATATATACACTGTATATATATATATTGAAACGAATTTAAGATAGCCTAAACAAATTAATCTGGGCGTGGTCTGAGAAGTGACCTGAAAACGCATTAAGACTTCCCTTAAACCGCGTCAGATACATTTGAACATGGACAGGGGAACATAATACAATAATACAAAGTCCATACATAAGTCCAATAATACAAAACATTCACAAATAATGTGGAAAGCTTTGAAATCTGTTCCGTTGAAAATTCCCTGTGACGAATCTGTGGAGGTCCAACGTCTGCTGGAAACTCAGGTAAAACTATTAGCGTGCACGCGCATGTCCCCAGTTAACACGATCCCCAGTTGATCCATAACACCGGCAAGATTACAACTTAATCTCAATATTAAGCATAATTCAACAAGAACAACTCACTTTACAGGATGCACGCACACATATTACACCTGGATTTGGAGCGGCTCGCATCTCTTCTCTCAAACTTTGCTGCGCAATCTTAAAATGGCGACAGGTCTTAAAAGGGCAACAAGTCTTAAAGGGGCCACACACGCAAGCCGTTTGTACACCTTCCAAAGATGGACTAAAGCGCCCTGATGTGTACAAATGGGATTTTCTCAAATGTAAAAACACAATGAGATGGAGAGATGAAACGGAAAATTTCAACAAATTAATGAATGACATAATCTTAGCAGTCCTGGATAATTCAATGTGGATAATTTAATTTTCTTGGAACATCTGTCATGATGTCTATGTTTAGATTCAGTATGGTTATGTTGTTAAATAAGCAGAATTTCCTTCATAAATCATAGGAATTCATTCACATTCTAAGCAAGAGGCATCACTCAGACTCTCTTGACTCACAATACATATGAGGAAATTAAGAGGAGCGTATGTTCAGAATCAGAAGAATGAGCTTTATTGGCAAGTATGTTTACACATACAAGGAATTTGTTGTAGTGACAGAAGCTACACAGTGCAACAGAAAGACAGTAACAGGACAGGACACAGGTAATAAAACAAAATAACAAGAAATAGCCAATAACCAATGTACAAAGCAGCAAAAAAAAAAAAAAAAAAAAAAAACACAATATATAATATATAATATAGGCGACTATGTATGTACAGGTCAAGTATGTGCAAATTAGAAATGAGAAAAATAAAAATAAAATAAGTGAGTGTGGTGGATGGATAATGAATTAGTTGTGTGTTCCACGTTTATTTATTGAGTGTTCATGAGATGTATTGACTGAGGGAAGAAACTGTTCCTGTGTCTGGTCGTTCTGGTGCTCAGAGCTCTGTAGCGTCGACCAGACGGTAACAGTTCAAAGAGGTTGTGTGCTGGATGTGAGGGGTCCAGAGTGATTTTGCCAGCCCTTTTGCTCACTCTGGATAAGTACAGTTCTTGGAGAGTGGGGAGGGTTGTACCAATGATTCGCTCAGCAGTCCGGACTAACCTCCGTAGTCTTCTGAGGTCAGATTTGGTAGCAGAGCTGAACCAGACAGTTATTGAGGTGCAGAGGATGGATTCAATGATGGCGGAGTAGAACTGTTTCAGTAAGTCCTGTGGCAGGTTGAACTTCCTCAGCTGGCGAAGAAAGTACAACCTCTGCTGGGCCTTCCTGACAATGGAGTCAATGTGAATATCCCACTTCAGGTCCTGAGAGATGGTGGTGCCCAGGAATCTGAATGACTCCACTGCAGTCACAGTGCTATTAATGATGGTGAGTGGGGGGAGAGCAGGGGGGTTTCTCCTGAAGTCCACGATCATCTCCACAGTTTTGAGCGTGTTAAGCTCCAGGTTGTTGAGACTGCACCAGACAGCCAGCTCCTTAACCTCCTGTCTGTAAGCAGACTCGTCACCGTCCTGGATGAGGCCGATCAGTGTGGTGTCGTCTGCGAACTTCAGGAGCTTGACAGAGGGGTCTTTAGATGTGCAGTCGTTGGTGTAGAGGGAGAAGAGCAGTGGGGAGAGAACGCAGCCCTGAGGAGCTCCAGTGCTGATGGTCCGAGTGCTGGATGTGAATTTGCCCAGCTTTACTAACTGCTGTCTGTCTGTCAGGAAGCTGTTGATCCACTGGCAGACGGAGGTGGGGACGGAGAGCTGAGTTAGTTTATTTTGAAGGGTTTCCGGGATAATGGTGTTAAAAGCAGAGCTGAAGTCCACAAATAGGATCCTCACATAAGTCCCTGGTCTGTCCAGATGCTGCAGGATGAAGTGCAGTCCCATGTTGACTGCATCATCCACAGACCTGTTTGCTCTGTAGGCAAACTGCAGGGGGTCCAGTAAGGGTCCAGTGATGTCCTTCAGATGAGCCAAAACCAGTCTTTCGAATGATTTCATGGCTACAGATGTTAGGGCCACAGGTCTGTAGTCATTAAGTCCAGTAATTTTGTGTTTCTTTGGGACGGGGATGATGGTGGAGCGTTTGAAGCATGAGGGGACTTCACACAGCTCCAGTGATCTATTGAAGATCTGTGTGAAGATGGGGGCTAGCTGATCAGCACAGATTTTTAGGCAGGCTGGTGACACACCATCTGGACCAGGTGCTTTCCTTCTTTTGTTCTTCCTGAAGACCTGGCACACATCATCTTCACTGATTTGAATTGTAGGTGTGGGGGAGAGAGGGGTTGCTGGAGGTGTGAATGGTTGTGTGGAGGGGTGTTCTGGGCGGGTGTGGGGTGATCGTTCAAAACGACAAAAGAACTCTTTAAGTCGTCTGCCATGTGTTGATTCTCCAGAGTGCTGGGGGGTGGTGTTTTGTAGCTGGTGATGTCCTTCAATCCTAACCACACTGAAGCAGGATCACTGGAAGAGAATTTGTTCCTGAGCTTGTCAGAATAATTCCTCTTTGCCACTCTGATCTCCTTTTCCAGTGTGTATTTGGCCTGTTTGTACAAGACTTTATCCCCCTTTCTGTGAGCATCTTCTTTGGCCTGACGGAGCTGTCTGAGTTTGGCAGTGAACCATGGTTTGTCATTGTTGTAGAATAGATGAGTCCTGGTAGGAATGCACATGTCCTCACACAAACTGATATAAGATGTTACAGTCTCTGTGAGCTCGTCCAGATTATTTGCAGCAGCTTCAAAAACAGTCCAATCAGTCAGGTCGAAACAGGCTTGTAAATCCCGCTCTGTTTCGTTAGTCCATCTTTTAACAGATCTTAATACAGGCTTTGCAGACTTAAGTTTCTGCCTGTAGGATGGAATAAGATGAACCAAACAGTGATCAGAGAGTCCTAAAGCTGCTCGTGGAACAGAGTGATATGCGTCCTTTATTGTTGTGTAACAGTGATCCAATATATTACTGTCTCTGGTGGGACATGTGATGTACTGTCTGTATTTTGGCAGTTCACGGGAGAGATTTGCTTTATTAAAGTCCCCGAGAATGATTAAAACAGAGTCCGGGTGTTGTTGCTCACTCTCTGTGATCAGATCAGCGAGTTTCTGTAAAGCTGTGCTCACGTGCGCTTGCGGTGGAATGTAGACACTCACGAGAATGAACGAGCAGAACTCCCGCGGCGAATAGAACGGCTTGCAGTTAACGAAGAGCGTTTCTAGATCTGGGCAGCACATCTTCTTTAACACAGTTACATCTGTACACCACCTCTCATTGATGTAAAAGCATGTCCCGCCGCCGCGCGATTTCCCCGTTGATTCTGTGTCCCGATCTGCTCTGATCAGCTGGTAATTAGGCAGATGAATCGCGCTGTCCGGTATGTCGCCATTCAACCAGGTTTCCGTGAAACACAGAGCAGCAGAGTTAGAAAAGTCCTTGTTTGTCTGGGAGAGCAGAAGGAGTTCGTCCGTTTTGTTGGGTAGAGAGCGGAGATTCGACAAATGGATGCTAGGTAACGCCGTTCTAAATCCGCGCTGACGAAGTTTCACAAGCGCGCCGGCTCGCTTTCCCCGTCTGCGCCTCCTCCTGTAGCGTTTGACCAGAGCTACGGCTCCACCAACTACAATGTCCAGCAAAACGTCCGAAAAATCAAAAACCGGTAGAAGATTTTGTGGTGTGTTCTGCCGAATGTTTAGCAGATCATCCCTGGTAAAACTGATCTTATTTGAAAAACAAAAAACAGGAAAAACAAACAAAAACAATACGAACACTGAGGAGCAACGCACAATAGCTGCCATCAGCGGCGCCATTTTGTCTAAACCAGTTCTGTGTGTCTGTGCATGAGATTGCAGCTGTGATGGACAGAGAGGGAGACAGAGCAAATAATATTCAGCTCGCATAAAATCTGTTCAACATGAATCAAGTTTTGAATGAATGCACTGATGCAAACTCTCAGCATTTTGATCCAAGATATGCATCATATCAATGTCAAACCTGCCAACCAACCAAGTATGCGTTGACTTTAATCATAGGCACACATAAAACATCACTATTGTTCCTGAAAATGTATTAATTTTCTTTATTTATTCAGTAGAAAGATGTCAACTTTGATGTTCAAACAGATACATATTTAAGAATTACTTTCAGAAGACAGTATTTAGAACTGGTTCTTACCAATTAGAAGCCTATATAGTTGTTAGCTTTTACTGTAGCATATTTTTGTTGTTGCAACAGGGTTCACTTCATGTTTACTTTCACTGAACACATTAAATTAAACATAACATTTTGAAGTACAAAGACTGAAATAGAATTTTCTGGTAAAACATACTCCAATGACATTTGCTGTAGTTATATGTATTATATATTAATACAGTTTACTGCTAAAAATACAATAATATAAAATAATTAAATTAAGCTATGCACTAAAAAACTCACAAGTCATTCTGGATCAAAGGTTAGAATGTCAGTAATGAGTGACTTCTCTTCTTCAAAGAATGTGCTTTTTAATAAACCAAATAAAGTTGCAGTTATCAGTGGAAACATTTTAGCAGTGGTAACTGCCTTTTTGCACTGCTGTGGTCCATACAGACAGATAAAGCAGCCAAACCTTAAATGGGTAGACAAGTTTAACATAAGAAGCTGCTTAGAAAGAGATATCGGCTCATTTTATCACAATTCATTTTCAATTATGAGTGCGCACATGGTCCTTCCTTTTAATTACCACTAAACCATATACCATTAAACTTTTTTCCCCCCTTGATTCAATATGGTGCTCTTTTCCCCTGGCATTTCTAATGGCTGATACTTGCAAAAACTATTTTGCAGAAGTCATAACCACACCTCTGCACATTAAATCCTTTCCATTAAAGGAAATGTCAGGCATGCATTTCAATGCATGGGCGTTTGTTAAAGAATGAGACTTCAATCTCTTGTTCCCACAGGAACAGTGATAGCTGCTAGATACAAGTTTACAAGTTTCTAGATAAAAGTTTACTTTCTAAAAGACTGGTTCGTCAATAGTGTCACTCACACATACACACACAAATCACAGCATGAAGCACCAACAACAGAGGAAGCAACAGAGGATTTAGCACTATGACACTAAAGGATTACAGTCCATGACGAGAATGACTGACACTCTTAACGAGTTCCCTGCTGTGAAGAAATGACAGATTCCATCAGAGGCAGCACATTAATTTATCTTTTGTTCTCGTGCATAATCAGAGTAATATGGGACACTTTTTGCACTTATTTCTGCAATTTACTGATGTCACCCAGAAATAAAACAAAAACATTAAATATCATGCATGTATTGGATGTTTTACCACCTTTTGAGTTCATTGTGCCTTGCAATGTTATTAAAAATATATATAAAAAAATTATAATGAAAAACGTAGCATATTTCTCCTTATATTTCTATCCTAAAGTGTGCTAAGTGCATACCTATTATTACGGAAATACTATAATTTATAGAATATACTTCAATGCAAATTGAATAGAATATTTTCCACAATTTTTAATAAACACATTGTTAATTGCAATTAAATGAAAATTAAACTAAATGAAAATTAAAAATTATAGTTTAAATGTATATTATATGCAACTAACTGAACAGTGGAGTGCTTTCTAACCCACTTAAGTAAAACATCTTAATATATAATTTTAAGTACATCTTTATATATAATTTCATAATTACTTCTATTGTCTTTGAAATTAAAGTTTATATACTTACAAACATATTTTTTTCTATTGAAGCTGTATTTAAATATATTTTTATAAATTTGTAATGAATAAGGTTACGATGTACATTTGAAATATTTTAAATGTAATACTGAATAACGCACTACATTTTAAACGATGATCAAGTACTTTACATGTGCTTTAGTATGTTAGTCAGGACAAGTGTACTTCTTTAAAGCATGATAAAAAAATTATTAAAACTATTATTTAAAATGTACTTTAAAGTAAAACTTTAATTTAACATTATTACAAAGGTACTCTTTAAAAGTGTACTTAAGTGTGGTAAGTTTCTGGTACCACTTTATATTAAGTGGCCTTATCTACTACTTACATTTAAATTAATCATTTGATACAATGTATTTATTGTGTACATACATGTTTTTTTTTTTTTACATATTTTTAAAAATACCTGCATGTAATTACATCTGTAAATAAGTTCTATAATTACATTTATAATTAGACTTTTGACCAATCCCTTACAACTTAACCCACCCTTAAACCTAACCAGAGCACCAAACCTGTCCCTTACCTTACCGGTATCCCACCTCAATAGCAGCTAAAGTGTTTTGCAATACATTATGAACACAATAAATACATTGTACTTATTTTTGATGTAGGTACATAGTAGATAAGGCCACTATAGTAACCTTATGAAGTTTAAGTTCACTTCAGTGGTCTTTTATTTAAAATACGATCGAGATTACTTGACAACCCTGCTAGGATTTGAAATGAACAATCTGATGGACCACCGGTGGTCACTACTAGTTGTATGCAAGTTAGAAATGCTTTCTGACTTGATGTGACGTGTGATGTGTGCAGTGCCAAATACTCTTTCAGAGCCAGATCCATCAATTGCTCCTTAATAATTGCACAAACTTAAGCATGAAGGGAAACAACTTATAAATGTTTTGTTTTGGTCTAAAATGTTAACTCTGTATATGTTTGTGTAATATACATTTTGTGAACACAACACTCTGATCTCTGTAGAGAATGTTTTGATTTAAATAATATAAAACATGTTTTTATTAACACTAAAATGGAGAAACACATAGTCTGACACAGAAGAAACATATTCTGGTGAAACTAGATAAATTGGACTTCTTGCTCTACATATGCACTTAATTGGTCAGAAGGAATATGAAAAAAATGATCATCTAGATTGCTGATCCACATGAGAAGTGAGATTTGTCTGATTTGCCTGCTCTTTTTTCCCCTCCTCCCCAGACTGCAGCCGTCTACTCTCATTAACACTGAAGGTGAGGCATTTGGCATCTCAAATGAGTGTAGTGTTAACATAGACTTGCTTGTGAAATGTACACATCAGAGTTTAGGTGTTCCAGATTACCCTAATTCATCCTAATGGAATAAGTGTTTGGGCTTCAGGTCCATCTCAGCCTGAGGGTTATGCAGTATCTGGGGAATGTGATTCAAATACATATTTCAGGTATAGAAAAGACTGTGACAGAGACCAAGAAAGAGATACTGTGGCTATTGTGTTTCAGACCAACCCTATCCTGGTCACATCTACAGAACATAAAAGCCTTTAAATCACGTTTGTTAAATTTCATTACTTATTTAAAGTCTTTATCCCACTGGCACACTCATTACTATGTATGTGCCATCATTGATTAACCCTCTATTGCCTCAGGTTAACTAACCCATTTTCTCAAATTTGCAAGTACATGATGTTTAAAAGATAAATACGGCAATAAAATGGTTAATAACAAAGGGATGACTAAAATAAAACTATAAAAACTCTTTTATGTTCATACTTGGTGGACGTTTTAAAAAATTTTCTGGCAATGTACACTGTATGATGTCACTCAGATAAGTAATTTGTATTGATTTTTCAACATCTATCTAATATATCTATCAATCTAGCTAGATAGCTAGCTAATTAGATACATTTAACACACAAACACACACATACATCACAAAGGAAGTGGGTAAACAAATACAACAGCTGCGGTGTAAACTCAAAGCTAAGCAAACAGAAGCTGTGAAACACAATGTAGGACAGAGTGATATTACATATTTAAAAAGACTGGAACAAGTATATGTCACTTTAGCCTGCTAGGGAAACAAGCCCTCACTGAACTTTTCCTCACACTTGAGTGCTAGCACACAGTGCTAAACCCCAAACAACAATCAAGGAGACTCCAGAGGGAGACGGGTGGCCATGAGATCAGCAAGCTCACAGAGAGTCTGAACCTGACAGTGATGGTGTGATGGGTGATTTATTGAATTTCATGCAAATGTTGAAACATAATAGCAAAGACAGCTCAATGGAAACTTTGTGACAGCGAGACTTGCAAAAAGAGAACGTTGGACATAATGTGAAAGACGTGGAAGAGAAAAAGAGAACTGAGAACAGAGAGACAGTGTGCTCTCAACTGGTTTTGCTTTAGGATTTTACATCGGATTTGGGATCAAATTTTGAAGTGTATTATTCCTATAACAACAATATATCAGTATTATTAAAACAGCAACAATGCTAGATTTAATATTAATTAAAATAAGCTGTTTTTCCTTTTTTCAAGGGAACCTGTATTTAATGCATTGTGTTTTCTTTTTACTTTGCAGAGGTTTGTTAATGGTTTTTGAGGATGAGGGGATGTACAGTAAAGTAAATTTTACACGTTTAAATGTTTAACTCTCAGTTGACAAATGAATTCGTGCAAAATATTGTAGCATTTTCTCCTTTCAATGTGTCTATTCATTATGCTATACTGACTATGCATGATTAGATGATTAGTTCCATTTTATTATTTGCATTTACATAATATTATATATTTTGACACATTTTGGGTCTGTACCCACCAGTTGAGAACCACTGTAGTGAAAGAGAAAATGCATATACTGTAAGTCTGTGAGAGGGGGAAAACCTGTTTAAGAGAGAAAGAAACAAACATTGAAAAAGACAGACTTTGTTTTTCCTTTTTTGATTTCTTAAACTCTTCTTTCTCTGATCACATCTTCTGCTGGAAAGGATCAGACGCAGATGTTCTTTGCATGTGTGTGTGTGTGTGCGTGTTTGCTTACTCACAGTCCAGGCCTTTTATGGGGATTTATGTCAATCCAAGTATGATTATGGCAGCACAAGTTAGATCAGAATCAGAAACGCTGTAAATTACTCTTCTTCTCCACTGAGGATAAAGAGCAAATTATTTTATATGAAAGCCTGATCAGGGACAAGATATTCTTTGACTCAAACATCAAATCATCCGGTCTAATAACACATCAAGCTTCACCTCATGCCTTTGGAAAAAATCAAGTGAGGAAAAAGAGAGAGAAAGAGAAAATCCCTCTGGAATAAATGGGTCAGCTCACTCTCTGTAGGATTGTGTTATAGTCCAGATTAGCGATGAACGTTTGGCTTTAAAAGCTGAATGGCTATCACTCCACTCTTCCCCTGATGAAAACCAAGATATAGAGGGGGGAAAGAGCTAAACAAAGCACGCTTTCCTAATAAATTCATTCAGTAATGGCAGTACTGGGCTAAAGGGGGCAGAGGGAAGAGAGAATAGTGGTGAAGCAGCAAACCCTGGATAGTTACTAATCCTTTATTCTCATGCTCTCTGTTTTCTAGTGCCTAAATAAGGTCACACATTATTTAGAGTGTGAAATATATTAGCTTAATTTACTTTACAGTACATTTACTTTATCACTTTTACGACAAATCATTGCTTTTAGATTTTTCAGCACTGAGAACATCTGCCTGTAGGATCTAGCCAAGATCAAGGGTAAGGTGGGAGAAGCAGGGTTGTCGATTGATTAAAGAAAATAATTATTTTATCAGACAGATTTCTGCAATCATAATAACCTAACATTACAGGTGTTGTAATCATAAATAGTATTTATAATATTTTAACAATGACTCTCCAAATAAATGTGGGAACAGTATAGTTTAAAATTTGATTTATCTTTTTAATAATGAAGGCCAGTGTTAATAACACCAAATACTGATATTGAATGGATAATTTTATATGTTTTTCTGGATATGAGTAATTATGGCAATTCAACATTACAGTAAAGCCAGACTTAATCTGCAAACTGGTTTTATTAATCATTCATTAACGATAACAGAACATTAAATAAGTAATGTGTGTCACATAATCAGATTACGTGTAACACATTTTTTGTTGTAAACCTTTTTCATAAATGTATAGCTAAACCATGATATCATAGTTGATTTCAAGTATTTTTATGTTATAATTACTCTCTAAATCTAGTGTTAAACTTGTAATTCTAAGTGGCAAACAGGTAATTAGTATTTTGTGGTGGATATCAGATGCTACGTTTTGAAAGAAATTCGCACAGCGATGTCCATGCATCTTCCTCATAATAGTTTCTGTATGTGTGTTTGTGAAAAGAAAAGAAATACTCAGAAAAGTTTTTAGTGGATCCTAGAATGAAAAAGTTTGGGAACCTCTACAATGTTAGGCAAAGCAAACCTGTCCTATCTTGACTGACAGCTGCAATGCTTTTTCCTATATGCACAATCAACCTTTGGAAATGTGTATTTGGTCTTCAGCAACCCCAAGAGAGCATGTTAGACCTCTCTTTGTCTCACTCTACTGACTGCCAATTGCTGCTTGCTTGATGATTGAAGTGATGATTGCATACAGAAGTCATTGCATATACACAAAATCTTTTCCTTCAATATACCACTGGTGGAGTGTTCTTCTCAACTCCATCGCATCAAAAATGCACTTGTTACTGTTAATGCCCTATAAAAACAAAACCCTCTCTATTCTTATGTCTCAGCTGCACTGTAATAAAATTATTTTTCTAAGTAGTAAGGGAAAGTATGAAAATCTGTTCTTGTGTAATTTACTAATTTACTAGAAATTTCAGAGTGACAGTAAAGCCAACACGACAGTACATATTCAACCTTGTACCTTCTTTTATTTTTTACTGTTTTTCACATCACATATGGGGCAAGCTGAAACCCAAAATATCATATTAATAGACCACCATCTTTTCAAAAATAGATGTCAAATCTGATGTGCAGAGATCAATTACATTAATCAAATTAAGTTCAAGTTCAAGTTCAAGTTGAGCTTTATTGTCATTCTGCTACATGTGGGGACATACAGTGGAACGAAATGTCGTGCCTCGCAGGACCATGGTGCTACATAAATACAGACATAACATACAACGAGGAAAAAAATTGTAATTCTATGTAATTAGAATTAATGTAATTAATTATAAGTTTTGTGGAAGACTTGATCACTAGGTGTATTGGATTGTAACTGAACTCTGCAATAGATCTGCATGAACAGAATTGGGAATAGAGCCCTGCACGCTCAGGCCCTAGCCCGGCCCACTCGACAGCTTATCAGAATTACCGGCCCGAGCCCGTCTTTTTTTCCCCTTCTCCTAAAACAGTTTATACTACTGTTTCGGCTATTAAAATAGTTCAGTTTTGTGTGTGATGGCAAAATGGTTATATTTCGTTTTGTTTTTTTAAGTTAATTTAGAAAAACGTTTGGAGCATTTTTGTTTGTTAAATAGCCTATAAGTTTTTGTTTTTTTAAAGTAACGACCAAGTGGCCAGCGGCATGAACTGATCATAGGCTATGTTTGATCAATTTAGCCTTCTCATATCATCACGACTTGCCTAAAATAAAATCTATAGATATACTAAAACAGTTCAAGTATATAACAATGTTTAAACGTTAAACCTGGGCTATAATAATAATGTGCGCTAGCCTATATCTAAGTTTGTGCGGAGAGTGGAAGCTAAAGCGCGCTCTGCAGGACATGGAGGCACCAGCAAACACTTGCATTGTTTTCAGTGGAAACAAATTAAAATAGCCTACGCCGTCTTTTTTCTTTTTTTTTTTTTTTTTTTTGATAAAGGTAAGAGTAATGCATCATTCGGACCTGTAAAGAGTCTACTTGTATTTGTGTGCACTCAAAATACCAACAAAAGGTAGTTATTTTATAAAACAAAGAAAACAAACATGATGTGCTTTCTGCCGTCTTGAACAAGAGTGCTTCACAAAAATGAACTGAAGCTAATTATCACTTAACGAAATAAAAAAAATTGAAAACAAAAACTCTTTTGTTATAATCCTAATCAATAAAGATGCATTTTTCTCTAAAGGCGCGTCTAATCAGGAGACGGCCAGTCAGGATCAGTAACTTCATCCTTGCGACACAGACTCAGAAAACATTAGTTTATTAGTAAATAATTCAAATATCTCCTTACTATTTGCCGCAGACACATTCATGGTTATGTTTGCTGGGGTTTTGCAGCAAGCTTTAGCCTGTTGCGTGCATTTGAAAGCAGAACTATTCAGCTGCGCTGAAGTCACTTGCACATCTGCTGCTGCTGCGGGACACTAAACACCATCGAGCTGCTCTCAGTCGCGGCACGGTCTCGTGTTGTTTCCACCTGCGCGGCAATTTTTTTAATCGCTAATCGATAGATGTCTACAATATAAAATAAGGAGAAACCCAAAACATGCAGGGCCGAAAAACACGGACCGAAATGCAGGGCTCTAATTGGGAAGCCCTGGATATCCAAAAAACAATAGAATATCTTTGGGAAACTAATGTAGAACTCTTTGAGGCACCTTTAAAACAACTGTCTGTTTAGGCTAATTGTTACTCGCATTATAACAGATCTAAATGCAAGTCTAAATTATGATTGGATATACACCATGCATGAAACCACAGCTGATATATGCACACCTGTGACTGCACATTAGTTAATTCTACATTAATATGCTAATTTACGTTGCTTGGCAACCTTAAACAGCATATGTTTAGGCGTATGAAATATATGATCAAAAAATGTGCTAATAACAGGTTAAGCTATTTCAGTCATTTCTATGACAACAAAACTTAATGCAACATCATGCAATAAAACAGTTCACAAAGTGAGGCTTATATATAGAAATAGTTTTCTGGATTTGATGTAGAATGTCAGACCTGAACCACAATGAACCCCATTGCAATTTATTGGAACACCTGTCAGTCAAGCCCTTTTACTTAACATCAGTGCCTGATCTCAATGATGCTCTTGCATCTGAATCAAGCAAATCATTGCGTCATTCTTCCAATACCTAGAGGAAAAGCTTCTTAGAAGTGTGGAAGCAAAGGGAAGGATAAATGCTTTTTGCCATTATTTTCAAAGTAAATATTGATACAATCAGTGAGTTACGTTACTGACATGATGATGAGGTCTGGCTCATTCTTCTATAGGGTTCAGGTCTGGGTTTTGTGTAGGCTGTTCATTTCCAGTACGTTACTGATGCAAAACATACAGTATGACTGCCATATCTCTCTCTAATCTACGTGCTGACCATTTTCTCTCAGCCAAATAGTGTAAGCTGCTGGTCTATGGGATTTTAAGGTCATGGTATAAACTCTGACCCTCTATGATAGCCAGGAGTATGCTGTGAATATTGTCAGACTATAAGATAAAATGACATTTCTGCCGACATAAAGAAAATATCTATCCTGTTTTGCTGTTCTGGTGTCAAAACAGCAAAACGTCATGGGTATTTTCATTGCTTTTAAAAGCATTGGTTATTGATTAAGAGGGCACGTAAATTTAAAAAAAGTGCACAGATAAATCAGATAAACATTGCAATATTCCATAAAAAATAACAATGTTCAATTTTAATTTCATGGTGCCTTAAAAATACATTTAATTGTTATCTATTTTTTTCTTATTATTTTATAGAAAGACAACAGAGGTCCAGGAATCCAGGGCCCTTTGTTTGCAACTGTTCTACTGTACCTTTTAAAGAAATCTGCAAACTCAGTCTTACAGTATTACCATAATTGGCACATAGCTGACCAGAGTCATAAACTGAAGTAATTTTGCTGAAATACTAAGGGCAATGGGTGAGTTTGACCTCTGTAAATAGTTTAACGGAATTCCACACCTTAAATGGTTAGAACAGAACCCCCACCTCCCCCCTCCGCCCACACACACACACTGAATGTCCAGACAAAATCAATCAGAGAAATTGAATCATGCTCAGGCCGTAAGGGGAATTAAAGGACACCAAGAGACCACGTTCAGGAATGGAATGTGTTACTTATCCAAAAAGTCACAAACCAAGTTCTCTATTTGACAGGTTATTATTCAGAGGAGCAATTCCAGTTCCAATGCTAATGTGTAAGTGTGGTGGACTGTACAAAATTAGTTCCATTCCTCAAATTTGATTGGCTGAGTGATGTTCTAAGAGTGATGATTTAATAATGGGGCATTTCACTTAGGTGTTTACGCAATGGATGGTAGGCTACTTTGGTTTCTTTTGGAACTACTTTCTGTGTCACCTAAGAAATTTTTAGAGCTAATCAATATTAAATGTCATTCAGGCATAACACCAGACATCACAGATTTATTGTAAGATAAATCTTACAAGCAAATCAAGAAAACATCTTCATCAGTTTGATAGCAGGTGGTGCAAATGCTCACAACACAAACAAATAAAGAAACACACTGCAAATGCTCACAACACAGCCAAATAGATTTTATTTGCAGTGCGTTTCTTTGTTTGGTTGTGTTGTGAGCATTTGCAGCTTGTGTGTTGTCAAATTGAGGAAAGTTGTTTTCTTAATTTGCAGGCATTTTTTCTATTTGCAGTGCGTTTCTTTGTTTGGTTGTGTTGTGAGCATTTGCAGCGGGTGTTGTCAAATTGAGGAAATTTGTTTTCTTAATTTGCAGGCGTTTTTTCTATTTGTAGTGCGTTTCTTTTCTTTCTTTTTTTTTTTTTTAGTTGTGTTGTGAGCATTTGCAGCGTGTGCGTTGTAAAATTGAGGAAGTTGTTTTCTTTATTTGCAGGTGTTTATTTATTTGCAGCGCATAAGAGGCGTAATTGAAAGTATGGAAAGTAAGTCCAGCATAGCACTTGATGCGCGTGCATACCCATACACTCATGCAATGAGTTAACCCATAATACCCATAACACCCATAATCATCACGTCTTTTCCATGGCTGCTCGCATCTCACATTGACGTAATAGCGAGAAGACCTAAGAATGTTGTGCGGTATTTTTGTCAGTGCTCATGCGTCAGTGCGATCATGCCAGATGTTATGGGGTATTAAGGGGTCGAGGTGCTGCAAGGAAAATCGCACACAGACACTCTTACAAGCTGTACACAAAGATAAACACACATGCTCATATATTTCTACAGTGAAATGATCAATCCTCGCTTTAAATTAGTAACTGTTTTGTCATACTTCATGTATTCAGGCAGTAACATCTTACTACAACAACACCGAAGTAAAAACGCCTTGATGCACCTTCACGGAGTTCACTTTTACGATTCAATTTAATGTTGCGCGAATTACTTTAGTAAAAAAATGAACAGCACCTACCTTTAATACAAAATGACGTCCATATAAAAATTCCAAGGTGTAGAATTCCAAAATATCGTTGATTCTGCATCATTTCTGTAATGGGAAGTTGTCCTTATACACACAAGCCGACGAAACTTTAGTCTGTCAGCATCCGAGCTGTGTGCAGAGGTAGGTAACACTTGCGCGCGCCCTCTCTCTCTCTCTTCCTCTCTCTCTCCTTTGCTTTTAATTTCTCAATCACATTTGTGACCGCAATGCAAGAGCAGTCTGTCTATAATCAGCATGCTATCCTCAAACTGTGACCCATTAACTGTCTTTTTCTGTGGTTTAATCAGTCTCAGCCAAGAGTATAATCACTATGCATAACAATACATAAACGATTTATGGAACTGGCGCGCGCTCTTACATTATGCGTAAAGACGCCATCTGGATACACGCTAGCTGCAGGAATTATTTCACTCACTTGCTGTGGATAATATGCTCCAACCGCGACATGATGCTTGTAAAATTTACATTTAAAGTATTGAATCCGAGGGGAGATTTAAACCCCCTTTTATTGGGCAATGTTCTTCATGAATCATTATTTGGTTCAGTGAGGATTTATACATATATGAGTTTGCAGCGCGAGCGCATCATCAGGTGTTTGTGATCGTTGCACTAAATCTTAAGTATTACATTTCTCTCGTTAATTAATTTTAGAGGTTAAAGACTTGAACAGATAAGGTCGCTATTCTAAACAATGTTAAGTTTAATTCATGATTCCTGTCACTATTGTGCCACTGAGCAATGCATTTAAAGCCAATGTTGCTCACGACACAATGTCCCTGAAGTCTAAAGGCTGTAGTCTGTTACTGTTAAGGATAGAGCAAGCCGGGTCTTGTTGTCACTTTTTACTCCAGTGAATATTTTTCAGGGTAGATTTATTTTTGGAAATCAGTTCCTATAAACACCTTGAAGTCTTGACTACAAAAAGCTATTTAATATTTTCAGCCTTATTGCTCAGGGGAAAAGATTCAGTGCACTTAAAACATGTTGACAGTCTAGGATTAATTGACACAATTGAAACCTGTTGTTTAGACACTGATTTGAGAAGAATACCTTTTTTTCTGGAATGTGGAGCAATACATGTAGGCTCAAGTCAATAGAAAGAGAAATCTCCCACAATATTTATGCATTTATAACATAAAATATAAGAAACAAACAAAACAACAACAAAAAAAGTAGGCTAATGGAAAATTACAAAGAAAATCATCAATAATGAAGTTCAAATTAATGAACTGTATAAATTAATGAGATCACATGTAACAACTTAATCCTGATATCAGTGTTACAATAGTTTCCAACCTGACTCTTGTCCCGAGAACACAGTTCAACATTTCAGTTAAAATCTACTTGTGTGATTTCATTGGTTACTTATTTAGCCAACTGCTATTTTAAAATTGTGATGATCCAAGATGTAGAAAAGGTTGTTTATCGGAACTTATTTGGAGAAATTTAGAATTACCACATGCTCACCAATAGATCCACTGCTAGATAATAATGCTTCCTCCAGTGAAAAAGTCCATCCCCTGTTGTCCTCACACATCCACCAACATATTTGTTTAGAACTGTTTTAGACGGTTTTCGCTTGTAAACGGTACTTGATTTGTGCACATTTCTCACCTGATTCAGTCAAACTGGCTTTTTAACTGGAGAAAACAATATTATGGAAAGAGTATGGAATACAGTACAATACATTCTCTGTCTAATAAAGTGTAATCCTATGTGATAAATAAACAAAAACCTGCTTAACACATTTTACCCATACAAAACGGTTATCATTAAAAACAATTTCACACACTATTTTACTGCTTGATGTTATAGACTAGCAAAATTGAATTGGCCCTCAGAGCACATATGTTTTTACAATGTGCTGCATTTTGCAGCCGCATGAATTGCAAACAGATTCATCACACACTGGTGCCCCGGCAGATGTTCGTTCTCACACAGGACTATGAATGAGAGAGCAAGGCATTGAATCTGACAGTCCCCAAAACCCCATTGGTGGTAGACACCGGTATATGACCTCTCCCTCTTCTCCCCTTCACCTTCTCCACAAGCTTTGCATAACTGTCTCTCAGCATCAGACAAGAGCAGAAAACAGTTGGGGGAAAAAGACAAGCCTCATGCACCATCAGCTCGACTCAGAGCACATTAACTAACTTTTATTGTATTGTTCTCTTCTTTTCTTCTCAGAGTCATGGGTCATTTAATCTGTCCTTACTGGCATATAACCTACAGCCATGCAAATCTGGCTTTTGAAAGAAAACAAAGGGCTTTGATTTGTGATAAATCTAAAAAATAACCCTACTTTCATAGAGACATTAATGCATTTATAATTTTTATATTAGAAGACTTTATAGTATTTTAATGTTTCAAAACTATTGTTGTATAATAGATTATAACCCCCCACACTATGTACCCCCAATAAAATGAATGTAATATAGCTAATACTAATACTAATAATATGATTCTTAGTTATAAGCCTTTTGTTGATTTTAGAATTTTTAGAATGTCAAGATGGGCAGAGGCTCTCCAATCTGTGAAAGAGTGCGTAAAAAGATTGTGGAATACTTTAAAAACAACATTCCGCAACGTCAAATTGCAAAGGCTTTGCAAATCTCATCATCTACAGTGCAGAAAATCATCAAAAGATTCAGAGAAACAGGAGAAATCTCTGTGTGTAAGGGACAAGGCCGAAGACCTTTGTTGGATGCCCGTGGTCTTCGGGCCCTCAGATGACACTGCATCACTCATCGGCATGATTCTGTCATTGACATTACTAAATGGGCCCAGGAATACTTCAAGAAGCCACTGTCGGTAAACACACTTTCGCTGTGCCATCTGCAGATGCCAACTAAAGCTCTATCATGCAAAAAGGAAGCCATATGTGAACATGGTCCAGAAGTGCCATCGTGTCTTGTAGGCCAAGGCTCATTTCAAATGGACTGTTTCAAAGTGGAAAAGTGTTCTATGGTCAGACGAGTCCAAATTTGACATTCTTGTTGGAAATCACGGATGCCGTGTCCTCTGGGCTAAAGAAGAGGGAGACCTTCCAGCGTGTTATCAGTGTTCAGTTCAAAAGCCAGCATCTCTGATGGTATGGTGGTGCATAAGTGCATACGGTATGGGCAGCTTGCATGTTTTGGAAGGAACTATGAATGCTGAAAGGTAAGGCCTTGTGTATTTCAGCAGAACAATGCAAAACCAAATACTGCAGCTATTACAACAGCATGGCTTCGTAATAGAAGAGTGCGGGTGACGAACTGGCTTGCCTGCAGTCCAGATCTTTCACCTATAGAGAACATTTGGCGCTTCATTAAATTAAAAATACGGCAAAGACAACCACAAACTCTTCAGCAGCTGGAAGCCTATATCAGGCAAGAATGGGACCAAATTCCAACACCAAAACTCCAGAAACTCATAACCTCGATGCCCAGACGTCTTCAAACTGTTTTGAAAAGAACAGGAGATGCTACACCGTGGTAAACATGCCCCCCCCCATCCCAACTATTTTTAGACCTGTAGCAGGCATCAAATTTGAAATGAGCTCAATTTGTGCATAAAATTGTACTGTTTCTGTTATCTCTTTTCTATTGTGAATAAAATATTGGCTCATGTGATTTGAAATTCTTTTAGTTTTTATTTTATTCAAATTTAAAAAATGTCCCAACATTTCCGGAATAAGGGTTGTACTAGAACGAGAGAAAGCAATGCGATAGGAAGTATTACAGGCTCAGATTTATATTAAATGACCTTTACAACCTCAGAGAAGACACTAGTGGGCTCTCTGTCAAGGTTTCCATATCTTTCTCTCTCTCTCTTTTACCCTCTCACTCTCTCACCTTTCATTATATGAAAAAGAATATCAGTGTTCAGAAGATTGGAGTTGAAGCTTCAAAGATTGGAGGGCAGAAGGCGAAGAAAAAGAAAGATGTAGAAAAAGAGAGGAACAGAATTAAACTTTTCTGACCCTCAATCAACTCAAAGAGAAGAGATGAAGAAAGAAAGAATAGCTTAACTGGAATCCTGATTTCACTTTAAATTAAATGTTTTTTTTTGTTTGTTTTTTTAAATAACTTGCACTGTTATTCAGAGGCATATAATATTCTCAATGATCGAGATAGCACAGAACACAGTGCATTTTTATAAAGATAAATATTTTATATAGATAAAGACTATATTGCATTGTGTTAACACAGAATGACAATGTCTCTTCAGATTAATTGAGTATGCTACTTTTAGCAGGTGACACTGGTTCCTTTTTGGCTATCATGCTACCACAGTAAGGAAGAGTAAGTGACACACTGGTTTCTATGTGACGTGAAGTTTTAACAAGCTAGTTAATCACTCAAAAACACTTGAATAAAGCATCAGAATATACAGCGAAATAGAATTACATTTTTTGTTGCTTTACTGGTTAATGCAGTTCTGAGACCCATTAAGACAGTCTTGAAGTCATTAGGCCTGGCTCCATACTAGAACGGTACATATTTGGAAATGTAAGTTAGATATAGTAATTCATACCCGAACAGATCAAGGACAGGATTTGGGGCAAAAGTTTAGTTAACACCCTCTGAGAAAGTTGCAGTGTAGTGTTATATCTCAGTGTATCATGCCCTTTTTTTTTAGGGGCAGTCGTGTCCTAATGGATAGAGAGTTGGACTTGTAACCCGAAGGTCGTGGGTTTGAGTCTCAGGTCCGGCAGGGATTGTAAGTGGGGGGAGTGAATAACCAACACTCTCTTCACCTTCAATACCACGACTGAGGTGAGACCCTTGAGCAAGGCACTAAACCCCCAACTGCTCCCCGGGCGCCACAGCATTGGCTGCCCACTGCTTCGTGTGTATGTTCACTACTGGGTGTACACTTGGATGGGTTAAATGCAGAGCACAAATTCCGAGTATGGGTCACCATACTTGGCCACACACCACTTTCCCTTCTCCTTTTTATATTATTATGCACATCAAAGTTCCCTCACAATGGATGTTAGTCATAAAGATGAACGTTAATGCAACCAGTGTCATTAGAGTGGGATATGCTGCCATCTGTTGGCAATGAATGTTTTTATTATTTTATTTATGTTATTTCATTTTATTTAAATGGAACAAAATGTCATCTTAGTGTCTAGACTCTTCTTTATTTTGTCATTTTACCTGAATGTCAAGAGTTATTCAGTTGAAACAGTATTGAGGTTAATTAATATAATTTTGGAAAGTGGTGGTCTGTGAAATTGTATTAGATTAAATATCAAAGTAGTTTTTCTTTTTTTTTTTTTGGACACGCTGATATTTTTTAATTTGTGGAGTAAAAAAAGAGACAGAAAAATTATGTTGCTTGTGTTATATTGTGTAAAATGTAATACTTATTGTATTTCATTGGGATATTATACAGTAATAATTTAAATACTGTTTTTCTTTTATATAAGTCAAGTCAAGTCATGTCACCTTTACTTATATAGCACTTTTAACGATACAGATTGTGTCAAAGCACTTAACAGTATCAAACTGGAGGATAGAGTGTCAGTAATATATAATAATAAGATTAAACACTCAATTTTCAGTTAAAGGCATTTCATTACTGAATTCAGCGATGTCCTTGTCTAGCTCAGTTTAGTTTAAATAGTATCTGTGAAATCAAATTGATGATAATCGCTAGAAATCAAGTGTCCCCAACTGAGCAAGCCAGAGGCGACAGCGGCAAGGAACCAAAACTCCCTCTGTAACAGAATGAAGAAAAAAAACCTTGGGAGAAACCAGGCTCAGTTGGGGGGCCAGTTCTCCTCTAGCCAGATATTATTGTTTACTTATTGTTTAATTAAAATTTTAAATGTATAAATGTATTATATTTCTATTTTTATATTGTTGCAATTTCTAACAATAATAGTATTGTGTAGTTAGGTATTGTATTATATTTTTAGTTATTTTGAGTTTTATTGTATTCTTAGTCGAGGTCTTCACTGGGGATATGTCCCCGGGGCTAATACAGGTGTCCAGCCTCCGCCGACGATCAAGGCCACAGACATAATCTCCCGGTGCTGATCCACCATCTGATCCGGACACGGATTGAGAAACAGAATAAGAAAGAAGCGTAGATGCCATTCTTCTTACGATGTAACGAGTACATCGTGTGTTATGAGGAGTGTTCCGGTTGATCTAATTAATGCAGCCTAACAATCCTTTAACGGATTCGAATAATAGAAGTGTATTAGTGTGTTATGTGTAAATCAGGTTAAAGAAATGTGTCTTTAATCTAGATTTAAACTGACAGAGTGTGTCTGTCTCCCGAACAGTGTTAGGTAGATTGTTCCAGAGTTTGGGTGCTAAATAGGAAAAGGATCTGCTGTCCGCAGTCAATTTTGATATTCTAGGTATTATCAAACGGCCAGAGTTTTGAGAACGCAGCGGACATGGAGAACTATAATGTGATAAGAGCTCGCTCAAGTACTGAGGAGCTAAGCCATTCAGGGCTTTATAAGTAATTAACAAGATAATGAAATCCATACGATGTTTGATGGGGAGCCAGTGCAGTGTTGACAGAACCGGGCTAATATGGTTGTACTTCCTGGTTCTAGTAAGGACTCTAGCTGCTGCATTTTGGACCAACTGTAGTTTGTTGATCAAGCGTGCAGAACAACCACCCAATAAAGCATTACAATAGTCTAACCTTGAGGTCATAAATGCATCCATTAGCATTTCTGCATTTGACGTTGAGAGCATAGGTCGCAATTTAGGTATGTTTTTGAGATGGAAAAACGCAGTTTTACAGATGCTAGAAATGTGGCTTTCAAATGAAAGATTGCTATCAAATAGCACACCTAGGTTCCTAACTGATGAAGAAGAATTGACAGAGCAGCCGTCAAGTGTTGGATAGTGTTCTAGATTACTACATGTGGGGTTTTTAGGTCCGATAATTAACACCTCTGTTTTTAGGAATTTAGCAGTAAGAAGTTACAGTAAGTTACTCGTCATCCAGTTTTTTATATCGACTATGCATTCCATTAGTTTCTCAATTTGGTGTGTTTCACCAGGCCATGAAGAAATATAGAGCTGAGTATCATCAGCATAACAGTGAAAGCTAACACCATGTCTCCTGATAATATCTCCCAAAGGTAACATGTAAAGTGTGAAAAGTAACGGCCCTAGTACTGAGCCTTGAGGTACTCCATACTGCACTTGTGATCGATATGATACCTCTTCATTCACTGCTACGAACTGATGGCGGTCAGCTAAGTACAGTGGTCTGATACAGTGAAGTATGGATTCATTTAGAAGTGTTGTTAGTTCATAGTTATGGAGAACAGTTGGCTAATTAAACAACAAAAAACTTTCAGACCCCTGTAAAATAAGAAATACAGTTGTGAGTGTGGGTATTGTAAAGTAGGTTAAGTAAACTTGTTTTGGATGTTGCAAGGTTTCTGAATTGAGACTGCTACAAGCACCAGTGCTGTCACACCACATAATATCTCCTCTACTGAATTATACAGGAGGAGATGAAGTCAGACTATTCAAGAGCTGAGTTTGCCTGGTTTAAGTTCCTTTCAATTAAAATACAGGTCTGTTACACATTTGCGCCCATTTTGTATTTAATTAACTTGACAGGTGAAGCCTGTTGCGGCATCCTCTAAGTCTGCATTATGCATTATTAGAACAATACATCCACAAGACCTGAATTTATTATGTAAAATAAGTCATTTTAAAAATGGACCTAATCTACTGTTATTTGAATCTGTTAGAAAGCCCTGGACCTTACCTACAAAATCTGTTACACAGGCCTCTTCATGTCTGTCATTATTATGAAATTTATCTTCTTTTCAGTTGCATACACTGTAAAAATGACATTATTTTAACTGTAAATTACTGTAAAAATCATATGGTAAAAACCTGTTGATTGGATAGCCATATTTTCCGTTACTATATTGAGAAAAACTGTAATAGGCCTGCTGTTACCTTTACAGTTTTTGGAAGTGGAAAAGAACAAGTCATCTTTTTAACAGTGAAAAACTGTAAATTGGTCTTCCCAGATATCTCCCAGTAAAATAACTATTTTTTTTTTTTTTGTATCAACTATGTACGTATAGGTTTTTATGTTACATCTTATTTTGTTAAATTATTATTGCATTTCATTGTTATGTGTAAAGTTTTACATATAAATACAACATAAAAATCAGTATTTTTACTTCAATTTCATGTCTTCAATGTGCTACTTGATGATTCTTTGTAATTATTTGTGAAATTTACTAACAATTTTAGTGAATTGTTTTAGAAGTAAATCCTATACCTTTTGTTTTGTGCAGTACAGTACTATATTGCATTGACTGGAACATAAAAGAAAGTATTTTTGGCTTTCATTAGATTGATACTGATAAATAGTCAACAATGAATTTTGATCAGTTAATTTTAACATATAACTCTGTGATTTGTTGAAGCATGTGGGGGACCTCGAGAGAATACACCTAGTGCTCATGGCTTGCAAAGAAAGAGATGGCACAACAGCGTGAAATTCAATCTACCGTTTACACACCATGGGCTGCTAAGCCAGTGATTACAGAGCCCAGATGTGACTTGAAAATATATCTGAAGAATTCAAACACTCTGGAAATGGAAATATTTCACACTCTGTGCTTCTCTGAGAGGCCAGACAATATCTCTCCCAGATGAGGTGCGTTGAGATTAAAGCCTATCAAGAAGGCAAACTACAGTGTCAACCATACGCTTCAGCATTGAACATTTGAATAATTTCTTTGATGTGATACAAAAGCAGCATTCAGGAATGTAGATGTTAAATACATATTCATTCATGAATACAAAAGCCAGCATGAAATGATATGTACTCATTTTACTTTCATATTTTGAAAATCAACCAGTCATTAGAGGGGAAGAGCGTGCGCTGATGAATCATGTACAATAAGATTTCGGGTTGACTTGAATATGTGACATCAGTATCATCAATGGTAAAAGAGGGAGAGAGGAACTACAATAACATGTTGCCAATACATTCTACTTTTGTTGAACACTTTTCATGTAAATGTAAACTGAATGGTCCTCTTTTTGTTAGTGAAAATAAAATTAAATATGGTAACATTTTATTTTACAGTATCCTTGTTACACGTTACATGTGCTTACTATACTAATAACAATAAATTCTGCATAATTACAACCAACTAACCCTATAAATATAAACCAAACCCTAATCCTAACCATAACCTTATAGTAAGTACATGTTGTTGATTAATATTACTAAGCAATTGTATAATTACACTGTATCAAGGGCACTGTAAAACTAAGTGCAACTAAAAATGTATTGTGAATATATACAGCAATATGGTCAAAGTCAAAAGTGTCCATTTTACCTGAATTTAAATTCACCTCTAAAAAAAGGTCCAGGTTTAGGGTTTTCTTGAAAACATTATTTTAAGGACCCAAATAACACTGATTCAATATTTCCTGTGCAAAATGCCAGGCTATTCTGAACCATAGAGGAATGTTTCTGATGCGTCACAGCAGTAAATACACTTGCACAGATCAGTGAAAAGATTATTTACATAAATTAATGTGATTTATTTGGTACAATTGACATCTCCATTTACTGACCTTTGATAAAACAGTATCTATGAACAGAAATAAAGAAGTTTATCATAATACAGTCTTTGCTAATGATGCCAAAAACAAGTTGTGATCATTTAATCTCTTCCATTGAATCAGCAACAGTATCTCCATAGATTTAGGGATAAGGATGCCTGACACTTAGTGTAAATTTCATCCTAAAAGTATGCATAAACATAAATGGCAGATATAGATTGATAAAACGATATATGTGGCAAAATTTTGCAGCGTTCTTTTTATAAATTCCAGGATGTGGACAATACATACACATGCGCTTTGTATTATGCATGACCTTATCTGCATAAAAGTTACATATGCATAATATCATCCAAGGCATGATACTACTTAATTTAACAGTGCTAAAAATAGGAAGCTAGATGATAAACTGTACGGTAAATGTCACCTGTGCCAATAAGAGAGATACTATTAACTGATCATCATCCAGATTTACAGAAATAACGCTACGTTATTAATAAAATTAATGAACAATTACATTAATCTGGATAGTGATACAATTTTTTACATTTACTGCAAACAGATTGCATTTTTAATAACATGAATATGTAGTAAGCAGAATCATAAAATCACAAAGTAAAATATTACTTACATGGACAATGACACATTTTTAACCTGAAATAAATAAATAAAAGACTGAAAGCAAAATGAAAGGCATAAAAAAGGTGGTTATACCTTTTACACATAATGCCAGTTTATTGAAGATCTTTAAAATCATGATCCCCTTAGAGAGATTACACAGATCCAAACTCCCTCAACTGTATAAGCTGCCGTTTTTAGTTTTGTGTTAAAAGGGCAGACAATTCCTGTACTTCATTTTAGCTGAGTTTTGCTATTTTCAGTCTAACTATTGAACACAGCAACTAGGAAGGAGAGATAGAAGCTGAATTTGGAGAGGATTACAGATGTGGCTAGACCAGAAAATTACTTTTAAAGAGATTACTGTAATGTTGTGGGAACTACACATATTTCAAAGAGGTCATAAGAATGTCATAAGAGATTTAGTAGGCTGAAATCTCTAAGATGTGCTGAGGTACATCTGCAGCGCCGGGGTGAAGATGAGGATGGTCCCAAGCACAGAGACTGTGAGAAAGACCCAGAGGAAGATCCGGTCCAACACCTGAGCCACAAACTTCCAGTCCTGAACAACCTGAGAGACAAACAGACCCAAATGGAATTAAGTACATACTGTCAATAAATTGCTTTTTCACCTTAATAACAAAGCAGTTTTCACTGATTACCTCCAATACTGAATTGTCCCAGACAGTTAGCATTAGGGGCCTTGTGCTATTGTGCTATTTTTTAATTGCACAGGTGTGTCTTTGACCAGTTTTCAATCTGACAAATAAAGAAATCATTATTTAAAACAGTTTAATTCAATTTATGTTTAAAATTTTTCATGTAAGAATACATTTATCAAACATTATTAAATGCAACATTTACTGGATACTAGATCCAAGATGGCGGCGCGATCGATCGCAGCGGCTGCTCCGGGTCCCAAAGAAGGTGCTTTTATGTCGTTTAATGTCGTCTGTTCGTCTCCAAATAGTGTCAGTTTACCGCTAACTCTTACGGAAACCACCCCAGAATTCATCTATGATCGCCAAAGTCTTTTGGATATCAGCAACGCATACGAACATCAACTCTCGCCGGCGGCTACTGAGAAGCTACGAGGCCTTTGTTTACTGCTGGAGCCGGACCTCGAGACCGCGGCCTCGCCTACTGACGCTACCCGCACAAGGCAGCGTCGCAAGCGGTGTGAGAGAGGAGGGAACCGCGGTAAGCGCGGAGGTATACGAGCTAGGCTAAGAGCTAACCCCTCAAGACCGGCTCTTCCAACACTCATGCTCTCAAACGTTCACTCTCTGGAAAACAAACTGGACTTAATTCAACTCAGTCGATCTACACAGCATGAGGCAAGGGACTGTTGCGTGTTTGTTTTCACCGAAACATGGCTAAACGACAACATCCCGGACTCCGCCATTCAATTGCACGGGCTAACCAACTTCCGAGCGGACAGAGATTCATCACTGTCTGGTAAGACACGCGGAGGTGGCTTGTGTGTGTATATCAACAAAGACTGGTGTAACAATGCTGCGGTATTATCAAAACACTGTTCATCGCTGGTGGAGTTTATGGTTGTGAAGTGTCGACCGTTCTATCTGCCGCGGGAGTTCACGGCCATTGTTATCGTTGCGGTTTACATCCCCCCGTGTGCAAACGCTAAAGACGCGCTTCGTGAACTGGCGCTATACAGTGAACAACAAACAAAAAACCCAGACGGCTTTTTCATCATAGCCGGTGACTTCAACCACGCAAACTTAAAGACAGTTTTGCCAAAGTTCTACCAACATGTGAACTTTGCAACAAGGGGAAACAACACACTGGACTTTGTTTACACGACCACAAAGAACTCTTACAAGGCTGAACCCCGCCCCCACCTCGGGTACTCAGACCACATCACTGTTATGCTAATCCCAGCATATAGACCACTTCTCAAACTCACCAAACCGGTTCAAAAGCAGATCACAGTATGGCCAGACAATGCCACCTCAGCACTGCAGGACTGCTTCCAGGACACAGAGGCAGCAACTAGAACATGTTTAAAGAGGCAGCCACCTACAACAACCACACAGACCTGAATGAGTACACTGAAACTGTGACTGCTTACATCAAAAAGTGCACTGATGATGTGACAGTCACTAAGACCATCACCACACGTGCAAACCAGAAGCCATGGATGACAGCAGAGGTTCGTGGGCTGCTATAGACCAGAGATGAAGCATTCAGATCAGGAGATGAAGCAGCCCTCAAAACAGCAAGAGCCAATCTGTCCTGTGGCATCAAAAAAGCAAAACGGTCATATGCCCAAAAAAAATCAACAACCACTTCACAGACAGCAGAGACACACGGAGCCTGTGGCAAGCCATTCAGACCATCACTGACTACAAGCCCCCGCCACAGGCCTGTGATGAGGACACATCCCTCCCCGATGCACTCAACCACTTTTATTCACGGTTTGAAATGCAGAATGACACACCTGCACAAAAACTGCCCACACCTCCCAACGACCGGGCGCTCTGTCTGTCTCCAGCCGATGTAAGGAAGACCCTATCTAGAATTAACCCACGCAAGGCTGCGGGTCCTGACAACATACCTGGCCGTGTTCTGAGAGACTGTGCTGCACAGCTGACAGATGTCCTAACAGATATCTTCAACACCTCGCTGAGTCAGGCAGTCGTCCCCACGTGTTTCAAATCCACAACAATCATACCGGTACCAAAGAAATCACCTGTGTCCTGTCTCAATGACTACCGTCCCATAGCACTGACTCCAATCATGATGAAGTGCTTTGAGAGGCTAGTCATGCATAACATCAAAACCAGCCTCCCCAACACACTCGACCCGCTATAGTTTGCATACACCTCCACCTGGCTCTTACCCACCTAGAAAATAAAGACTCCTATGTTAGAATGCTGTTCATTGACTTCAGCTCGGCATTCAACACAATAATCCCACAACAGCTCATAAATAAACTAAACCTGCTGCGCCTTAACAATTCCCTTTGTAACTGGATCCTGGACTTTCTAACTGGAAGACCTCAGTCAGTCCGTGTCGGCAACAACACCTCGAGCACTACAACACTGAGCACAGGTGCCCCACAAGGCTGTGCGCTTAGCCCGCTGCTCTTCACACTGCTAACCCACGACTGCACTGCCAAGTTCAGCTCCAACCACATCATCAAGTTTGCTGATGACACAACAGTGGTAGGTCTCATCAGCAACAACGATGAAACGCACTACAGAGAGGAAGTGGCACAGCTGGCTGAATGGTGTGGCACAAACAATCTGTCCCTCAATGTGGAGAAGACAAAGGAGGTTGTGATGGACTTCAGGAGAAACTCCGTTGACCACCCCCCACTGACCATCGACAGCTCGACTGTGGAGAGAGTCAGCAGCACTAAATTCCTGGGGGTGCACATCACAGAGGATCTCACCTGGACCACCAACACCATGTCACTCTCCAAAAAGGCACAACAGCGCCTACACTTTCTCCGCCGGCTGAAAAGAGCAAGTCTCCCTCCACCCATCCTCACCACATTCTACAGAGGCACCATTGAGAGTGTGCTGACTAGCTGCATCACTGTCTGGTACGGGAACTGCAGTGCTGCTGACCGCAAGAACCTCCAGCGGACAGTGAACACAGCTGCAAAGATCATCGGTGCCCCTCTCCCCTCCATCCTGGACATTTTCCTTACACGATGCTCCAGCAAAACCAACAGCATCGTGAAGGACTCCACCCATCCCCCCCACAGTCTCTTCTAGCTCCTACCATCAGGAAGATGGTACCGGAGCATCAGAGCCCGCTCTGCCAGACTGCTCAACAGCTTTTTCCCCCAGGCTGTGAGAGCCCTGAACTCAAACCACCCCGTCCCCATCTGAAACCCCATGCAAACCCCCTACCTCCTAAAAACATGGACCACCCCCCACCCCAAACCTTACCACACCGAAGAAAAACTGTATGGAACTTTTATTTTTTTATTTATATTTTTATTTTTTGTGCAATTCGAAGTGTGCTACACACAGGTGAGTGGGCCTGTACAAACCACACTCTCCTCTATGTGCACTATGGACACTTTACACTATGGACACTTTACACTATGTGCACTATGAACACTTACACACACTGCTGCGTGTACACAATCCCACAAAAGACTCAGCAATATATGTATGTTTACATGCTCATGCACTACAAATCATCCTGCACTGTTCCCCAACCAGCTGCTGACTCAAATGTCTCTCTTTGCACATGTACAGTATTTGTGAAGCATTCGTATAGTTTGTATTTTTTATCTTCTATTTTTTAGTTTGTATAGGGTAATATTTATGTGAAGCATTCGTATAGTTTGTATTTTTTATCTTCTATTTTTTAGTTTGTATAGGGTAATATTTATGTGAAGCATTCGTATAGTTTGTATTTTTTATCCTTTATTCTTTTAGTTTGTATAGGGTAAATACTTATATATAGTATACTTATAGTTAAATCTGTCAGTAGGTTAGTTGTGTATAGGTTTATAGTGTTTTTTACCTCATTGTTGTATGTCAGTCTGTATTTATGTAGCACCGTGGTCCTGCGAGACACGACATTTCGTTCCACTGTATGTCCCCACATGTAGCGGAATGACAATAAAGCTCAACTCAACTCAACATTGTATTAAAAAAATAATTTCCATATTGGCTTTCTTTTTCCTTTTGTCAAATGCTTTTCTTTATTTACTTGTCAGTCAATTTGAACCAATCACATGTGGGAACAGCCAGTGAGCTTTCTGAATTTTAAGACACACACACTAAAACACAGATTATTTTTTTAAATAGGTGTTGTAGTTCAGAGAAAATCTTGCAAACACAGATGCATTTATGTAGTTACATTTAAAACTATGTTGATGAAGTATGGCTTCAGGCTAACATCTCCAACAGCATTTGCCTTTGCAGATGGCTATTGTGTCAAAGCGGTGTGTCTTAGTGACTGCCACTTTTGAAACACTGCTTCATGATTTGTTTTTGTATTAAAATTTGTATCAAATAAGTCACATGACTTGGGCAAATGAGTCTACAAGTTAATACAATACACTCATACAAACACTATAAATGATTAAAAACATTATGCAGAAACATCTTATTAAACGGTATTTGATTATTTTCAGATTTCATTGAAAACTTCACAATACATTAAAGGTGGGGTATGTAACTTTTCAAAAACGCTTTAGAAAACTGAGTCAGGGCCGAGTACCAAAACAAACTTGTAGCCAATCAGCAGTAAGGGGCGTGTCTACTCATGATGCAGAGGAGAGAGCATTCAGTGCGCAGGACGGACATTAGCTGAGCCAAGCGATGACAGAAAGATAGAGATGGCGGATAAAAAACAAAAGAGGAAAACATCTGCGGAACGATTAGGCAAGAAGTAGAACCCGTGTAAATATCGGATCAGCTTCCCAGCGCTGGAGAGAACTCAAGGAGCGGAAGGCCTGCGATCGGACACCGAGGTTGCTTTGATTCTTCTTGGCGAGTAACACCAAGCCTACAGCGGACTCGGCGCGCCGCAACATCTAAAGTCTGCCTACACTAGACGTGATATTTCAGCAAATTTTATTTTTTGGGTTAACTATTCCTTTAATAGATTACACTTTGAAAACAATTCGAAACAGTGAATAATTTGGCAAAGCAACTAGTTTAAATAATTCCAATTGAAAGATTTTGAACTTAAATTAAATTTTAGAAATTAAAATTGTTTTTATTAATATTTTGTTAATTGTTAAATTTTAAATATAAGTTCAAAATATAAATATTTGTCAGGTTTTTTTTGTCTATTTGATTTTTTTTTGTTTTTAATTCCTAATTTGATAACTTACTGCTTTATTGCATTTTTACACTTAGTCCTCTACAAATAGTGTCCTGAATGAACAAATTATGACTAGAAAGTTAATGCTGTGGGGAAAAAAAGCCTAAACACCTCTCTGATGAAGTGTTCTTTCTTGATGTGTCTGGAAATGTAGTGCACTGAGTAAGTGGCTTTCTCCAACAGGGCAATCCAGGCATGGCTCTGATCTTCCTTTAACCCCGCTCGTCCTCCTCCAGCACTCTTTTGTTGCCCTCTTTTCATCCCTTTTTTTGGCTCTGGACTCCGCAGCTCGATGTCTGGGTACTGATAACGATCAGTGTGTCCCCTCATGCAGAGCAGTCTAGGTAATCTCTGGAGGAAAAGACTTTTAACCCACGGTGCCATGGGATGGTAAGTGGCAGAAGAACGATGATGGACGTTAATGACAAAGACAGTTACAATGATAGAGAAAGTGACAAAGATCATGATAAAAAGCAGATACTCTCCTATCAGAGGAATGACTTTAGAGGAAGACGGAATGATCTCTTCAATGACGAGAAGAAAGACAGTGAGAGACACAAGGACGGAGGTGGAGAGGGAAAGCTTTTCTCCTTCATCCGAGGGGAGGTAGAAGACCAGCACGGTCAGAAATGACAGACCAAGACATGGGATGATGAGAAAGAGTGTGTAAAAGAGAGGAAGACGTTTAAGTATGAATGAATATGTGACATAAGGATAGGAGTAAATGCCGTCACGCCGATTGCCTCTCTGGCCAGTAGCGTTGAGTATTTCCCATTCACCATTGTCAAAGAAGTCTTTACGGTCTACGTATGCGTCCACCAGGGTCAGGTCCACCATAGTGCCATCATATGTCCATGACCCAAACTTCATCGAGCAGTTCTGTCTGTCGAAGGGGAAAAAGGTGACATCCATGGCACAGGCGGATTTATAGCTGGCAGGAGGAGTCCACATGATGGTACCATTAAACCTTACAATGGCTTTGGTCATTAGAGAACCCTCAAATCGGCCATCAGCGCTATAAGAGATGGAGAGAGGGAGACATGATATTAACAACTACATTTTTCATTTTTTAAAGAAAACATAAGTAGTGATTGCCCAAGCAACTGTCACAAGGTTCTGGGTGCTTGACAGGACATTGCTAAGGTGTTGTGAGTGATTGCTACATTGCGACTATATCTGTTGCAAGAGTTCCTCAGATGGGTTAGTTAACCCTACTAATTAGATTAGAGATTGCAAACATGATCCTATGTGTGGGTTTTGCTTTTTTATAAGTTGAAAAATGTTTATGTTGAAAAAAAGAGTTCCCATTCAGTCGGTCACTCCGAGTCACGTCGGATGATTGACGAAATTGGGATCTCACCAGAGAGACCAATCCACTTCGAGTGTAACTAAACAAGCCAATGGACATTGGCATGCGATCATTGCATCCAGCTGCCGCTGATCACAGCGTGCGTATAAGAGGCAGCAGGTGCGCCGCATTAATTCATCCTTTCGCTTCGGAGCCGAGTGGCGGTGCATCACTGCTGCTCTCCTATCCTGCGAGTGAGAAAGAGCGAGCAAGTGTTGGCGTTACAGCGCAGCAGCGGTGGTCACGATCCCACAGGAAGGAAAAGCGATTTCCGTGAGGACGGTCACACTAGGAGTTTGCGGTGGCCAGCTCCCCTGCGTGCTTCAGCACTGAAAGAGCGAATTTCTCTAAAAGAGCAACACGGGTGATCGCGTCTTTTCAAAGATGTCTTATCACTCGTGGGTTTCTGGGTGTGGTCGTTTCCTGGCGCCTCAGGACGGTCACGATTGCTGCCTCATGTGTCTGGGCATTCAGCACACTGAGGAAGCTTTCGTGGATGGTTCATGTTCTTCTTGTGGGGACATGACCATCTCGGAGTTGCGTAATAGACTCCGTTATGTCAAACATGGCGGAGTCCCTCGGCCTCTGTCGCGATCCAGCGTTCGTCCTGGCACCCGGGGTGGCGCTGCGTCTGGTGGAGTCAGAGGTGATTTGAGGATCACTGTGAGGGCTTCCCCAAGTGGATCTCCTCACCCCTCAAGCACTCCGCAGCCGGTGGAGCTGCCGAAGCAGCGTGCTGGGCCCTCTGCTGGACGGGGTGCACCATGCACTTCCTTCGGTGCCCCCTCTGACGACCAGATGTCGATCACTGCATCGGAGGGCGAGCCCTCTCTCTCCAGGGATGATGACTCGGCTGCGTTGCCCCCTTCGGGTGTGGTAGCGTTGTCAGAGCCAGACCCAGAGATGACGGCCATGCTTTCCTGGGCCGCCGAGAATGTCGGGCTCGTGCGGAATCCTCCACCGCGTCTCGATCCTTCGAGGCTGGATGAATGGTTTCTCGGTGGGGGTTGCGCTGGTTCTCAGCGCCCCCCTCCGGTGCCAATCTTTCCGGAAGTGCATGAGGAGCTTACAAGATCATGGAAGGCACCTTTCACTGCCTGAAACAAATCTTGTGGCTCCTCCGCCCTCACCACCCTCGATGGTGGGGCCGCTTTGGGGTACATGGGCATCCCCTCGGTGGAACGGTCTGTGGCCTGTGTCCAACAGCCGCTACCACCCTGCGGGGTGAACCGTGTCTCCCTCACGGGCCTGTAAGTATTCGTCAGGTCTAACTGGCAGTGCTTATAGAGCCTGTGGGGAGGCGGCTTCTGCCCTCCACGCCATGGCGTTACTGCAGGTCCACCAGGCCAAAGCCCTGAAAGACCTGTACGAGGGTGGTCACGACCTGGCGGTTCTACATGAGCTGCGTCGGACCTCGCGCTTCGAGCGACGAAGGTGACTGCACAGTCTCTGGGTTGTGCGATGTCCATGCTAGTGGTCCAGGAGCGCCATCTCTGGTTGTATCTCGCTGACATGAAGGAGCAGGAGAAGGTACAGTTCCTGAATGCTCCCGTGTCACAGACCGGCATCTTCGGCGACGCTGTCGAGAGCTTTGCCCAGCAGTTCTCGGCAGCACAGAAGCAGACTGAGGTGATCAAACACATCATGCGCAGGAGGAAACCTGCTGCTTCCACCCCGGCTGCAGCCCCTCAGCTTGCTCGTCGCCGTGGGCGCCCCCTTGCGGCCGCCCCCGATCCCGCGCAGCCGCAGCAGACTTCCACCAGGCAGGGTCGTGGAGCCGGTCGCAGGCAGGATGCTCAGCCCGTCCAGGCCCCCGCCAAACCTGGCGGCAAGCACAAGTGCAAGAGGCCCTGAGATGGGCGACCCAGAGATGGAGGAGACTGCTCGTCGGGAGATGGTGATACCCAAAACATCGATAAAAGAGCAGTTTCCTAAATCTCTGGGTCTCAAGAGGAGGAGAGTGGTGAACCGTGCATCACGGGATCACTTCCCTCCTCCTCTCTCGCCAGGCAGCGGGTGGTTTCCCAAGAGCAACCCTCCTGCCCATTTGTGGAACCAGGTAAGGGCGGTAGCACTCGAGTCCCTGCTTCAAGTCGTCAAACGCCGGAATGTTACAAGCCTCAAGCCGGGTTCCTGTGTTTCCTCCCGCATGAGGAGGAATCAGGTAAGTGTTACACTACACACCCAGACCCCGCCCCCTGCCGTTACAGGCCAGGCCGTCACAGGCCCCAGGGCGGATCCCTGTGTTCCACCTCGCTGCTCCTCCACAGGTACGTCGGTGGCCCCACTGGTCCCACTGGCATGGTCTCTCGGAGCTTGGCTAGCGCTCCCCAGTCTGTCTCGGTGGCTCCTGCGGACCATCAGACTCGGCTACGCGATTCAGTTCGCCGGCGTTCCCCCAAGTTCAGGGGCATGCGGTTCACTTCAGTCAAAGCCGTCGATGCCCCTGTCTTGTGTGCGGAAATCGCAGTCCTGCTGGCGAAGGACGCGATAGAGACAGTCCCTCCAGCCGATATGAGGTCGGGGTTTTACAGCCTTTACTTCATTGTGCCCAAGAAAAGCGGTGGGTTACGACCGATCTTGGATCTGCAAATTTTGAACCGTGCACTTTACAAGATGCCATTCAAGATGTTGACGCAGAAACACATTTTCGGGAGCATCCGTCCCCTAGATTGGTTTGCAGCGATCGTCCTGAAGAATGCGTACTTTCATGTCACGATTCTCCCGTGACACAGGCCATTCCTGCGGTTCGCGTTCGAGGGTCGGGCATATCAGTACAAGGTCCTTCCCTTCGGGCTGTCTCTTTCGCCTCGAGTCTTCACCAAAGTCGCAGAGGCAGCCCTTGTTCCCCTGAGAGAACTGGGTGTGCGCATCCTCAACTATCTCGACGACTAGCTCATACTTGCACAGTCTCGAGAGCAGTTGTGCGCACACAGGGACCTGGTGCTCAGGCACCTCAGCCAGTTGGGCCTTCGGGTCAACTGGGAAAAGAGCAAACTCGTGCCAACGCAGAGGATCTCTTTTCTCGGCATGGAGTTGGATTCGGTCAACCAGACAGCAAGCCTCACCCAGGAACGTGCTCAGTCGGTGCTGAACTGCCTCAAGACTTTAACAGGCAGGACGGCGGTCCCACTGAAACTCGTTCAGAGGCTCCTGGGGTATATGGCTGCAGCTGCGGCCATAGTTCCGCTCGGTCTGCTCCATATGAAACCGCTTCAGCACTGGCTCCATGGCCGAATCCCAAGGTGGGCGTGGAAACGCTGTACTCAACGGGTTCAGATTAAACCGGCCTGCCGCAAAACCTTCAGCCCGTGGTCAGATCCCTCGTTCCTTCGGGCAGGAGTGCCCCTGGAGCAGGTATCCAGGCATGCTGTGGTATTCACAGACGCCTCGGCCACCGGCTGGGGAGCCACGTACAATGGGCACGCAGTGTCAGGGGTATGGACAGGCCCCCAACTGCGTTGGCATAGCAATTGCCTTGAGCTGCTGGCAGTACGCCTTGCCTTGAGCCGCCTCAGAGGGCGCCTTCAGGGCAAGGACGTTCTGGTCCGTACGGACAACACTGTGACCGCTGTGTATATCAACCGGCAAGGCGGGTTACGCTCCCATCGCATGTCGCAACTCGCCCACCACCACCTCCTCTGGAGTCAGAAGCATCTGAGGTCCCTTCGCGCCATCCACATCCCACGAGTGTTCAATCGGGCAGCCGACGAGCTGTCTCGAGCAGCACTTCCAGGGGAGTGGAGACTCCATCCCCAGGTGGTCCAGCTGATTTGTAGTCGGTTCGGAGTTGCTCAGGTAGACCTGTTTGCATCTCCGGAAACCACCCACTGCCAGTGGTTCTACTCCCTAACCGAGGCAACGCTCGGCACGGATGCACTGGCACACAGCTGGCCCCAGGGCCTGCGCAAATATGCGTTCCCCCTAGTGAGGACGAGGAGCAGGTCTTGTTAGTGGCTCCCTATTGGCCCAACAGGACCTGGTTCCCGGAACTCATGCTCCTCGTGACAGCCCCTCCCTGGCCGATTCCTCTGAGGAAGGATTTGCTTTCTTAGAGACGGGGCACCTTCTGGCACCCACGTCTGGACCTGTGGAAACTCCACGCGTGGTCCCTGGATGGGACGCGGAGGTTCTAGGTGACCTACCCCAGGATGTAGCACTCACTATCTTTTCAGCACATGCACCATCCACAAGACGGGCCTATGCTCTGAACTGGAACCTGTTCGTCGAATGGTGTTCCTCTGACCATGAGGACCCCCGGAGATGTTCAATCAGAGCAGTGCTTTCCTTTTTGCAACAAGGGTTGGAGCGTAGGCTGTCCCCCTCCACCCTTAAGGTTTATATTGCTGCTATTTCCGCTCACCACAACCCCGTAGAGGGGAGGTCGGTGGGGAAGCATGATCTGGTTGTCAGGTTTCTTAGGGGGGCCAGGAGGTTAAATCCTCCTAGGCCTCCCTCTCTACCCTCTTGGGATTTGGCATTGGTGCCAAGAGCCCTACAAACTGCCCCCTTTGAGCCTTTGTAGTCAGTCGAGTTTAAGTTTCTCTCTATGAAAACCCTACTCCTTACTGCGTTGCCCTCGATCAAGAGGGTGGGGGACCTGCAGGCATTTTCAGTCAACGAATCGTGCCTCGAGTTTGGGCCGGCTGACTCCAGTGCAACACTGAGGTCCCGGCCTGGCTATGTGCCCAAGGTTCCTACCACTACTTTCAGGGACCAGGTAGTGAACTTGCAAGCGCTGCCCCAGGAGGAGGTAGACCCAGCCCTAGCTTTGCTCTGTCCTGTATGTGCACTGTGACAGTACGTGTATAGAGCTCAGAGCTTCAGGACCTCAGAACAGCTCTTTGTCTGTTACGGAAGACAGCAGAAGGGAAGGCTGTCTCCAAGCAGAGGATGGCCCACTGGATAGTGGATGCCATCACCTTGGCCTATTGCGTGCTCACTCCACTAGGGGTGTCGCATCGTCCTGGGCGCTGGCTTGTAGCGCCTCGCTAGCAGACATCTGTAGAGCTGCGGGTTGGGCGACTGCCAACACGCTCGCTAGGTTTTATAGCCTACGTGTCGAACCGGTTTCCTCCTGTGTTCTCACCTCAAAAGGGTAGTGGCATTGGCACTGAGAGGCCCGGCTCAGTGTCGGCTTGCGGTGTCCTTACGCCTAATTCTCCAGAGAGTTCCTTAACCAGGCAAACCCTGTCGAATCCTCCAGCACTCCGGCGTCCGGACGTGGCGGAGCATCCGGCGCCAGGCCTTTCAGCCAATGAATTCTTGAAATCTGGTGTGAGGTTAGTGCCCATATGAGAGACTCTGTCGGGATCCCATATGTGATCCCATATGTGTATTCCATGGTATGCTTATTACAGCTGTGTTTCCCCTTTATCTTTAATGATGCAGCCTAAGCCATCTCAGAGACTTCCATGTGCAATAGAAGGTGAGAAGGTGACTCCGCAGTGTGCCTCTTCCAAGCGGAAGGGCACGCTTCCCAGTGTTATCCAAGTCCTACTGTTTGGGTTGCTCAAGGAACAACAGTAATTCACCACCTCTGTGTAGAGCCCGGTCCTATCGTCTGCCTTATAGGAAGGATAAGGAGGCCTACACAGGGCACTGGAAGGGGCAGCTCCTGTGGCGCTTTGGTAGGGATCCCAATTTCGTCGGTCATCCGACGTGACTCGGAGTGACTGACTGAATAGGAACGTCTCTGTTACGTATGTAACCCTCGTTCCCTGAAGGAGGGAACGGAGACGTCACGTCCCGTCGCCACAGTCGCTGTACCACCGCTGAGCTGCCGGGTCAGCGGCTCGGCTCCTCAGGGAAAGAATGAGTTGCACCTGCTGCCTCTTATACTCACGCTGTGATCAGCGGCAGCTGGATGCAATGATCGCATGCCAATGTCCATTGGCTTGTTTAGTTACACTCGAAGTGGATTGGTCTCTCTGGCGAGATCCCAATTTCGTCGGACATCCGACGTGACGTCTCCGTTCCCTCCTTCAGGGAATGAGGGTTACATTCGTAACTGAGATGTTTCTTTTTGGTCAACATATAATTCCCTTTCTGCTCAGCTTACACTTCTCAGGCTCTTTTGAACATGTTATAGATCATTATTGTCAAAAACTAATTCTAGATTATCTATAAGAGGCTTGTTTTGAGAATACCATCTCCTACCCAAAGCACAATAACTATGGTAGCTGTTTTACTACACAAGGTTGCTTGCAACCCTTTATCTGGAGCTCTGATAAAGTGAACACAGATGTATTAGGGAAGAATTCAGAAGAGAGTGAAAGAAGCGCAGCACATGTATGCAGACTGAACAGCAGTTATTGTTGATACCGACTGGTCATGCGTTTTATACATGACACAATGCAGATATTTGGGAGACTAGACATAGTTTGTTTTTTCTGTCTTTCAGAACAAGCACACAAAAATGAAATCAAAATACGATCACATTATTCATTAATATGTGCACCTGTATGACACTGATACGGATAAGAGGTTCTAAAAATATTACTTCTCATAAAGGACAATGTCTGGTAGCCAGATAGTTTCTGAGGGCACTCTGATGGATGTGATTCCACCATAATCTTCTGGATTCCACCGCAGCTTATAGTCTGTCCACTCCTACAAGAAAGAGACCAATAAAGCATCAATCAGGAGAGTATTTTGGGACATACTTAAAAAAAGATAAATTACTTTGAGTTACCTGCCACAACCAGACATTTGTAGTCATTAGTTGATTCTTTTCATCCTGAAAAGAAAAATGAAGAAAATGCACAATGAAAGAAGATAAATATTCATAGATGCAAAATGATTTTAGTACCATACATGAGCTTGAATCTCTAAAAATCTCTCACAATTGACCTACTTGTGTCATACAGATGATTAACTCAACTGTGCTATTTATACTCGCAGCTTAAAAGATAGTATCTTATGTCCTTTGTTTCATTAAATTGAAATTCAGATCCTGAATAGGAACTAATATACTGAGACTCATCTGTTAAATAAGAATAGTGTGAAAATCAATTGTTCCCACAGTGTTCAGTCTTCCACCACCCAGAAAATTCACACTGTCAAGTCCTGACAAGGTGAGCACTGAATACCATGTAGTGTTGATTACAAGATATGACCATCAGGTGGCTCTGCAGGACTATCACATATAGAATGTGTCTGAATCAAAACAATTGACTTGCTGTCTCTCACTGTTCAGACTAAACAGACTTCAAAGCACTATATTGTCAAACTGATGATCTATTCTAGGTTATGTCTAAAGTGAGCTTGCAAAGCAATATTTTCCAGACCCAGCACTTTTATTTTTATAATAATGATGGTTTTAAAGGGATTGTTTGCTCAAAAATCTGTCAGTCTTCACTGAATGATTGCATTTAAAAGTTGAGCAAACATGAACTCTACCATGTACAGGATTTGAAGCAAGCAGCATGAAACTCTAGATCAATTCAGGAATAATGACAAAAGCAAACTGGTGATTATCATAATAAGTTTGATTTATAATGGTACAATTTAGTCTGTATGCATTTTGTCCACTTTAATTAAAAAAATAGTGAAAATACTATTTTATACATGATTAAGCAATAAAGATAACATTACTTCAAGCTCATCATGTTGTAATTGCATTTTCATTTCAAAACTGAAGTAGGAACTTCCCAAGAGGACTTTAACAGCAATATTATTAGAAACCTGTTCGTGTGAAAGTAGTTAGTTAAATTAGGGTGAGTTCATTATACTTTCATTATAATCACTATAGTTAATTTGAAAACATTATGCAACTTTCAGAACTTAAGCCCCCCCCCCATTTACACATTATGTAGAGTTATTAAACTCGCACTATTAAAGCTGCAGACCATAAGTTTTGCCTCTTTGTCACCATCTCTGTTTGAAAACCTGGAATTGCAGCTTATTATCTCGCTTGCGTGGGATGTGCTCCTGCACGGCTTCAGCGCGGATGAATCTAATGTGGAGGTTTACTGTACTTCACAATCACAGATTCTAGCTTATGTCTTGGAATATATGGACCCAAATAAGAATTTTTACCATATATTGCCATCTAAACAAGTAAGTAACAAGTCTGCCACGTTTGTTCTGCCCAACTGAGGAAAAAAGCATTACCATAAATCGCACTACCAATAGTGATTAAATCTAACGATCGGTTAGCTCATATCACAAACCGTGCAAAGTATTATTATTGTTATACTGTATTCTCAAATTATTAATGTTAACAACATCAGCATTGCGTGAGTATAAGTGTAGTGTGTATTAACGTGTAGATTTCAATTTCTGTACACAGTCTTATCTAATTGTTATGCAATTCAAATTTCATATTAAGAAATTCTTTTAACCCAAAAAGCAAACTATGCTCTCTTCGAACTGGTTTTCTTTAAAAATACAAATCTTGTGTAATCCCAGGCTATCTGTAATCAGAAGCACATTTAAAACTGGAATATACTTTAATTTCATTCACATGCGTTTCATAAACACATAATCCTTTCTGGATTACAATCCACCATCAAAATGATGCATTTAATTACTCTAGCTGCTGTGAGAAAAGGCTAAATGATCTGCCACCTGCAGGATCCTCATGAGAAAGGAACATGAGATAGCCTAGTAGCCGGGACTCAATCTTTATGTTTACAGACGTGACGTAATGATGCAGTGCCATGCTCGAATTTCCCGCGAAAACCTACCCGTACCACTCAAATTAGAAAAAAATTATTATAAGCTAACCTTTGTGAATCGGGCTAAAGAAAGGCAATGGTTTTGAACACTGGCTGGTTATGTACTTGCTCAAATATTGATTTCAGATAATTTTTAACCAAACAAAGAGGCATCACATGCAAATACGTTCATACAGTAAGACGTAATTACTATACACACTTCCTTGCAGTACAATATTGTATGATTTATGGACTGTTGCAGGTCTGACTCAGACTATGATTTGATTTAACTTGGGCAACTGGCACTAGCTTAAAGAGATCACAGAAGTGAAAATTCTTTAATTATTTTTGCTTGTTGTTCCAAACTTGTATTCTGTTCAAAGAAATATTTGAAGAATCCGTATGCAGCTCTTACCATACAGTGACAGTTCATAATGACCAGAGGGCTTTTTCTTTTGAGGAAAATTTCGCTTTCTACTCCCTATCAAATAAAATGTAGGCTAATTGTACTCCTGGCTTTAACCTCTGCTTATTCACAATGGTAAAATGAATGAATAATGGATATATCCACATGAACCACCAATATATGTTTGAAAGAGAAACATAGTAGGTTTTCTATGGCTAATCAACATAAATAACCATGTAATAATTATAAAATAATATTTATGACAGAATTATTTGTTACAACCCAGAAACAGGGTTTAAAGAAAAATGTTCTATGGCAAAAATACTGGTCATTCTTAACTTACACTCATAGTTCAGATTAGAAGATTTGGGTAGTTACATCTGGTCGGGAGGTTACATATGGTCTAGTTGCAAAAGTTCAAATATTTCAACACACCAAACCTCAAATCCGATCTGAACATTCCACGTACACATACGGGTGCATCTCAAAAAATTTGAATATTGTGAAAAATTTCATTTTTTTGTAACTTATTTCAAAAAGTGAAACTTTCATATATATTTTACATTCATAACATGTGAAGTAAGACATTTCAAAAGTTTTTTGTTTTAATTTTGATGATTAGAGCTTACAGCTCATGAAAGTCAAAATCCAGTATCTCAATATATTAGAATATTTATATTTGAGTTTCATTAAATGACCATTCTCTACAGTATAAATTCAGGGTATCTCTTGTTCTTTGCAACCACAATAATGGGGAAGACTGCTGACTTGGCAATGGTCCAGAAGACAAATCACTGACACCCTCCACAAAGAGGGTAAGTCACAGAAGGTCATTACTGAAAGGAGTGGCTGTTCACAGAGTGCTGTATCAAAGCATATTAAATGCAACGTTGACTGGAAGGAAGAAATTGGGTAGGAAAAGGTGCACAAGCAACAGGGATGACCACAAGCTTGAGAATACTGTCAAGCAAAGCTGATTCAAACACTTGGGAGAGTTTCACAAGGAGTGGATTGAAGCTGGAGTCAGTGCATCAAAAGTCACCACGCTCAGACGTCTTCAGGAGAAGGGCTACCAAGCCACTTCTGAAACAGAAACAAAGTCAGAAGCATCTTACCTGGGCTAAGGAGAAAAAGATCTGGACTGTTGCTCAGTGGTCCAAAGTCCTCCTTTCAGATAAATTAAATTTTGCATTTCATTTGGAAATCAATGTCTGGAGTCTGGAGGAAGAATGGAGAGGCACAGAATCCAAGCTGCTTGAAGCTCAGTTTGAAGTTTCCACAGTCAGTGATGATTTGGGGTGCCGTGACATCTGCTGGTGTTGGTCCATTGTGTTTTATCAAGTCCAGAGTCAATGCAGCCATCTACCAGGAGATTTCGGAGCACTTTATGCTTCCATCTGCTGACAAGCTTTAAGGAGATGCTGATTTCCTTTTCCAGCAGGACTTTAGCACCTGCCCACAGTGACAAAACCACTTCCAAGTGGTTTGCTGACCATGATATTACTGTGCTTGATTGGCCAGCCAACATGCCTGACCTGAACCCCATTCGGAATCTATGGGATATTTTCAAGAGAAAGATGAGAAACAGTCGATCCAACAATACAGACGAGCTGAAGGCTCAATAGTGCCTCAGCAGAGCTACAGGCTGATCGCTTCCATGCTATTCCTCACTGATGCTGGAGTTTGTGCTAAAGGAGCCCTGACCAAGTATTGAGTGCATTAATGAACATACTTAAAAGAACTTGAACTTTTCTGCTTTGCAAATCCTTTTTTTTGATTGATCTTAGGAAATATTCTAATATTTTGAGAGACTGGATTTTGACTTTCATGAGCTCTAATCATCAAAATTAAAACTTTTTTTTTTAAAATGTCTTACTTTACAATCTAAAATATATATATGACAGTCTCACTTTTTGAAATAAGTTACAAAAAAAATACTGTTTTTCACGATACTCTAATTTTTTTAGATGCGCCTGTAGGGTTGGAACACTACACATTTTATACAAGACACAGGCCACACGGATCTTGATATACTGACAAGCTATAGAGGAGAGCAAGGCAAGGTGTGACAAAGGGAATATCAAAAGGGCAATATCTTACTTTAAGGTTAGTCAGAATCAGAAGTAACAAAAACAAAAAAAATTCTCTAACAGTATATTGGTTTCAAACAGATAATTTTCAAAATTATTGCCGTGCTTTGTTTGTGATTTGAAATACAAACATGCTTCTGTATCAATTTTTCTTTAAAGTTATTATTCCTTTTTATGTATACCATGTTGTAATCAATGTAATATCCATACAAACTACACTCATTGGCATGGAATAGATTCAACAAGGGAATATTCGTCAGATTTTGGTCCATACTGACATGACAGCTCCTGCTCAGGGGCCTGTACCATGAAGCCGGATTAGCTGGCTAGCCAGGTAGATTTCAGTTTAGTTTGCACCAATTCTGGGTTGTAGGTACCATGAAAGTGGCTTGGCGTTTAGCTGCGTTCATTGCCATAGTAACTTACACTCCAATCAATCCATTCAGCCGATCTCCGGGTCTGGCAGTAGCACTTTTATCTTAGCTTAGCATAGATCATTGAATTGGATTAGACCATTTGCTTCTCGCTCAAAAATGACCAAAGATTTCGATAATTTTCCTATTTAAAGCTTGACTCTTCTGTAGTTACATCGTGTACTAAGACCGACAGAAAATGAAAAGTTGCGATTTTCTAGGCCGATATGGCTAGGAACTATACGCTCATTCTGGCGTAATAATCAAGGAACTTTGCTGCCGTACCATGGGTGCAGCAGGCGCAATGATATTACGCAGCGCCTGAAAGTAGTCCCTAGCTATATCAGAACTAGTTCCCTAGCTAGGGACTACTTTCAGGCACCTGAAATTCAGGAAATAAGTGAAATTGATTAATTTAAATTATTTTCAGCTGGTCATGATAATATTTCTGTATTTCCTTGTCAAACAGGCGAAATGTTCAATATTGGAGCCACTTGTTCACATTTTTTCTCTTTCTTTGAAAACAGACATTGTACCAGAGGATTTAAAAATAGCTAAAGTTATTCCTCTGTTTAAAGCAGATGATCCGCAATGTTTGAACAACTATAGACCTATATCTATTTTGCCATGTTTGTCAATTTTTTTTTCCAAAAATAGTATATACATTTTTTACTTGGACTCAAATTCTGTTCTTTATAAACATCAATATGGATTCCAAAAAAAAAAAAAAAAAAAAAAAAAAAAAAAACACTCTACTTATATGGCTTTGCTTCACCTGATTGACAAGGTTACCCTTGCACTGGAAAAATCACGAATTCGCTTATAGTATTTTTTTAGACTTGTCAAAAGCTTTTGATAGTTAATCATTACATTTTATTGGGAAAGTTGTATAAATATGGTTTTCATGATTTTACATATAAATGGTTGATGAATTATATTTTTAATAGAAGACAGTTTGTTTGTTATAAGGGTTGCTATTCTAGCAAAGCAAGTCTACTCTGTGGGGTTCCTCAGGGGTCCATACTTGGACCATTACTATTTCTTATTAATATAAATGACCTGTCGAATATTTCAAATATTCTTACTCCAGTAACGTTTGCTGACGATACAACCTTAGTTCTCTCTCACCCAAATTTTAATTTATTGATTAAGAATGCAAATGATGGTCTACTTGCTTATGCAATTTGGTTTAAACAAATGATCTTTAAAATGTAAAAAATAAGGAGGGTTAAGCATCTTGTTACAACAGATGCTTTGTTATAGTTTAATTTATCTGTATCTTTCATATTGTAATATTGTTTGGGCGAGTACTTCTCCTACTACTCTTCGAAAAAGTTTCGTTCTTCAGAAGCATTTTGTTAGGATTGCAACCCGATCAAACAAATATACTTCATCTGCTTCTTTATTTCATAAACTTCAGGTTCTTACCGTTTATGATATTAATACTTTTCAAATATGTGTTTTTATGTATAAGATATTTTCAAGTGAGGGTAACATTCCAGAGCCATTTATAATGTATTTTAAAGTAAATTCACAGGTTCATTGTTATTTAACTCGTCAATTTTCAAATTTTAATTTTCCTAAAGTTCTCACTTATAGAGGTCAATACTTGATAAGATTTAGGGGTATTAAATTATGGAATGATTTATCTCATCTAGCAAAAAAATGTTTTATAATAATTTATCTTGTGTCTTTTATGCATTTTATGTACCATAGATGGTTTGTTTTGAGTATATTATTTCTGTTTTTTCTTTTTTTCAACAAACTATGTTGTAATTAATTTGAATTTATATATTTGTTATTGTAATCTAGCTTTTCTTTTAGTTTCATGAGTTTATTTGTTTTTCAATGTTTAGGTGGAGGCTCTAAATAAGCCCTTTCGGTTTTCTGCCTCTCCCTGCACAGTATATGGATTGCATTTTTTTTTTTGTGTGTGTGTGTTTTTATTGTATTTATTTTACTCTAGTGCAAACTAAACTAAACCAGTTTGTGATGATTTGAACTTTGTGACAATCGTTTGTTATCCCTCTGGAAGTAGCCATCACAAGATGTGTACACTGTGGTCATAAAGGGATGGACATTTTCAGCAACAATATTTAGGTAGGTTGAGGCATTTAAACAATGTGCAATTGGTACTAAGAGGCCCAAAGTGTGCCAAACAAAAATCCCTCACACCATTACACCAGCCTGAACTGTTGCTACAAATGACTCATCAGATCAGACAACCTTTTACCGATCTTCTATTGTCCAATTTTGGTGAGCCTGTGGAAATTGTACCTTCAGTTTCCTGTTCTAAGCTGATAGAAGTGGCACCCGGTGTGGTTTCTGCTTTATCCCCATCTGCTTTAAGGTTCGACATATTGTGCATTAAGAGATGATCTTCTGTGTAACTCTGTTGTAACGAGTGGTTATTTAAATTACTGTTGCCTTTCTATGTGCTCAAACCAGTCTGGCCATCCTCCTCTGACATCTGGCGTCAAAAAGGCATTTTCACCTACAGAATTGTCACTCACTTAATATTTTTTTTCTTTTTTGGACCATTCTTTGTAAACCCTAGAGATGGTTGTGCATGAAAATCCTAGATCAACAGTTTTTGAAATACCCAGACCAGCTCATCTGGCACCAACAACCATGCCATGTTCAAAATCATTAAAATCACATTTCGTCCCCATTCTGTCCTTCAGTCTGACCATGTCTACATGCCTAAATTCACTGAGTTGCTGCAATTAACTCACTGATGTGACTCCTGTGCGGACAGAATCCGCGAGGCTAACAAAGAGACCCATTTGTGAAGCCCATCCAGCTGCAGAACAAATATCCTCAATGAGTATCCTGTTAGCCCATGCATATGATGAAGCGATCCCTCTTGTGGAGTGGGCACGCAGACCTATAGTCTTGTGAACAATAAGCCAGAGCTATCGCGTCCACAATCCAATGGGATAGTCTCTGCTTTGAAACAGGCAGCCCTTTATTGCGACCGCTAAAACAGATGAAGAGCTGCTCAGAAAGTCTTAGCTGTCTGGTGCACTCAACATAAACGCGCAGAGTGCGTACTGGGCAGTGAAGCTGCTTGGCCGGCTGCTGTATAGGCCTTTCCAGCTATGTTCGCCATCGTGCCTTATTGAGGTACACTACCGAGGACTTAACCTTGAGCAATTCTGTGTAGAGTTGGGTGGCCACTGCTTCCTCAACAGGGGAAAGATTTGAATGTCCCCATGCATTGGCGCCCTCGACCATGTTGAGGAGTGCTGGTCCAGAGATCCGAGCCGAATACGGTGCATGCCACATCTTCGATACCTCCGCATGTACTTCGGGAAAAAATGGGGCTGGTCTTTGAAAGCCCTCAGTACGACGGCGGTCAAGATGGAGGAACCACTCCACTGGAGCCCACTCCAGCTCGAGTTCCTCCACTGCCTTGGACATGAGATGGATGAATTCCTCGTCCGCATGGATGGCACGTGGGGGGTGCACTGACACGTGCTTACTAGGGCTGGGTATCGAGTTCGATACTTTTTAGGCACCGACCGAATTGCCTCGATACCACCGAGTATCGAAATACGTCTTGTCGTTCAGTACCAAATTTCGATACCTAAGGGGTTAATCTCATCACCGTCAGTGAGCCAATAATCCTGCAGCACTAGGTGTGTTTGAGTAGAAGCGGCGCGGCGCTGATAGATCAGTGTTTGACATCCGCGAGAGCGTTATGAAAGCGCACGGAGCAGTCTGCTCTCTATATCGCGCGGTTTGTTTACTACACACAGACTGAAGCTCGCGTGACGCTCGCGCCTCGCTGTGATTTCAGCGTCTGCCGCCGAACTAAATGAGGACATAAACACATGAACAACATCTCCAGAACTGCTGTGAGAGTCAATTAATGAGCATTTTACCGTTTGATTCGAATAAAACTAACGTCATATCATATACACACAGAACTGTAAAGGTATTCCCGGAAACCCGTCAAAATAAAAGTTCGGTTTCACTTGGAAGACACTGCGGCAGAAATACTGTATTATTGTTCAGCGGACAGTACATACTGCTACTACTAGGCTACTATTAAAATTAAAACTTTATTATTATTTTTTTTTAGAAATCATCACACAACAGTTATTCAATTTTTTTTATTTTAATAGTAAACCCCCTTTGTTTGCCAAAATAAATAAACTTTGATTTTCAATAATTTAAAGAAATTAAATTAATGTTTATGTCTTCATTTGAAAACCAGATACAGAACACAGAATTTCTGAGGAAAAATAAAACCTTTCATTAGGCTATTTTAAGAATAAATTTAAATAAACTAAGTTGTTTTTATGCATTCAAATAATTAGACATACTACACCAGAATTTAATAACAATAAAACATATGGTGAAAGAAAATAAAACACCCACTTATGAAAGTGGATGAAGATTTGAAATTTCTTGAAGTCTTTAACAACCTAGAAGTGATGATGAATGAACACACACTAATGTAAACGTAGCCTAACAGATGTGTAAACTGAAAACAATTTGAACTTTATTAAAATTATTTATTTATTGTGTTGGATATATTTTGTTCCTTTGTGCAGTGGCTCAGGAGATGAGGCTTTGAGTCTGTATAAATATCAACATTAAAAAATATTTTTTTGAGATAATGTAATCTTATTAAAACTGATTTCATAAAACTGGTATCGAAAAAAGTATCGTTCAGGAACCGGTATCGAACTCAAGGTATCGGTACCGGTATCGAAAATTTTTGAACGATACCCAGCCCTAGTGCTTACCAGCAGACCTGCCGTTTTCCACCTCAGGGCAACACGACTTCGTCTTCCGCGGCTCAGCATAGCTGGCAGAGGGAGACTGCTGCGAGCTGAGAACGGGCTGCACATGGATTGCGTTAAGTCTAGACTAGTGCGCGTGTGTACAGTGTGTTCTTTCACTGCACTGTCACTACATTTAGAATGAACACAAAATTAAAAACATGGGAGCAGAAAATGTATATAGGCTATTTTGTACCACTTCATATAGCCTGATTAATCAATTTCACACGAATAATAATGAAAAATAACACTCCGAAAATTACCATGATTACAAATGTGATAATTTTTTACAACAGTTCAACAAACAAGAGGTTAATTAAGAGACTTACGTTTTAGACACATTTCCTGTTTTTGCTTTATTTCGACAACAAAAATCACTACAAACGGTCACAGCAATGTTTTGCATCTCTGAGCAACACGAGGGCGTTTCATTCCTGCATGAATCAACCGTTTGAATGATTTGGTTCAATGACTCACTTATTAACAGTGATTGGTGCCACCTGCTGGCGATTTTAATTTCACATTCAAAGTATCTTTTATTATTTAAATAATTTCAAATATCGGTATTTAACGTTTTGTGTTTAACAGATCAATACATGATTTATGCATTTGTAATTGCAGGTTAAATGCATTCATGTCTTGCATTAAACAGTGTGCAAATGCCACTTCAGATGCACCTTCTGTGTTTTCTCTGCTTTGCAAAGATGAATTTTGTTGATACTGATTTCATTTGCTTGGTAACAGCCCAAAAGTCTTATTATTCTAATTCACTGATTAAAAGTAAGAATGTGACTCAAAAGATAAATGGACACTTTTAGAAAAAATGGCTTTATAAAAGGTAAAAATGCCCATAAAATGTAAAAAATCAGTGTAAAATTATTGGAAAAGATTTTCTATCAGTGTGAACTGACCACCACACAGAATAATGAAGGAGTCAGATCTCCACGACAGTCCTTAAGGTACCGGCACAATAACATAGCAAAATATAGTCTAATTATCGTTATCGATAAAATCCCAGAAAATATAGAGATATTATTTTTCGTCAATATCGCACACCCCTAGCTGCTCGATGAGCAAGATGGCTATCTGCGTCCGGAGAGCCTTGAGGCTCATCTCCACACAATGAGGGCAGTTGGACTCTATGACTGCGGCCTCCGCGTGGGCAGACAGATCTTCAGTTCTTCAGGCAGAAGACGCACGAGTCATGTCCGTCTTGGAGCTCGATGGCTCCCTCGCAGACTCCACAAGTTTTGATGGACATCGTTGTTCTCACTGGAACGCTCAAAGGGGAAAAGTAATACACTTATTCTGTAAAAAAATTCCACTTATTCGGCGATGAATCCACGGCGAGAAGCTTCTAACGCATTGTATGAAGGAGAAAAATTCTGAGGAAATGGCGCCAAGCAACGAGTTATATAGGGGGTGGTGTCACTCCCAAATGTGCACGCATGAACGCCATGGCTATTGCAACACAATAGAGTTATTCAATAAGGCTTCAGTATTTCAGGAGAAAGGTGTTTCCCCAAAGTGTCAGCTTCTGACGTGATGTCCGGAGAACGAAATTGATAGGGAACAACTTTGTAGTTCAAACGAGGCGTTCTTGAAAAGGGATTTTTTTAAAACGAAATATCTCACTTTGGAGTGGACTTTGAGATTTGTAACTTTGTAGATATTTTTATGTCCAAACATACACACTAGACACTGACTAAAATTCAAAAAGTGAAAAAGCACAATAGGACCCCATTAACAAGCAGTTGAATAGGTGTACCTAAGTGTCTGGTGAGTGTACCACATATTAAATGTTATTTTAAAGGGTTAGTTAATCCAAAACTTCATCATTTACTCATCCTTGTGTCATTCCAAACCTGTATGACTATTTTAATCTTTTACACAGAAGAAATAAAATCATGCTAGTGTAACAGACGTAGGCAAGTAAGTGCTGGTGCGTGTAAACCTCACTCCCCTGATCTCAAAAAGAGGCGCTCTGGCGACTGACGCTAGAGGCCGTGACCTTTAGCCTCCTCGTTAGAGCACCCGCCTCCCGCGCCGGACACCGCGGTTCGAATCCCGCTCGGAGCGGGTGGAGTAGAACAGGTTACATTGGTTAGGAACAATATTTTGATAAAATGTCTCCGTTTTTGTACATATAATGGCTGTAAATTGTAACCAAACTCTTTGAAGATGAGTAAATGACAATTTTTATTTTTGGGTGAACTCTCCCTTTAATACTATACTATATGTCATGATGAAGTATGAATATACAGAATAATACAAAATACCCTGAAGGCTAATACCTCATATCATAATGTCTATATGAGCACTACATTACATCTCAACATGCACATATGCTAGCTGCTAGGCCCATGGCTCTGGCAGTCAGTGTTATTTTTCATGAACTCAGTAACAAGTAAAAAGGAAAAAACTTGGATGATGCCATACACATTTTAGGGTCTGTTAGGTAAGCTTTGCAGTTCAGATGTTGGTGAGACCTTAGATTAATAAAAGGTCAGTTTAATAGTTACATTATTGACTTTTAATTACGTTTGACTACAGCCTAAACAGTGTCTCCTACATGATCATCTTCAAATTGGTAAAGCATTTTGGAATTGCAGCATGATATAATAAAAGTTTTTCTAGTACCTAATATCACACACACACACACACACACACTGGTTTCCATGTTTTATGGGGATATAGACATAACGGTTTTATACTGTACAAACTATATTTTCTATTTCACTTAACCCTACCCCTAAACCTGCCCCTCACATAAAACGTTTTTCATTTTTGTAGATTTAAAAAAAAAAAAAAAAAAGTTATGTATGATTTATAAGTTGTTTTCCTCATGGGGACCAAAAAAATTTTCCCACAAGGTCAACACACACACACACACACACGAACACACATTTTCAATCAGGAACACGAATGCTCAGCATCAGCAGGATCAATACAGTGGGTCACAAGTAAAGAGGAGAACAGAGAAAGAGAGAATTAATTAGATACAGAGACTATAGTAAAGTGTGATACAGCAGGTTGTCATGATGATGTTGGTTTGTGAGATATAAACTCGCAACTGTGACTTCTCAAAATTGCAATTTTAGATCTCGCAATTCTAACTTTATAAACACACAATTGCAATTCTGTCTTTTTCACCTCAGAATCGGACTCACAATTCTAAAAAAAAAAAAAAAAAAAAAAAAAAAAGTCAGAATTGTGAGATATAAACGAGTTTATATCAAAATTCAGAGAAAAATGGAGTAAAAATTGTGAATTTGTATTACACAATCTGACTTTATATCTCACAATTCTAAAAAAAAAAAAAAAAAAAATCCGAACCGCGAGATATAAACTCACAATTCCAAGAAAACAGTCAGAATTGTGAGTTAAAAAGTCGCAATTAGCTTTTTTATATTTTTTATTCAGTCCTGAAACGGGCATCCATATAGTGACATATGGATTTTGAACCTGTTTTTGACTATGTGCAGATGCATATTGGCTGTGCAACAACAACAGACAAAAACAGATGGCACATAAAATACATAAACTGGAAAATCCACTTCACATTCACATTTTTTTCAACATCAAAGCAACTGACAGCATTTAGACAGCTGTTTTTAAGTAGCTTTTGAAGAAGTCATTAGTCTTTTTCCTCCTTGCCTTTTGCATGTTTACAGTAAAAGACATATTTCAGTACATACATGTGTTCAGTAAAGACATATTTGTTTAGGGCGTTTCATGACTTCTGAAGATCAGATGTTGCAGTGCAAATGTGTGTTTTTCTTACCACATCCACCAGCTGCGAGATCTTCAGACCGAAGCGAACGGTAATCGTGTCGTTGGCGTGAAGGATAGGTCTCACCCACTTTTGATAGCCCCGAAAAAGATTCCTCAACAATGTGTCCTCCATCTCAGCTAGTGAGACAAACTCTTCAGGAGCTAGAGAGAGAGGGTGGATTAATTTTAGAACAATAAAAAGGAACTAAAATGACATAACAGCCTCGGGTGGCATGTGGTGATAAGGTAAAGCATAATCTAAAGCTTCCATGCTGATTACCAGTATTGTATAGGCCTATACATACACATATCCGTCTGGTTATGTAGGAAGTATGTCTATGTTGGATTTGCCATCTAGAGAAATCACACATTAAATTCAGAAACACTCTCCCACGAGTGTTAGATGAGCACAGAGTCATGAAGTGACAGCTGGCCCATGTTCCTCAGAGCTCCTTCTGCTGACGCAACCATTGCCATGACATGATGACCTCAGACAAGCGCACTACACAGCATCAGGAGAACAAGATGAGCCCACGACTACACACACATACACACTCTCTCTCACACACACACACACACTGACTGAACTATGGAACACCAAATGTATTAAAAAATAAATATTTAGCTATTATTATAAATAGATGTCTTTAAAAATCTGAAGTATTAATTAAATTTAATTAATTTAATTAAATGAAATAATAAACAGTAAAATGCTAAATCATTTTAAAATTTAACATTTAAAGAGTTAGGTCACTTAAAATTAAAAATTGGTCATCATTTATAAATACTATTCCAAAGCCAAAGAGATTTGTATAGATTGCTCCCCTCAGTATGCATTTTTATAAATGTTTTTAAGTGAATAAAAATCTAAATAAAAATCTAAATCTGTTCATCATTTAAAGTGATCATGTTTTTAGGTACTTTTTGGAGCTTAAAAATATTGATTACATACAGTGTCCTCCAAAAGTATTGGAACAGTAAAGTCAAAATTGCTCTGTTGGCTGTGGAGTCAAGACATTTACAAATATGATTAAAAGATGAATATGAGACAAAACTACAGAATTGTAACAAGGAGGCAGTGTCTTTAAGATTCATGTGCAGTTTTATTATCACACAAGAATGGTCATACAAGCTTAAGTCAATCACAGGCGTCAGGTACCACGTAGGCAGGGCAGAATCATAAACAGAGTTCGGGCTAGAGGTCTGGGCAGGCGGCAGACAGATAACAAAACAGATCAGCAAGGCAGGCAGAGTCAGATTAGGCAGGCAGAGTTCTTTCATAAATGGGTAAACAGTCCAGGTCGGCAACAGGAAATCAAACACAGGATAAATGCTCAGAAATGTCTGCATGGCAAGAACAAGACTTCGCAAAGAGAGCAAGGGTGGAGCAGATTAAATAGACCAGTCAATGGGGAACACCTGTGCAGGTAATCAGTCTCAGGTACGGGGTGTGATGGGAAATGAAGTCCGAATGACAGAGTTAATACTCAGGTGAGGGTTCCCTCTGGTGGTGATCAAGAATGTCACGTTTTATTATTGGGTGATTCAACACATAGATGTTTTATCAGCAAAGAAGTTCAGCACTTTTAGAGTTTCATCCCTCTATCTGATGTGAGCATAAGTATTGGAACAGTTGCCTCACAGGTCTTTCTAAGTGATCAGCTGTATCCTGTTGCATTAATTCTTCAGATATTAAAAGCAGGGAATGTGTCGTATCAGTTATATCCATTACTTCTGCATTCTGAATCCTGCAATCGATGATGACACACACAAACCAGGATGAAGATGAGGGAGCTGACTTTGAGAGAAAAGCAAGCAATTTGGATGCCAAAAGAAAAGAGGAAGTCAATTAGAGCTCTAGTAAAAACAAAGGACATGGAGAAAAAAAAGAGTTTGGAAACCACCAGCAACCAACAACTACCTGATCGGCTGAGAAAACAACAGTAGTTGATGACAGACAAATCATAAAAGCTGTGAAAATTAACCTTAAAAGAAGTGTCTGTAAAATCACCAACAACTTCCAGAAAACTGGGGTGATGCTCTGACAACCTACTGTCCTCAGGAGACTTTGACAGAATTACAGATGCTACACAGCAAGATGCAAACCTCTGACCAGCTCAAAAATAGAAAGGCAAGATTAGAGTTTGCAAAAAAGCACAGAGGTTAGCCAGAAAAGTTTTGGAACTGTGTTTATGGACCGATGAGAGAAAGATGAACCTTTATCTAAGTGATGGGAAAGCAAAAATGTGGAGAAAAAAAGGGAACTGTAAATGATACCAAGCATACAGCCTCATCTGTAAAGCATGGTGGAGGTGGTGTCGTGGCATGGGCATGCATGGCTGTCTCTGGAACAGGCCCTCTCAAATTTACTGATGACAATGTATGATGACAGTAGCAGAATGAATTTAGAAGGGTACAAAACCATCTTGCTTACCAATATTCAAGAAAATACCACCAGATTCATTGGGAAGTGCTTTATATTGCATCAGGACAATGACCCAAAACACCCTGCCAGTTCAGTCAAGGAATGTATAAGGGTAAAGAAATGGAAAGTCTTAGACCGCCCAAGTCAATCTCCAGATTTAAATCCGATTGAACATGAATTTCACCAGCTGGAGAGGAGAGTAAAGGCAGAAACAGTAGCTTTTAATATTTTAGATCTGCCTTATGCTCACATCAATGAGTGGGATGGACTCTAAAAGTGCTGTTCTTTTTATTTGGTAAATAATAAAATGAGACATTCTGTAGTTTTGTCTCATATTCATCTTTTAATCATATTTGCAAATGTCTTGACTCCACAGCCAACAGAGCAATTTTGTCTTTACTTATGAAGGGCACTGTACTTTCTATTTATATAAAAATATGTGAGAATTTAAAAAAACAAAACTAATATTAAAATCTGTGTTTCAAAGATAAAGGAAAGGTAATTTATTTAGGCACAATGAGAGGAAATAATGACAATTTTAATTTCAGTGTTAACTACCCCTGTAAATAGCATTTTCATAAAGCATTTACAAGCCGCTGATCTTTATCTTTTGTCAGTATATTTACCTGCAAAAGCTTTTCTTTATTCTTTCTTTAAAATGAACAACACTCCACTTTCCCCCAAAAATGGTACATGCTACGCATGTAAGTAAATAAATATGTCTGCACTATTTCAGACATGGATATGTAACAACAGATAAAATGGGCATTTCCAAAAATAGTTTGTTTTCATGGTTATGTATTTCTGACTGGTTGAGATAAAACTTGTAATTCTCAGCATGATTGTTATATTCAGAGTACTTCCAGAACATTCATGCATGCACTCGCTGGGAGTTCTTGATTCCATTATGCAGTATAATTCATAATTCTATTTTAGGTAATTATAACTAAGATGGTCCCAGTCCTGTATATTCCAGACATGCTAAAATATACAATATTGCAACAGTTAATGTATATTTAATAGCATGTATATAATGTAATTTTATATAATTTTACATTTTGTAATATAAATTTAATATAATGTACATCTACATGACAAGGATTATATGATCTATTGGAAGGGTAACACGGAATTCATTTTCTTAATAAAATAACATTTCACAGGCCTGTTTATTATGCAGAAAAACACACGAGGGGCCCGTTTCAGAAAAGAGGTTAAGTGAAAACTCTGAGTATGTTAACCCTGAAATCAGGGAAACTCTGGGTTTTCCGTTTCAAAATGGGAGGTTTGTCAAACCCGGGAAAGCAGGGTAAGTCAAGCCCGTTTCTGGAAGAGAGGTAACTTATACTCAGAGTCAGTTACCGTGGTAACTTACTCTGTGAACCTAACCTGGTCGGGAGCAGGTTTTCTTTGGTAAACCCAGAGTTTATTTCGGTCTCCTCCCCCTTTTTAAAGTGTAAGCGATGTTTTAATACCTCATTCATTCATTCACGCCGCAAAATTTGGAAAATAAAATAATATTTTATTTTATAGGAAGGGCGGGAGAGAAAAAAAAATAACCCCCAGACTATGCTCCTTTGAGAGTACAGTATGAGAACAGGAAAAACACCCCAGCAACAAAAGCACAATCAATACAGCATAGACACACGACTTTGTAACGGGGGAGGTAATCCAGATCCAGCAAGCAGCCATCCGGTCCTGCAGCCATTCTCGGCGCTGGTCACAGACCTGCTTGTCAGACTGGCGGTACAAAGCGGCGAAGGCGATGGATCGGGAGGTGAATGCATATCTGTATATATGTGCGTATGTGTCTGTGTATGTATGTAGTTTGTGCATTTGTATGCCTGGAGAGCCGCCACGCTGGCATTCAAATCAAGTTGTCTCAGTCCGCAGATTGTGATAGCGACACAGCAAGTTGCCATGGAGACAGCCTTGATCAGGACCCAGACAGAGTCAACAATCGGCAGGTGTCTGTGGAAGGGGCGAGGAATGCAAGAGCGTCTCACTGCAGTGCTCTTCCCGGGGTTGTTTTTCCCAACAGCGGCCTTGGCTGAGGCCAGTGCTGGTGTAGGGGAGTCGAAAGAAGATAAGATTGCGATTGTTTGGTCTTGGGGCGAGTAGCCGCATTCCAATTTTCACGGCTACTCTCTTTGCCCATTCTGGTCTCCAAATCCATCAATTTTCCTTTGCAAAGCCGTGAGCTTCTCCTTGATGGTATCCATATTGCGGTTGCTGACCGCTCTGCCCACTGCTTCAGTCATGACGGGCAGCCTTGTGAGGCTTTAGACAGCTGTTCCCGTTTCCTGAATTCGTCGGTAACCCAGGGAAAAGCCTAATCCAATCAGCAGAAGACCTGTTATCTTGGTTCCGAATAGGTAGATATCTTCAATGTCCTCCACGGAAAGAACCGCCAGACACACGACCCGCCACCTCTCACGCGTCCATCGTGTAGCCAGCTGTGAACGTTCTGGCAAGGCAGTCAGGTTCCCCCAAACCCAAGCTTTCGTCGAGAAGATGGTGTCAATTGCGTTGAGAGACCAGTTGATCAAATCCATGATTTTTCCAGTTTGGGGAGCAGTGCAGAGAGAGTCTCTCCAGTATTAGACAATAGACGAGACGAGAGAGCAAAGCAGGGAAGGTAAGGGGGAGGAGAGGGAGAGAAAAATGCGTCAGCCTTCGTTGAGAGCCAAAGTAGAAGCCCTTGCAAGTTTATAAATGCATCAGTTTAAAAATGTAGGTAGGTTCCATTATATACAAATTAAGGGTGTGCATTTGGGGGTTGGGGTTATCCATAAATGTCCTCTGTAAGGTACCCTCCATCATTAATGACATAGAAATCTGTGCTCCACCACATTAATGACATTTTTACAGGATGTTACACCTATCGTTGCTGAACGACCAGCATCACTTCCTTTCTCATCACAGTCGGTCAGGCCCTGGCAAAAGGTTTCTCAGCCTATCTTCAGCAGGGCTGTGGGTCTTACAACAGCAAGTATATGAAATGACATCATAAATAAAGACGCAGGGCAGGCCATCTCGCCTGGGTTTACGATTCAACCAACCAGGGAGTGGACAAGGACGTGTAAATCAAAAGACAAGAAGGGGGAGGGAGTGTGAAAACAGAGTGTATTTGTATATGCATTCTGAAGTGTGTACAAGCCAATTTCAAGGTAAAAACTGTTTAATGTTTTGTGAGAAAAGTTGATGGTTCTTTTTTCATTGTGTTAATGAGTTCTTTTTCTCCTCAATAGAAGTTAGATTTCGGTCAATTGCATCAGGACGTTCAAAGCCACTTTAATGTACTCAAGCATGCTGCAATTCATAGGACATCCCTACACAAAGAGTAAAAAACAGACTCGCTATGAATAACCCTCTTGATCCAAGGACATCTGCATTCATCTGTTGCTACAGTGAAAATAATGTTATTTCCTTCTTACAATATCAAATAAAAAAATCATGAAAACCTTGGCGTTATTTGCATATAGATGGACAAAGTTCACAGACATGACCTCATTAGTCACTGGCCACAAATGTGACCAAATGTCCTCTTGTCTTCCCCGACAGCAAAACATCTGGTCTGGTCTTTTAAGGGTAAAAGGTAGTTTAGGGTAAATTTTAGGGCTGAATCAAAAGCCAAGAGTCAAATAAGCATATTCATGGCGATTCATTCAATATCATTACAGATATGCTTTCAGTCAAATTATCCTGCTTTGACGTTTTTGGAACCCTTTTGTATAGATGCAGCAGGAATGGACATAACCAGCCATATCACAATTAAAAATGACTTGAAACAAGTTATTTTAGGAATTGTTGTATAAAAATAACAGCACACTCACAATCAAGTTGTTAAGCTATACTGAATATCAGCATGGAATATTATTCAGCATATGGCCATGCTGATATTCAAGATTGCAAATATAATAGTGGCTATATAGGCCTTATGGTACAGATATAAAAGAGAATATAAAATTTCCTTTACATTTCCTTTACAACAGAACTGCAATTCGGTAAATCTATGAATGCCAAGTTTGACAGCAATTTCCCCTTGATTAAACAATTTCACTCATTCCAATGAACAGAGAGAGGAAGAGAAAATATGTCAAGTATTTGACTCCAGTGTTGCTGACAGACAAGATAAATGAAAATCCAGTCCAGCAGCTCAATTTTTGGATTAAAGCTGCAGATGAAGGCTTTACATTGATAGATAAGAACCCCCATATCTTCACTTTTACACTCTGCCAAACCCAAACAAAACACATTTTCTTGCATTAGTGCTTCAGTGTGATACTATTAACACATCAAAGTTTTGGTGTTGTTAATTTTTTTGTTTGTTTTTTTTTTTTGTTACAAAGCTGGGTGGAAAACCAGTAAAAGTCTATGGTTCAATTATGGGATGTATGACTGAACAGGTCACACAAAACATTAACACTCAGAGACCCAGCTGAGGGCGCTAGAAGTCAAGCAATAAGCGTAAATTAAACACGAGACGAATTTCTTTAGCATCATTCATTTGTTCAAAGCACAAGATAAAACGTCTGATAATGCTTGAATGCACTTGGCTTCATTTTGAACATTTACGAATTCGTCTAAAATAACATTTTAGGTCACATATAGGCTATAGGAGACGAAATCACTTGCATCATTTTAATAACTGGCTATGTAATAAGTAAAACTGAGCAATGATATATGCAACCACACACGGAGAAATGCAAGAAAACTCTTAAAGATGATCAGTTTCAAGTGCAGCAGGTTACTCACCCTCAATCGTTGCATAGGCTACTGCCATTACGAGCATAAGACCGGAGATTTGTAACTTCATGCTGTCTTTCCCGGCTCCAGTTCCTTCATTCAATTAAATTATTTCATGCTGTTTGAACAGTGAGTCTCTGTCATCGATAAAAGGGGGTATTCTCTTTTTTTATTCATACGGCCGGACACCGAGCCGTTTCGTAAAACGATCAGATGTACTGCAACCTGCTGTGTGATAAAGCTATAAATTAATCATGAACGGAGTGGGGTTTTCAGGCTGCTCCGTCCGAGTCGAACACAAGAGGAAGATGCTTTCGCTCCCCCTCGTGATGTTGAGAAAGACGCCATTCATTCGCCGAGCAGCTGCAGTGAAGCAGAGAGAAAAAAAATGAGCGCTCGAGAACGTAAGGGGAGGGGATAAACAAACCAACGTCTTCAAGACGAAAATATACCTTATTTGAAGACTGGCGTGGTTTTGCTTCAGGAGTTTACAAGTGACGTCAAGTGGCGGCTTGACACACACAACTGTATAGCGTGAAAGGGTGATCAAAACTGTCCCTAAAAGAGAAGTAGCCTAATTTTAGCCTATTAATATTCCCAAAAATTAGGCCAAGGAATATGAAAAAAAATTGCTACCATGAAATAGGCTGCAAATTAAAATAAAAATCAGAAGGCTATTAATAAAATTCAGTTTTATTAATATTAAAGAAGTCATCCAAGAACTTCATATATTTTTTTCTTCAATCAAACAGAAATTAAGATTTTTTTTTAGGAAAACATTCCAGAAATTGTTCTCCATATTGTGGACTTCAATGGGAGCCAACAGGTTGATGGCCCAAATTGCTGTTTCAATGCAGATGATAATATTTTGGTTAAAAAGTATACGCATTTATTTTTTTTGAGAAAATAACTGATAATTTCACTAAATAAGTGTCATGGTGCACACACGAAGAGGATACAGGAACACGGAGATGAGGAGTAAACTCAAATCAAAAGTCTTTTAATGGACAGGACAGGACAGGACAGGACAGGACAGGACAGGACAGGACAGGACAGGACAGGACAGGACAGGACAGGACAGGACAGGACCACCGGGAGTAATGAGTAGACCAGACGAAAAGGAACTGAACAGGCAGGTACTAAATACACAGGATAATTAACACACACACAGCTGAACAGAATGAACTAATAATGATACTTAACAAGGACAGGAAACAAGCCAAATATGGAAACATGAGGCGGGAACACATGACAGGACTGACAATAAGACCCTTATTCCTTGTCTGCAATCGTGTTGAGCCCTTTTCTATAATTTATATTTTATAGACTTTTTATTGTGCCCCTCTCATTGTGGTGCCATCAACTCTGTACTAAGCTGCCTTGAGCTGTGTCCTAATATCTTTTGTAGTATAGTAACTGTAGTATAGGGTATTATACTATTTAACTCACCATGTTGTCAGTAAACTCAGTTCATTACAGTAAATTATTATTTATTCAGTTTGCAGAAAGGGAGTATGTCTGAATAATAACACCTGACTAAAATAGCAAAAGGAAATGACAAAAAAATTACAGTAATTCTTTAAGAATAATTCTTTATTTTATATTCTGCCATCAAGTTTAGATTTTCCCTCATAATGCGATTAAGGCAGTACTTGACGCTAATGCAAACAGAATACTGTGATTATGTTAATGTGATCATGCTCATAATTAGAAAAACCCTACCCATATTAAAATATGCAGACAAAGTGTTCATGTGCTGCTGCAGATGGAAGGCGCGAGATGTTCATCCACAGCTTTGAAAATATGCTAGGATAGAAAAAAAATGTAAAGCTCTTCTTTCATTCACTGATTTTTAGGAGTGCTTACCACTCCTAACTTTAGAAACGGGGCCCAGTCAGGATTTGTATTATCATTAACATGGTCTGCCTGAAAAATAAATCTAAGACACGGCCAAACACTTACTGTAATATGCGTGTAATGAAATAAGCGATTAGCCTGCCAGCTGGTCAAAGATATGAAAACAAGATAGCATGCTAACACTAGGCACCCCAACTGGTTAATAAAACAATCAAGGTATAGAATGATCATGATACTGAATAAAAATTCACAGTCAGTAAACATACACAAGAGAAAATATTTTTTCCAAAGGTAAAATAGGCAACTGTACTATACTGTAGAATGCTATAATCTATACATGAAGAAAGACAAACTATGAAAGCTTATTTCAGCCACGAAATAAAAAATTCAAAAGATAAATGTAACTCTTAATCTCACAATTCTGATCTTTTTCTCGCAACTCAGAATTCCAAGATATAACACTTATATAATTCTTCTCAGAACTCTGTTTAAATCTCAGAATGCAACGTTTTATCTTACAATTCTTAATTTTTTCTTACAATTCTGAGGAAAAACCCCCTCAGAAATGTGTATTTTGAGATAAAACGTTGCTATTATCTTTTTTATTTTTCCTTTTGTTGCTATTATCTTTTTTCATCCTGTGGTGGAAATGGGCTTCCATAACAAACACAGGGCAACATGAAAGAAAGAAAGTAAAGGAGAGTGAGATTGCAAGAAAGAAGAGAGGCCAAAGAGACATGTGTTTAAAAAAGCATGCTGGGTAAATCTCCCATAACTAATTAAGACTCTCCGCAAAACAGATCAACAGAGACCAGCAGGGGTACTGTTACTCACTTACACCTTTATACACCATGTATGTGTGTGTGTGTGTGCATGTGTGTGTGAGAGCGAGCACGTTTGCATGTGTTTCCCTGCTGGGCCACGAGGGAGTACTAATACTAATGGGCAATGGCAAACCAAAACACGCATCAGCATCAATCCACTAAGAAAAGGAGGTTCTGAATTTTGATGTGTGAAATGTGAGTCTAATTAAGCATGAAAAGCTCATCAAACAGCAAGAGAATCCAGCACCTGATCTCTCCAACACACTCTGCCAAGCTCATCTTCATGCTCGCAGACAGAACAATGCACAGCAGAAGTTGAGCTACTCCCATTCATCTATAAATCTGTTATTTCTTTGTTTAACCAGAACAGGTATCATTTATCCTGTCAAAACACACTGAACTTTACTAAATAACAAAAGAGAGAGGGAGGGTGCTTTGTTTGTGCCCAGCTTCAGTCTTAAAATATTTATGCAACACAAAAAACTGTTGCTTTCACCTACAGAGAATGAATAAGGCAGAAAGATTGGCCAGAGCTCTAGCTGAGACAGCACTTAACAGTTCATTTCTTCCGGTCAGTGCTGACCATTTCCAACCCCATTTTATTCTTCTGTGGAAAACAAAAGAAGAAACATTGATGAATGCACTGATGAATAAATATTATTAATGGGCGCTAGAGCATGACAGCTTCAAAAAAGAATGTAAAAGCATAATAAAAATATCATTAAAGTGGTCCATATGGCCTAATATGCTATATTCCAATTGTTCTTTATACCTATGTTTTATTGCACCTATGTGACAAACAGACTGATATTTAAGTCATTATTCACTCATAATGTTCACCTCTATAGTTTATGAAAAGTCTGTAAAACTAGGGCACAAGGTACAGTGTTAATATGAAGGAATTTTGTATTTTAGGGTTAAAGGAAATGCCTGTAAACTTAACAGATAATGTCCTGGCAGAAAATGACCAGTAACCTTTCCATTTTTATACTGATTTTATTTATTTATTTAAATGTGGTAGACTGTTAACTGGAGATGGAGTCAGTGGGATAAACTTGAGAATAGAGTCGATATAATATCAATCTGATTTGTGAACAAATAATTCAGTGATAGGATTCAGTGACAAATCTGAAATAACTACTTTGCTCAAGAACTTTGTAATGAATGTGCCATAGAGAGCTTGGGTGGATATCAAGATTTTTAGTAAATGATGAATTTCAGTCTGTTTTTAACCTAAAACTATATCTTCAGAAGAACACTTGGAATACAGCACACAAGTTGTTTGCACCAGTTTTATAATACATATGAATCACATTTGAAGCTTGAAAGCTCAGTCATTGGAATTAGATTCTTCAAAATGTCTCCTTATGTGTTTCACAGAAGAAAGTCATGCTATTTTGAAACAACATAACATTCGATAAATTTTGACAGATTATTCACGTTTGGGTGAATTATCACTTAAACTCTCTATTATTACATATGATTAGTTTCTTCACTGTTTTTCTAAACCTAATGATGCTTTCTCAAAAAAAAAAGAGGGAAAGAGAGACAATATTGATGCGAGAATTTAACGCACAGCTCACCATATTCCCTAATTTCTGCACAGTTAATTAAACATATAATTATCAATGCTGCAGTCGATTGTCATAAATTTGGCCTGCAGGACAGCAGACAGTTGTCTTCACCACAGTCCATCCTCGCATGAGATTATACAACAAGATTAAATGAGAAAGAGAGAGACCAACAAAGCAAGAGCAGCAGAAATACATGTATACACACCAACACATTTATGAAATGTCTGTTTAAATTGTCGATAAGAACTCAAGTGGCTAATGATAGAGGGAAGTTTATGAGAGATGGGGGTCAGGAGAACTGATGCGAGAACGCCTGTCATAAAGCATTAGATTTCACAGAGTGAGTGTGTGCATATACATATGCTGCAGTGACCAGATGCAGCAAGTGGGTCTGGAAAAAGTGACACACAAGGGTGAAGGTTTGTGTTGTGAATATATGAATGTGTCATACAGAGTGCAGGCAGCGTTAAAGGCATAGTTCACCCAAAAATGAAAATTCTGTCATCATTTTTGTCCATTCAATAGAACAGGCCAGTGCAAGCCGGAAGTTATTTCAAAGGCTTTCTGGTGTCTGAAAGTGAGTTTTCATCTAAAAATTGTTTAAAATGTCTTAAATGTTGAGGTTACCTGACATGAAAACATTAGAAATTAGCAGCATGCTCTTTGGGCGTAGAAACAAGGCTAATAAAAGTCAGTGTTTTGGACCCCATGGACAAAGTTTTCATTTTGGGGTGAACTAGTCCTTTAACATCAGTAGCATTGGTCTTGATGCAGTCCTACTTTTTATAAACATGTACTAAAACACAAAGCATTTTAACATTTAAACCCCTGAGAAGTTTATTCTTTGAGAACGAATGTTTTAAATACCAAGAGCATTGGGCAGAATTTAAGTTTGTGTGTTTTCTGTTCATACAGCTGGTGCTTTACTGCTTAGCCAGCTGTGATTGTGCTCATATAAAGGCAGGTGGAAAGGAGAGAAAGGCCTCCAAGGAGACCTGGGCACAGTGTGTGTGTGTACTGGAGGATGAAGGGATGTGGATTCTGGCAAGGGATACATTAACTCTAGTGGGTATCATGCTGGTGTTTCTAGACGGTTCTATCCAATCTAAGAAACAATGTAAGTCTTTTAGATTGGTACTGTATCTTAAGCTGAAGTTTTGCGGTCTTCATTGGAAACATTATTCATGCTCTTTGGCACAATATCAACTGGAGATGATTCATAAACATAGAATTCAATCTAAAAGGTCACACAGCTGAGCTTTGATTGGAGGTTATGTAAGTAAAATCCTTTATGTAAGAGTTAGTGATTGTTGTAAGCTTACTTTTATCAAATTCTTTGACAAATGCTGGGAGGATGAGAAAGCAAGAACATCTTATGTGGGGTTAAGGGCAAAATTTAAGTACTGGATGCAATATGAGACTGCAGCTTAGGAGAACAAAATGGATGCAACGTTTAGACAAGATTTGGAAATCATCCATAGAAAAGTTGGACATTTGGACACCATCCATAGGACGTAATCATTAGACCTTTGGCAATGCCTGACAATGTTTTTTTTTTTCTTCTTTCTTTTATTTTTACCAGACACATGGTCAAAAGAATTAGATTAAGAGAATATTTTCATATATAAAAATGTAGTGAATGTTAAGCAGTCTAAAGTGAATCCTGCTCTGTCCCATTTGAGTTTTTACTTATTTATTCATGAGAACATTATTTTTTTATAAATGTCAAATTTGTAAGACATTATTGTAAATATTTACACCTATCACAATAAATTGCTTGTGAGTGAATGACACATCTTTTTAGCCAAGCATTCAGATAATGTATCTCATAACTTTGTACTTCAACTAAATCTGATCAAATACAAATTAGCATTCTTTTGCTTGGGTTGAACACATCATCTTTGCTTGGTTGGAACAGCATCTACACTAATTTCGTCTCTATTTGCTTCTCTGTTTCTGCCATGGGACTTGCATCCTGAGGCAACTAGGAATTACACAAGCTTCAGTCTGGATCCAACCCTTACGAAGATCTGAGATGACCGAACTCCTAAAAAGAGATGATGCCAACCCCCCAGAAGACCTCAGATGATGCTTACCCTGGAACAACATATAAAACTACCAAATTTTGCTTAAACGCAACGTTTAATCACAATCGCAAAGTTTAATCGCAACATATAATCATTGCAGTTATAGTGTTCACCGTCTGTTTGATTACATGTAATTTGCAGCTAACTTCATGATTTTTACTGTACATTTTTGGCATAGTCACCACTAATATCCTACTCCTAAATGTAATGTAGAAACTTTAAATTTTCTGTAAAGCTGCTTTGCAATGATTTGTATCATGAAAAGTGCAATACAAATAAAATTGAATTGAATTGAGCCCTCTGGTGGACTGGCCATCCATCCAGGTTGCTGGAATAGACTCCAACATCCCTGCAAACATAGCAAATTTAAGTTAGTAGCAGGTTCTGCTGAAGTTCTGATTGAGCATCAAAATGGGAAATGATGGTGATATAAGTGACTTTAGAATGGTTGTTGGGGGCAGAAGGGTTGGGGGTATTCCAGAAAGCAGGTTGTGTGACATACCCATGTTTAAGGGTAAGTAAGCTGATAATCTCAGCTTTCGGTTCCAAAAACAGAGGTAACGTTCAGGTTAGCCATAGCAACTTCTTCTCTGAACATAACCTGTTCCGAAGCAGGTTAGGTTAGGTGGCGATATGCACTAAGTATGTAAATGGCCACTGAACAAAAGAATAAGAAAGAATCAGTATGGCGCAATTTTTAATAGCATCCGTTTCCATAGTAACTCGTCGATTCGTCGCTCTGTTGATAATGTCTTGTGCATTAACCCTGAAAATATTCTGAGCTGACGGAAATTACTCCCGGATGCATTTTTGGAACCAGCATACCTCAAGTAAGCAAGGTTTAGGTTAATCAACCGAGAGTTCAGGGTATATGTTCAGGGTACTGACTGGTCCAGCCTAAAATACATTTTTTTATGCCATTTTGGCATAAGTAACATTTGTTACGTTATTAATGCCACGGGACAACGACTTGCTTCAACTTCTGATGATTTATTATGTATATATCGGGCATAACATCACAACATTTATGGGACACTTCATGTCAGATTCTGCTGATGATTTGAAATACGTTATTTAAATTAGTGTGGCAAGCAGTTTTTCAGATTTCAGGATTTCTCCATTCTCCAAGTAAATAGGACTTGGTTTTAGATTCCCGAAATATCTGCCTGCAGGCGTTGCAAATAGCATTGATGAGTGAACAAACTTTTCTTGATAGGGGCTTTGCCCAAATGTCTTTACACTGAAATTCCTGATACTTTTTATTCCAATTCAGCATAGTAACAGAATAGCAGTCTTTACTCACATTCCTTAATCACAAACATTTGTCCTCACAACAACATCTCTCCCCTAATGATGTGTATACCAGCACTAGTTTCAATCCTTCCTCACCAGCAACTAAACAGTTACATAAAATGACTAAAGCAATTCACAAACAATAAAAATCCAATCAATTCCCAGTGGACAAAATCAAGTCCCACCCTACTTTGTTTCTCATTCAAGAAGCCATTTTACTCTGAAATATGTCACAAGAAAAGGGAAGAAAATATATCTGTTTCATGCTAATTAATTTTTAAATATTATTTTTTTTTCAGTCTTTCTAATAGGAAGATTTAAAATGACATATTACAAAAACAATAAAAGCTTTACATACAGTTACATAAATCCTGACAAAGAACAAAGGAAACATTAGTGGTTATTATTTTGCAACATGGAAGTAAGCTATTTTCTTTGAATATGCAAGACAGTCCATTTTATTAGCCACTATAATTAGAAGAATAACAAAGTATAAATGGTCAAACTATTTGCATTACAAACCAGTGTGTTTATAATTACAATAATAAATTAAAATAATACCATAACAAATACCAGTTTGCAAGTTACAAATGGCTGCAATCACACTTACATTAAAAAGAAGATGAATAACAAGGGTAAAGTAAGAGAGGAGAAAACAATGAAGATGTGGCACAGGATACAGGAAGGCACAAAAGAACACTACAAACTAAAAGTCTCAAATACAAAACCAAGCAAAAAAGAGCACATCCCAAGCAACCTGTGGGGCTGGGCAGTGTCAGGATGAATTCATTGGAAATTAAATTATAGAAACATCACAGGCCCTGCTGCGGGACATGGCCAATTGAATTCAAATTCCATTCATGAATTGAAAGGTAGCCAATTCTTACTTTTTGTGGTAGGCCCAGTAAGTTTCTAAAACAATTACATTTTAGAATTTGCACATAATTTGTTTCAATAAAGCAATTAGTGAATGATTAGTAGCTTTTAAGCAGTGTCAGTAATTCTATAAACTGGTGCTAGGACAAATGTTGTTAGTTCTCTCCATCATTACATCCTTTAGCTTTAGAATGTTACTGTACTGCATTGTACATCACTTTAGACAACATGGGGTGACAATGACCAGCATGAACAAACATAAATAAGTAAACAAGCAGAATGCGCATTTCTCAAACACATACAGTCTGTGGAGAGACATGTAATCTGCACTGCGTGATGAGACAATTTTCTGCTCCAGTTGCTGCAAAGGCACAGAGCACAGCGGTGTGGCAGCATTAAAGACACACACTCTGCTCCCGCCACACAACGACTAGTGTCTCGTATGCAGGATGCTCACGTATGGCCTCTTACCAGCTCACACTGATGTCAGTGCAAGATGTTCACACTCAAACTGCTTTAGTAATGGACTGTATAAGAATATGGAAGAATTTATGATGAAACCTTTTAACATTTGTGAACTGTAAGGCACCAGCCTTACAGTTTATTTATCATTATTGTTAATCCACTCAGGATATTTAGTGATGTAACAATGATTATTCATGGGATAAGTACAGTATGTCCTGATGCAGAACAACAGGATTATGTAAGCAATGTTTAAAGGTCAGTGAATGAGCTAACACTGTTTCTACTTATTTTTATTGAAAGTGTCGTAGACTTTAAAACTTTTAAATTGAAGCTTAAATACAGGTAGATATATAATAATAAAGTTGCAATTGTGAGATATGAAGTCACACTGTAAAATATACATGAGAACAGAGACAAGGATAAGTGGATAGTATATCTGCTGGTGCATCTCAAAAAATTTGAATATCGTGAAAAAGTTATTTTTTTGTAACTTATTTCAAAAAGTGAAACTTTCATATATTCTAGATTCATTAGCTATATATAAAGTAAAATATTTCAAACGTTTTTGATGATTTTTGATGATTAGAGCTTACAGCTCATGAAAGCCAAAAATCCAATATCTCAAAATATTATAATATTGCCTAAGATCAATAAAAAAGAATTTGCAAAACAGAAAAGTTCAAGTTGTTTAAAGTATGTTCATTAACGCACTCAATACTTGGTCAGGGCTCCTTTAGCACAAACTCCAGCATCAGTGAGGAATAGCATGGAAGCGATCAGCCTGTAGCTCTGATGAGGCACTATTGAGCCTTCAGCTCGTCTGTATTGTTGGATCGACTGTTTCTCATCTTTCTATTGAAAATATACCATAGATTCCATATGGGGTTCAGGTCAGGTATGTTGGCTGGCCAATCAAGCACAGGAATATGTCAGCAAACCACTCGGAAGTGGTTTTGGCACTGTGGGCAGGTGCTAAAGTCCTGCTGGAAAAGGAAATCAGCATCTCCATAAAGCTTGTCAGCAGATGGAAGCATAAAGTGCTCCACAATCTCCTGGTAGACGGCTACATTGACATTGGACTTGATAAACACAGTGACTTCAAGCAGCTTGAATTCTGTGCTTCTCCATTCTTCCTCCAGACTCCGGACTTTGATTTACAAATAAAATGCAAAATTTACTTTTATCTGAAAAGAGGACTTTGGACCACTGAGCAACAGTCCAGTTCTTTTTTCTCCTTAGCCTACGTAAGATGCTTCTGGTGTTGTTTCTGTTTCAGAAGTGGCTTGCTAGCCCTTCTCCTGAAGACGTCTGAGTGTGGTGACTTTTGATGCACTGACTCCACCTTCAGTCCACTCCTTGTGAAGCTCTCTCAAGTGTTTGAATCGGCTTTGCTTGACAGTATTCTCAAGCTTGCGGTCATCCCTGTTGCTTGTGCATCTTTTCCAACTCAATTTCTTTCTTCCAGTAAACTTTGCATTTATTATGCTTTGATACAGCACTCTGTGAACTGCCACCCCTTTCAGTAATGACCTTCTGTGACTTACCCTCTTTGTGGAGAGTGTCAGTGATTGTCTTCTGGACCATTGCCAAGTCAGCAGTCTTCCCCATTATTGTGGTTTCAAATAACAAAATGAAACAACAAATGTAAATATTCTAATATATTGAGATACTGGATTTTTGACTTTCATGAGCTGTAAGGGTGGTGATGGCGCAGTGGATAAGACACATGCCGTTGGTGTGAGAGACCCGGGTTCGAATCCACTGTGAGACACCAATGTGTCCCTGAGCAAGACACTTAACCCCCTAGTTGCTCCAGAGGCGTGCGACCTCTGACATATATAGCAATTGTAAGTCGCTTTGGATAAAAGCGTCAGCTAAATGAATAAATGTAAATGTAAGCTCTAATCATCAAAATTAAAACAAAATAACTTTTGAAATGGTTTACTTTACATGTAATGAATCTAGAATATATGAATGTTTAATTTTGAAATAAGTTACAAAACTAAAATAAGTTACAAAATAAAAAATACTTTTTCATGATATTCTATTTTTTTTTAGATGCACCTGTATATATATATATATTTATTATTCAGTCTTGGTAAGATTTCTACAGTTTTTGGAAGAAGTCTCATGCTCACCTAAGCTTGATCAAAACAGTGAAAAACAGAACATCACTGTAAAAACAGTAATACTGTTAAATATGTTTAAAATAGCTGTTTCTATTTTAATATATTTCAGAATGTAATTCACTCCTGTAATGGCAAAGCTGAATTTTCAGCAGACATTCGTCTAGTTTCAGCAGGCAATAGTCATTATAATCATTATGATATGCTGATTTGGTGCTCAAAAACATTTCTTATTATTGCTATTATTATTGTGTTGTGTGTGTGTTATTAGTGTTGCAATATATATTTTTTCAAAGTTTATGCAGGATTTTTTGTTGAATATAAATTTCAAAAGAACAGTTAAAACAGTTATTTTTTATAACAATGTAAAAGTCATTACTGTCACTTTTGATTCTTTGCTGAATAAAATAAGTACAAATGTATTAATGTTTTTCACAATTAATAGTTGGAATTACAAAATACAAATTAGAAAATATAGAAAATAATATTAAAAATAGAAAATATTCCAAACAACTGATATGCATTAGTAAGCAATAGTATACACTATTCAATTCTCTGAAAACAACTGCATTGCAATTTGCTGTGAATCATAAAACCCAGATAAGGGATTCAATGTGTGATCCTGTAGGACAGCAGAAAACAATAGTGATGAATAGAAAGTGCATAAAAGGTATAAAAAAAGCATGAGATATAAGTAAAGCCATTGCAGAAACTGGAAAAATGTACCAAAACAATTACCAAGTGTTTGGAAACCCCACTGTGCCCTGTTGATGCAACCGTCAGGAAATGTAAGTTACATGAAACAAAACAAAAGCTGTCTAGAAAAGGTCAACCTTCAAAACTTTTCTTGATCAAAGAAAGAAACATGTGAGAGACACAGACACAGATGATTGCTTTGAAGGAGTTACAGGGTTGAAGAGATCAGATTGAAGTTGCACCAGTAAACCACATGAAGCTCTCTACATAACACTAGGCTTTATATAGGAATGCCACAGCTCCATGTGACACTAAATCACATGGTGTTTGTCAAAGCTTAATAATGACCTAGCTGCAAGATGGGAAAGATTAGATAATCAGGTGAGAGCAGTTTAAAGCTTTTATATTTTTCTGGTACAAATCTATGTTTAAAATGCCATATGCTGTCATGGTGGAGGTAGCATCGATCTTTAGAGCTGCTTTTCATCATCAAGGACTGTATTATTAAAACAGGTTAAAAAAACATTCTGCTTCAGTCTTATGCAAAGCTTGGGAGTAAGTCTGTCATGGATTAAAGCTCATTCAATAATAATTGTACAAGTTTAGTAGTTATGCTACTGTATATAATGTATGTCCTACTGACCTGAGTTTGAACAGTTGTGTACATGTACATAGAAAGTTAAATTTCAGAAAATCACAGAAATATTCACAACAGGTGCACATGCACAAATATTTGTTTTTATTATTGTTCTAATTTTGATGAATTCTGACATTCCAATGACTGCAGTTAGTAATTTGTATTAATAATGATTAAAAAAATGCTGCCATACAGTTGTTTGTTACATTCTGTACTTGAGGTGCCTCAGGTGTTTGAAGGCAGCATAAAACTTACACTAATTATGATATCCCACTGACTGAATGACAAAAAATGTAAAACTGCAAATACAGACAAATATAAAGGAAGCCTAATGATTAACATACAATAATTTGTTCCACGTTAAATAATTCATTTTGACTTTCAAGTGCTAATCTTGAGTGCTTTGAAATGACAGAATAATATTTGAATTAAGTATTTTCATTTCAGTAAAAGCGACTTTAAGTAAGACTGAAATATCTGAATATTTTTCATGGTGCAACTTTGACTTTTTCTGCATTTAGACGTGTTCTGTGTTCTGAATGTTACACAGTGATGCATACTGTACATGGCTCTGATGCACACACACAAACACACACAGCTGCAGGCCACAGTGAGTAGGTTAGAAGGATTAGAAAGAAAGGGTGTTTGAGGGAGTTACTTTCATTAGATTCACCCTGTGGGCAGATGAATTGTGCTGCATAGCTCCTCAAAGTAGTTTGCTGTGTGTTTTGTGTCATTGTGTTAGTGTGTGTGGGGAGCTGAGTAAGGCCTCTGTGGCTGAACTTTGTGAATGTCAATAATTCTTTGATTTAACTATCAATAGCAGCGGGACCTGTTCAGTATAAATAGACATGGAAAGCTCTATCATATAGCTAAAAAGACAACTCAGTCAACCGAGCTAATCTTGTAGTGTTACCAAGAAATTACAAGGTTCGTTTATTTGTTGTGCAAAGTTTTTAAGTGTTGATGGCTAGTATATGGAAGACTGGGGCTAGTTGTCACTTTTTTACTGCAATTAATATTTCTCTGTACTTTTTACTGATCATTTCAAAGTTACTGAGTTACTGTTCAGAAAAAAGACAATAACATGATATGTGATATTTGTGTGATATAATATGTGATATTTATTTACAACAATTCATTAATAAGTAGTGCTGTCAAACGATTAATTGCATCCAAATTAAAAGTTACATAATATGTGTGTGTATACTGTGTGTATTTTTACGTATGTATAAATACATGCACATACAGTATATATTTTGAAAATATTTACATGTATATATTTACATTAATATAATTTATATTATGTTTAAATATATATATATATATATATATATATAAATGTAACATATTTTTCTTAAATATATACATGCATGTGTGTGTATTTATATATACATAATAAATATGCACAGTACACACACATATATATTATGTAAACAAAACTTTTATTTTGGATGCGATTAATCGTTCGACAGCACTATTTGTCTGGGCTCTGCCCTGGCAGCTTTGTCTGTGTTGTCTTTATTTAATGTTTCTTTGTTTGTCTTGTGTTTTAACACATTGCTTTGTCTTTGTTTGTGTCTACCATGTGTTCCTGTGATCCCATCTCCTTGTTTCTCTTGGTCACGGCCTCATGTTTAGCCCTTGAACTCCCTGCCTGTTGGTTCCCCAAGGCAGTCTGCCAACCAAGCCTGGTGCTGAGAATCTATCTCTGATACTGGCCTGCTTTAAGTCCCTTCACTCTGATTGCACGCTCTACGGTTCTCTGCTCTGGCCTTCTCCCCATTCTGCTGCCTGGTTTGGCCACCGACTGGGACTGTTCTCCAGACCGTCGACCTCTGGAGGCATAGCTCTCTTCCCGCTGGTTGGAGTTGTCTCAAGATTGTTCATCCCATGCACCCATGAACTTGTGATTTCAATAAATATTTGATTCACTCACTCTGCATTTGGGTCCCTTTCTGCTGACCTTGACACTAATAGTAGTTAATACTGTGGTAGGCCTATATATTAGACACAATCTTGTAAGTTTTTGCAAAACTGTGTAAATAAAAATATTACCTATAAAGCCACAGAAGAACTGTTGTGTGTTTGTAGGTGTTTGATTTGAAGCCGCACTGCACAGACAGTTCTGTTTGACATAAAAGTACCGCAAGAGCGATTAGAGATCATTTTTTAATTTTGATGTCAATTTTTTTTTCCATTTTGTTTTGATGTCAAAATAAATCTGTTGTTGTTTTGCTTTCTTGATACGCAGTGTTGCTGCTGTAAAGTTATACTACTGTAGTTGTGTTGCTGCGGGTTTTAAAGCAGATTTGTTTTTAAATTTCACTGTCCACTCAGTTCAGCTATCTAAAAGCTCTTTACTCAAAAGTACTGCAAGCTAGACAGTGTATTCAGTAAGTGTAATGTATTTTAAGTCGCTTTGGTAACACTTTATTTTAAGGTGTCAAAATACATAGTAATTACCTAATTAAGTACTTAGTAGTAGCCGTTGTACTTACATGAAATAAAATGTACTTGCCATGTAACTACGTTATGGAACAGCCTGTAATTACAGTTTGTAATTATGTAATTATGTAGATGTAATAGGCAGCTACTGTTACACATATGTAACAGACCAAGTCTGCACACTGCTCCAGGAATATGTTCACTACTGTGTGTACACTTGGATGGGTTAAATGCAGAGCACAAATTCCGAGTATGGGTCACACCACTTCCCTTTCCCCCTATTTTTTTTTTTTTTTAATTTTGTTCAGTGTATATGACAAAAACAGTGTGTGTTTGTTAAAAGTAGTTTAAATTGCTTTACACAGCACTTCGACATTAGCATGCAGCTGGCCACTACATACTACTAGCTCACATTTGACTGTTTTAGTGCACTGATAAGACAGAATTAGGACACCAGGGATAGATACCCTTGGCCTAAATATTTTTGTTTGGATAGAGATACAGGTAGATACTATTTTCAAAATAACCTAAGGACTGTATTTTGTTTTTCATAAAGTGCAATTTTAGGGAAACTGGGTTTTAAAATAGCAGTAATATAACTTCATAGGGCATATTAAACATTGACTGTTATAAACAGAACATTTCGACAGCCTCTTCATGATTTACTCAACTCTTTCTGATACCAGTTTCTCTTCAGTAAACAATACAATTATAGTTCTATTAAATCTTGTTTATACTTTCCATTCTGCTTTCTTCTGCACTAATATTTTACACCAGCTTTATAAAACTCACAAAGAAATATACACAACGAGTGGGTTTTAAATATATTTCTTTTTCTTCTAGCTATACATAACGGCTTTGAGACGAGCCTATCGCTGTATCCTTCACAGGAAGGATATCTGTGCTGTCAAGTTCTCAACCTCTTGCCTGATGATTGCAGCACTGACTAATATTGACAGAACAAAACTATAGCTCTTTTACACCTGCTTTAAAAAGAGAGATTTATTAAAATGCCAATCACTTGAACAATAGACATATAAAAAAGACTGACCTGCAGTGTTGTCATGTAATAAATCACTGTTCTGTCTTCCACCGGAGGTCATTCAAACATACACAGTAAACCATAAGTTTAGAGCCCTATAATCCTGAGGGCGCACTGCTGAGTTTCGGTCACTGTGTAAGTGGCATTTAAAAGGCTGTTAGTCTTTTAGAGAGGTTGCAAGGGGCATGTGACTCATCATTGACATGCCGCTAATGAACAAAGTGCTCGATGGCCAGATAAAAGCAATGAGCACAATGCTTATTGCTAGAGCTGAGCAGCACTGGTTTAACAGCAGGGGGAGGACAAGATAAAACTGAAACTCAAAGAGAGAGAAAACAGATACTCGATTTTTTCTCTATAATTTTTTTTTTCACATCAAATAAACTTGTTATTGTCATCACTTTTAAATAGTTTTATAATAAATTATATAAATGACAATTTTTGACAATTTCAAGCAACGTAAAAATTTGAAAAAAGTTTATTTTTATAAAAACACATGAATATAATGCAATAGATAGATAGATAGATAGATAGATAGATAGATAGATAGATAGATAGATAGATAGATAGATAGATAGATAATATTTTAAAATAATTAAATAATTAAAAAAGGTTTGTTTTGATAAAAAAAACTAATGTACATATAAAGGCAGCTAGAGGCAAAGACCTAAAATATATAATAAAATAAAATTATTATATTAAATTAAATATTGGTACAGTAACATGTACATGTAACTCATGTAACTTGACAAATTTGCTATATACATTAAAAATGGCACATCAAATGACCTCAAATTTGACCTTTTGCAACATATGGGCCTTTAATGGCCCTATAAGTAAAGGTCTTTATCCCCATGAGGACCTTTACCCCTGTAGTACCCCACTCCCTTGTAATTTTAGCAAAACCTTTATGTAACAACCCTAACATCACAGCTGTTCAAATGCTTTCTGAATAGCAACATAATAAAAGAGCTTTATGATGATAAAGTACTTGTTTATTAGGGGCTTTCTTGCTAGTAAAACAAAAGCTGCTATGTGGCTTGGACAAGCGTAATCTAACAGAAGCTCTGCACACTAGAATGAATTATTGAGTGATAGTCTCTTCCCTTTACTTCCAGTCGACTTAACTGAGACACGTGTGAGTGAATGTGCACAAAAGTTTGCATGAGCATATACTCTCTTCCTCATGTATTCTTGTTGCTGACCATAAACAGATATATGCATAAACAAACTATTTTATTTTTCCGTTCTAACTTGAATTGGAATGAATGACATCTGTATGTGTTTGTGTGCTTATGTGTGCTGGACTGTGAACCCTTTACACTAAACACACAAGAGGCTGCAGCAGATGAACCATCCAAAAATCACACCTGGGGTCCTTTTATACCTCATGTGTGCCAATAGCTAATATTCTTCCCCCTGTAATTTTTCAGAAATTACTTCAGTGATGCGTACACTGTTTTTAGAAAGAGTGTTCGCATTGATTTATCTGTAAAACATATCTTTGTTAAAGCCCTCTGAGAGATCCATTAGACATTTAAAAGCTCTCTATCCCTCCAATGTGCCTCTGTGTGTGTGTGTGTGTGCGGAAAACAATAAACATTCCTCAGCTCTGCTTTGTACATTAGAAAAAAGAGAAAGAAATAACAGCATAAACACAATAGACAGTGGGAGTACAAGGAGCAGCCGGTGAACAGGTGACATTCAAAAGTTTGAGTTTGCCCTACACAAGCTCAAATACATAGATCAGTGCAGAATTTTGTGCTCTTTGAGTTGAAATGAGGTGATGTCCTTGAAAGACCAGCAGTGACAAGATAAAAACCAAGCCAGTCAGTCAAGCTTAGGAAATGATTCTGCATGCCTGATCAAAACAGGGAAGCGAGAGGATTTTATTATGTAGTTTGGAGAGAAAGTGAGACAGAGTGAATGAAACGCCTCACTGCTAATGTAATTGGCAGGCTGTCCTTAGAGATCCCTAAAACTCCCTAAAACAATCTGACTTCTTATCATGTGCTACTCCTTGAAAATATCACAGATAAAATGGGGATTTAAAAAATGACAGCTCTTACTTAGCACTTAGCATCTTACTTTCCATTTGATGGAAAAATGCTTATTATTCAAAAACAATTTAAAAATAGATAATAGATCTTGATTGTCTACCTCCCTTAGAGTAATCCCAATGGATACTGTAGCTATAAACTTTCATAAACCATGTCTATTTTGAGAACAGAGAGGGATACAGCTGTGTGCTCTTCTGTGGTGACAGTAAAGCCGATTATTAGTGAACTGAATAGGCTGCACTCACAAATCAAGTAACAGTTTGGCTTTTCAGGCCCATCATAATCATATTTAAAAACTGTGTGGTATTATTGAACACCAAGTTGAACAACGCTAAATGCATTATACAATTCTGAGCTATGATGTGTACACACACACACACACACACACTTGTTTTGCTATGCATACAGGGACATTCAAGACTTCTATTTTTTTCTATAGCTTCATATATATTTACTAAATTTTCATTTATTTACCGTTTTTACAAAGAAGGGCCTCCCAAAAGAAGGTTTTTGTCATATTCAACTATTTGTCTCCAATAAATGGTTAAGTTCACACACATTTATATTTATATCTTTGTGGGAACTTTCCACTGACTTCCATGCCCTAACCCTCTCAGGACCCTTTATGCATATTTATGTATCAATTAAAACATTATTTAGCAGGTTTGTTAACCAGTTGTCTTTCTGACCATCGACTGGTCCCCACAATATAGGTTTTACTATTCTTGTGGGAACCACAATGTAGGTTAAACCTATGCACACACACACACACACACACACACACACACGCATGCACACACACTATGTAACTAAATGAGGACATGCTGCAGACATGAAAATATTTAGCATTTTTAGAAAAAAAAAAGAAATAAAAATATACTTTATTTATGAATCATTTAACCTTTAAGGACATCCCTGGAAACCCCCTAAGCAAGGTTTGTCAGATTTAGCTTATTAATAGGAACAATTTTGTCTCCAAAACATGTCTAACTATTATACAGTTCCTTAGACAGACACATACTACAAATAGGTCAGTCCACTAAGAACCAACCTGACAGCAGCAGAATCTGCGTTTGAGTTATGAAGGTATGGTGTTGCTGTAGGAAGCATTATGATTGGGTCTCTGGTGTTGAATGTCATAGCATGATCACTAGCTTTGAGTTTGGCATTAATAAGAATCCCAGGTCTCTCACTATGAGATGGCATGATTTAATCATCTCGACCTAGGACTATGAAAAAAATGCAGCAGAGGCACAGCAGGTAGGTAGTCATATAGAAAACCTTCTTCCTATAGGGACGCTCATATACACATATATGTCCAGTTCTGCTATTCCTCGTCATGGTCATGTGTCGTGTTGAGTTTTAAGGGCTGCTGTCCTTGGTGCTGAACGGCTGCCTTTAACAAAGTGACTCAAGTGTATGCTCCTCTAGAAAAGAGAAAAAAAGTCAGTCTCTCCTGAAAACATCACCCTAAGAGACACTGGAACCACAATTGAAAACATCAGGTTCAATGTCAAGGTTAAAACAAGCTCAGGGTAAACCCTAGAGCTCAGCTAACTGAATGTCAAATGCTATAGTTGCTGAATGTCACATAAAACAAGCTTAATCAAAGTATTTGTTTTAGGATTGGAAGTTGCAATGTAAAAATTATTGTGTTTCTGTCATGAAGATTTTAGCATGGTAATGGATTTGACAATGTTAATACATTTCGTCTTGGCAGAATAGATCCGCTACACTGCTAAATTGCTGCTGCTCTTAGTTATTGCTGCTGTTGTAGATTATTGCTGCTGCTGCAAAGCAAGTACAGGAGCATGCTAATGCCAATACATACGCTGATATGGTGCTATGAGTATTTAAAGGGATCCCTGGGTATTAAAACTTGTATGGCTTAATATAACGTTAATGATGTCTCATAAGTAGTAGGAAACCCATCAAAGATTTATGTTATTTTTAAAAATTCACATCGTTTTGTACATATTTTGGACTATGGGGTGCGCCATTATCTGATGACGTAAAATGGTTGCACTCTGTGAGCTACTGCTGCTACCTGTTGCTATTTTTACCACAGCACAACTCGGAATAGACAACTCGAAAAATAAAATACTTATATGATGACCACAGCTACTGAAAGAGCTTACAGGTGGCGATGAATATAAGTATAGGTTTAAACCAAATGCTGTACTATCGATTTTTCCCCACAAGGAGTCTAAACGCCCCGGATATCGAGGGAAGTCTGTGCTGAGAAACTCCTCTAGCGGGCGCGCATCATGATTAACAACGGCATGTTTACATCCTAACAGATGGCATCTAGCATTTCTTGTCTCAGGCGTTTGAAAGCTCTTTCTGTAGCTGTGGTCTACTAAAAGACTCAAAGGCATCAGGGCTAAAGTGGACAGAAAAAAGAAGTGGGTCTTTAGGAAGTTTTATTCGTCCACAGTCATCTTCCCATTCTTTTCTCCTCTTATCGCTAGGAAAGCAGTGAAGTCTTGCATTGCTTCTCTTGTTGCCCATCGACTGAAAATTACAACCAAAAGCCACACAATGCGGTATCGTATCAGCATTTTCTGAGTTGTGTATTCTGAGTTGTGTTGCGGTAAAAAGCCAAAGACTATAGAAATAAGCGCCAGTAGTTCACCGAGTGCAGCCATTTTACGTCATCGACGCAGAATGTACTGTGCACATAAAATAATGGCGCCCCCCATAGTCCAAAAACGATGTTGATTTTTTAAAATAACATACATTTTCATAGGTTTTCTTCTACATATTTAAATAAGATACATAATTTACGTTATATTAAGCTATACATGTCTTAATACCCGGGGATCCCTTTAAGACATAGTCCTACTGCTGCTGCACAAATAGCATATAAAATAACACATAGCAGATCTATACAGGTGGAGCTGGGGAAGGTGAAGGGTTTCAGAGGAACGTTAAAAGTGCGCTGCTAAATGCTCACTAACCAATTAAATGTTCAGCAGCAAGCTCATTGGCTTTGTATGCAACATGAACCAATCAGCTTGTGCCAAATAGTTTAGCTGCCATTTGCTTTTTCTGTAAAAATTGCATTTTTATTTTGCTTGACATTTAGGCATTTGACAGATGTTTTTATCCAAAGCAACTTACAGTGAGTTCAAAGTTTGCATGTTACCCATGACCTTGGCATTTCTAGCAACATGTCCTACTGTTTGAGCTACAAGAACACTCTCAAAAAAGAACACAAACTACAGGAACAGTAGTTCCTGCTGTCTCAGCCCAGTTACATCAGCGGGTGTGTTTGTTAGAACACGTACACAATACACTCTGGAGAAGGAGGCTTTGCTATTGGATTATGGGCTGCTGTTGCCGTGACAAAAGCTTCAGATTCCATATATAGTGACAAGGAGGCTACCAAGGCACACCACAACAAACAGCTCAAAAACAACTATAATAACAAGAGTAACAATAATATGACAACAGCACAATGTTGACCGACTAATCCTGGAAGGACAGAAATGTGGTATTTCGAGGTAAGCCTGACCTCAGAATTTAAGCACTCCAAAAGAAGAGAATAATATCAAAAGTACTACCCTCTAAGAGAGAGGATTGCAGGAAGGTAAATGTGTGCAATTTATTTGAGGATCTTATGCATTCTCATGCCACAGCCACACACATCCAGTTTTGTAGGCAACCAGACAAAAATGGAGGCAACCAAAAAAAAAGGGAGAGTAATACAAATGCAAAAACATGCAAATGCACAAGCAAATGTTAATTTTGGATATGGCAGCACATCCACAGTAATCAGTATAATGAATCAGATGAAAACACAGAAAGGAAGACGGTAAGAGAGAAAGATGTTTTGATGAGTACTATTATGCAAAGTTCTTTTCAAACAACAATCAAGAAAATGAACTTATTCATCCATTTTGAGCAAATATGCACAAATAGAAAACTTTAATCTTTTATTTAATCTTTTCATAAGAAGACATCTAAATGAATAAATCCATTTATTACGATCCCGAATAAACACAGATCTTGGACTATTATATTGTGTCCCAAATTCCACTAGACTGGAATATGAGAGACAACAACAGTGAACAGTGCATTTTTTATTCTTTTTGTTTTTAGTTATGAAGTGCAAGACAGAGCTCTTCACTTATACTCCAAGTGTTATACAGGTATTTAACTTTAAAGTGTATATTCATATACACTTTATGATTTTCCATACAGAGGCAGAGAGGTGCATTTTCCCCTTCATAGTTCTCTAATGCCCAAACAAAGAAATAAACTCAGGAAAGTCATTTTTCTGCATTATTCTGTGATTTTCAGAAAACCTATGATAAAGTGTCTGCTGCCTGAAGCCATTATATCAATAATGAGCAGTTGTGTGCAAAATTGCAGATTAAAGAAAGAGGCCTCTTTAGTTTTATGGTAATTCCAGCCAAATGTTGGTAATTAGCTTTTTTCTTTACATCAATCTTAACGTGTATAGAAGATTTTTTTCTTTGGAATTAATGAATTACATGAGCATTTGGAGCCACAGCCAAATGTTAGCACATGTCAAAGATGCTACTGCAGTCTGTATTGCTTGAGATGCTATTGATTCAAAACATTCCACTGATATAAAGAAGAAAATAGACATTCATGAACATAAACCAGTGCAGACACTCAGTTTTCAGTTAAAGGCATTTCGTTATTGAATTCAGAGATGTCATTGTCTAGCTCAGTTTAGTTTAAATAGTATCTGTGAAATCAAATTGATGATAATAGCTAGAAATTATAATAGCTCAAAAAAAAAAACAAAAAAAAAAACCTTAATCTTTCCCTCTACCTTCCCTTACTAGCTTGTACTTATTTGAACAATGACTGAGACTTGGTGTTACGAGCACTTCCTCTGTCTGATTGCCTCTTCAAGATGAATCGCTTTTTGTATTCCCCAATTGTAAGTCGCTTTGGATAAAAGCGTCTGCCAAATGTGAAGTGAAGTGACATACTGCCAAGTATGGTGACCAGTACTCGAAATTCGTGCTCTGCATTTAACCCATCCAACGTGCACACAGCAGTGAACACACACACACCGTGAACACACACCCGGAGCAGTGGGCAGCCATTTATGCTGCAGCGCCCGGGGAGCAGTTGGGGGTTCGGTGCCTTGCTCAAGGGCACCTCAGTCGTGGTATTGAGGGTGGAGAGAGCGCTGGACATTCACTCCCCCCACCTACAATCCCTGCCGGCCCGAGACTCGACTACTAAATGTAAATGTAAATGTATTGATCTAATTACATTTACAAATGACTAAATGTAAATGTAAATTAACTGTCCCCAACTGAGCAAGCCAGAGACGACAGTGGCAAGGAACCAAAACTCCCTCTGTGACAGAATGGAGAAAAAAAAACCTTGGGAGAAACCAGGCTCAGTCAGGGGGCCAGTTCTCCTCTGGCCAGGATGTTATTGTTTATTTATTGTTTTAATTAAAATTTTAAATGTATAAATGTATTATTTTTCTATTTTTATATTGTTGCATTTTCTAACAATAATAGTATTATGTAATTCGGTATTTTATAATATTTTTAGTTATTTGTTTTATTTTAAGTTTTATTGTATTTTAAGTTGAGGTCTTCACTGGGGATATGTCCCCGGGGCTCATCCAGGTGTCTGGCCTCCGCCGATGATCAGGGTCACATACATCATCTTCCGGCGCCGATCCACCATCTGATCCGGACACGGACTGAGAAACAGAATAAGAAAGAAACAGACAAATATTAGCGTAGATGCCATTCTTCTTATGATGTAACGAGTACACCATGTGTTATGGGGAGTGTCCCCGGTTCCGGTTGATCTAATTAATGCAGCCTAACAATCCTTTAACGGATTTGAATAATAGAAGTGTATTAGTGTGTTATGTGTAAGCCAGGTTAAAGAAATGTGTCTTTATTCTAGATTTAAACTGATAGAGTGTGTCTGCCTCCCGAACAGTGTTAGGTAGATTGTTCCAGAGTTTGGGTGCTAAATAGGAAAAGGATCTGCCGCCCGCAGTCGATTTTGATATTCTAGGTATTATCAAACGGCCAGAGTTTTGAGAACACAGCGGACGTAGAGGACTATAATGTGATAAGAGCTCTACTGAGGAGCTAAGCCATTCAGGGCTTTATAATTAATTAACAATATTTTAAAATATATAAGATGTTTGATAGGGAGCCAATGCAGTGTTGACAAAACTGGGCTAATATGGTCGTACTTCCTGGTTCTAATAAGGACTCTAGCTGCTGCATTTTGGACCAACTGTAATTCGTTAGCGAACAACCACCCAATAAAGCATTACAATAGTCTAACCTTGAGGTCATAAACGCATGAATTAGTATTTCTGCATTTGACGTTGAGAGCATAGGTCGCAATTTAGAAATGTTTTTGAGATGGAAAAACACAGTTTTACAGATGCTAGAAACATGGCTTTCAAATGAAAAATTGCTATCAAACAGCACACCTAGGTTCCTAACTGATGAAGAAGAATTGACATAGCAGCCGTCAAGTGTTAGATAGTGTTCTAGGTTATTACATGTGGGGTTTTTAGCTCTGATAATTAACACCTCTGTTTTTTCAGAATTTAGCAGTAATTAGTTACTCGTCATCCAGTTTTTTATATCGACTATGCATTCTCACATTTCTCAATGTGGTGTGGGCCGCGAAGAAATATAGAGCTGAGTATCATCAGCATAACAGTGAAAGCTAACACCATGTCTCCTGATAATATCTCCCAAGGGTAACATGTAAAGCGTGAAAAGTAACGGCCCTAGTACTGAGCCTTGAGGTACTCCATACTGCACTTGTGATCGATATGATACCTCTTCATTCACTCCTATGAACTGATGGCATTCAGATAAGTTTGATTTGAACCATGCTAATGCACTTCCACTAATGCCAACAAATGTTCTAGTCTATTTAAAAGAATGTTGTGGTCGATAGTGTCGAACGCAGCGCTAAGATCCAGTAGAACTAATAAAGAGATACAACCACGATCAGATGATAGAAGCAGGTCATTTGTAACTCTAACGAGAGCAGTCTCAGTACTATGATACGGTCTGAATCCTGACTGGAATTCCTCACAAATACTATTTTTCTCTAAGAAGGAATATAATTGCGAGGATACTACCTTTTCTAGTATCTTTGACAGAGAAGGGAGATTTGAGATCGGTCTGTAATTAACTAGATCTTCGGGGTCAAGTTGTGTTTTTTTAATGAGAGGCTTAATAACAGCCAATTTGAAGGTTTTGGGGACATATCCTAATGACAGTGATGAATTAATAATAGCTAAAAGAGGCTCTATGACTTCTGGAAGCAGCTCTTTTAGTAGATTAGATGGAATAGGGTCTAACATACATGTTGTTGGTTTAGATGATTTAACAAATTTAAACAATTCTTCCTCTCCTATAGTAGAGAATGAGTGGAATTGTTCCTCAGGGGATTTATAGTGCACTATCTGATGTGATACTGTAGCTAACGGCTGCATGATTACAATTTTACCTCTGGTAGAATCGATCTTGGAAGTAAAGTGGTTCATAAAGTCATTACTGCTGTGCTCTTGGGAAATGCCAACACCTATTAATGCTTTATTTTTCGTTACTTTAGTTACTGTATTGAATAAATACCGTCGGTTATGTTTGTTTTCTTGTAGAAGAGATGAAAAGTAATCAGATCTAGTAGTTTTTAATGCTTTTCTGTAGGATAGGGTATTTTCCCTCCAGGCTATACGAAATACCTCTAGTTTTGTTTTCCTCCATCTGCGCTCCATTTTCCGGGCTGCTCTCTTTAAGGTGTGAGTGTGCTCATTATACCACGGAGTCAGACTGTTTTCTTTGATCTTCCTTAAGCGTAAAGGAGCAACTGTATCTAAAGTGCTAGAAAAGAGAGACACATCACAGTCTTAGTGTTTCTACTGTAATTCATTTGCCTTTCTCTCTCTCTCTCAAATTATGACAGTTTAGGGACTTTGAGTGCCCTCAATTAACCATTTACTATTTTTTTTTAATAATTTTCATGCAGTATTTGAAAATTTTATTATAAATGAATTGCTGCAAGGTTAAAGTACATTTGACATAATATACTAGGAAAATTTATGTATCTAATTATTTATCTTTATTATTTTTTTTGAGTTTCTGAACTGCTCTGAAGTCATATTGAAGACTTTAATTTTGTAGTATACATAAATATAGCACATGATTAATCTTTGCAGACTGATCTGCGAAATCACTATGTTGCATTTAAGTTGCAAAAATTGTCATTCCTACACACCATAAACACTGGTACAGGATTACAACTGTGCTAGAATTAAGTCAGATAGTTCTGAAACCACTTTTACACTTAGGAAATGATTATAAAAAGCTGCTACTTCAAAAGACCTAATGCTACTAAAACCAAACATAAAACCAGAGGCACTTTCAACCTCTGCTATAGCAGCCAAACCAAGATAAGCATGTGCGTTTCCTAGACACACACCACATAAATATACTCATAGCTTGCTGAGTTTAACACAGAGGCAGTAAGACAGAGATCATAGTGTGTACAACAAAAAAATAACTTATTTTTATTTGAAAGACATCTGTTTAAAAACGGTTTTACAAAAGTGTCAGAAGCTGACAAGTGGAAGTGAAAAAAAAACCTGAAATGGTGATATTAAAGAGGGGATTATGTCTCTTGCTGATGGAGCAAGAGAGAGAGCATGAGTGTAAGAAAGGGAGGGAAAGCAGTCATTTTAATAGCCTGCACACCACTAAAAACAGTTAAGGACTTAGACATCTTGGTCAATACCATCTGCTTCAAATGAAAAAAAAAACAACAAAAAAAAAAATGCAGTATCATAGGGATGAGACACACTGAGGAAAAAAACTGATTAATTAATCTCATTCTAAACAAATTATTTGGCATAAATGGGACCTGATTAGTCATTTTTATTCTGGAGTGCAGCCATGCTACAACTCAAATTTATTTATAGAACACCCATATTCTTGACTAATTTCATCCCATAATTGCACGGCTCACTGTTTATCCTTGAAGAGTTTGGGGAACTAACCTACACAACACATTTCTTTGTGTTTAAACTGGATTTACTCTACTCTATTCCCACTGGCAAGAAAAACACCGTCACTGTCTTTTGCAGATTTTCCTGAGTGACTGTCAAGTAGTTGAGAGAAAATGGCCATGTTGTTTGGTATAAAACGCCACATATAGTGTGTGTAATCAGATATTTTGTGTAAAAATTTAATTTTGAGCAGTGGACACAGAACACCAATCAGTCTGATTAGTCTTCTTATGGACATTTCAGTGCTTCAGGATAGATGGTGATTAGAAAGTTCACTTGGAGGGATTGATTGTTAAAAAGACAAAAAGCAGTCTTTGAGTCTTCAATTGATGAGTGGCAGAGAGAAAAACAGAACACCTGCTTATTTATTTGCTGCGCAAGGACACCAGTATATAGTTTAGGAGAGTTTTGTTGTAGTGACCGAACACTTGTGATACTAATTAAATATGGAGCATGTCAGTGACTTATTATTAGTTAGAACAGGCAAGCTGGCATAGTTAATTACGAGAAGAAACCAATCAGAGGTTGCAGGAAGAGGCCCAGAGTTCCCAGCACACACACCAGCACAAAGACCCAAAGGAAGATACGGTCAATCACCATGGCAACATATTTCCAATCATCCTCCACCTAAGAGAGAAAGGGCATACAATAAAACAGAGAAAAAGAGGAGAGATGGAAGGTTAATAAATGAAAGAAAAGAGAGGTTAGAGGTAACAGGGAAAGAAAATGAGAGAAAGAAGGAAAATTTGAACATGAGAAAGCAAGGTAAATGGAGGAGAAAATGGCAAGGAGATGATAAGAATGAGTGAAAAGCAGGTCTGCTGACTGTCCAGAATGCTTTATTCACACTACACGGGGATAAGCTAAATTATATTGTGCTACTATAAGCGGAGCTACGCGAAACATTTTCTCTCCACATATTTAGGCACTGGGTGCATTACAATGCTAATGTGATTCAGTAGTGAGGCTCTGAGCCAAGTGAAGATGAAGGATGAAGTGGTGAGGCTTTCCATATCAAAGTGTGATGTCTCCATTGAGGGATCTAAAGCACTTATTGTCAGTGAAGCACTCAGTAAACATTTCCACTGAGAGCAGCTGAGTCTTTTCCGTAAGCTTATGCTAGATGTCTGTGATGAAAAACCTGTCCTTGTGATGGCATTACAGCCAAAGCATGACATGATGTTGGAATTTGAGTCATATCCATTATCCAATGGGCAATGCGGTTGTTTATTATGAAGACATTATGACGTGTGACAGATTGGGTGCATGCCTTATCATGTGAGTAAAGGTACAGTTAAGCAAATAATTACTTTTCCCAGAGGGAAACAGGGTACAACACATTGACTTTTGGAAATCAGACCAGAAATGGGTGCCTGAAAATCCATTAACACACAGTGATGCCAGGTAGCTACATCCACCAGGCAGGAATACAAATACTCCTGTGTACGTCATTCCTATCGTTCAAGGATGCGTTTACGGTAGCTAAGGTGGAGAGGGACTGTGATGTGTTGAACATTGTTCCCCTGATTCTGGGACAGTTGTTATGTATTCATAGTTATATATAGTTGCTCTGCTCTATGCAACACATTGACTACAGGACCAATGCTCACACCCAATGAATCTAGCAAATATAAAACAGAAATTAATACGACAGCTCAGAAACAGCCATCCCACGAGTTGAATGACTGTGCACTCCCTCAGGCTGTTACATGCCAAGAGCCTCCACAATTCAGTGAGAGAGAGATGTTTCTTAGGCTGCAAATGTACAATGAGCCGGACTGGCAAAACAGACAAAGAGTTGATCAAACAATCTGAAAGGTCCTAGACATACAGTTGAATAGTTAATGTGATGCACCTCACATCTCTCAAGGGAACCCCACAGATTTCCTTATGATATGCTGAAAGTCCTGCAAGACTTTCAGTTGTTAAAAAAAGAATGAAAAAGAAAGACTTTTGTAGAGAAGGCTTTACCATTATGAACTGTAGAAACAACACTCAGCCCACAACACTGACCTCAAAAGCCCAAAGCTCTGGTCAGGGATGCATAACTTCCCCTTTTGGTTGGCTGAGCAGATCTGTACGCAAATAGGAAACACCAAGGCTGTTCTAATAGAAGTTTGATGATGTCAGCATACCATGTTTTTGATGGTACAAAAAGAAATGCATAAATGAATAGCCTTGGGCCACTGATGCGCGGATGCATCTTTCCTAGAGAAGCACACTGATCTGTTTTGGTATACCTCACACCTCACATTTCCGCACAATTCGAAGAGACCTATACTGACATAGAAGATCTGTGTTCACCCTTGAAGATGCCATTCCCTGACGTAAGGTCCTCCCCTGTAAAGGAGGTCCGTGCCTGCTTGGCGCAGAGGTCCCATTTAGTTTATGTAAGACACAACAGTTGTATTGTCTGTTCTGATCAGAACATGCTGACCTGTATAATGGGAGAAAAAAGACCACCAGTAATTCTAAGAAGTGTAGCTTGTGTAACTAGTTACACCCCTCTAGGACAGTGATTTTCAATCGTGTTCCTCGAGGACCCACTGCTCTGCACATTTTGCATGTCTCCCTTATCTGACACACTCATTTGAGTTCATGGAGCTCTTTCCTAATTAGCTGATGATCTGAATCACATGTGTAAATTAGGGAGACATGCTAAATGTGCAGAGCTGTGGGTCCCCAGGAACAAGTTTTAAAACCACTGCTCTAGGAGACATTACATGGTTCCACATTCCGGTGCTTTTTGTCACTATTTGGCAAAACAGAGCCCCGTGGAACTCCCTGTGTAAAAAGGGATCCTTCCATGGGCCTAGAGATGTCACTCCCACCATCCTGTGAATAGGATATACACAGATGGCTGGAAAAAACTGAGGACTGAAAAGCTTACACCAACATGAAGCCTAATTTGACTTCTGCTATCATAGGGGCCATCAGCCCAAGTAGACACGCAAGTACAATTTGCTGCCCAGCTGACTCTAATGTGACTAATCTCTGCTGGGATGGAAAAGCTCTGCATGTGGATCCAAATTCCATGTCAAGGAATAATAATTTTGGCAGTGTGTTTATCCAGAGAGCACAATTCCTTATAGTCAATGTGTTGTACCGAGTCGATTGACTGAATGGTAATCACTTTACCTCTTTGGCTTTGTTGCGGCTCCTCATGTTCTCAGCAATGTACTTCACACTCTCAATAGCCTGTTTGATCTCCGGTGACACCACAGAGAAAGCCACGACCGTGTTAATAGCCTGTGGACTCAACTGACGACTCACTTTCCCACAATCCCCCTCAGTTGCCTCTTTCATTGGGTGACATGGGCATCCGCCTTTCTTTCCTTCTAATGCTGCTTTCCCTTCTCCAAATTCCAAAGAGTTCATTGCTCCCTGCTGAGATCCACTGTTTTTCCTCTTCTTTCCCTCTCCTCCTCGTCCTGCTCCAGTCCCGGACGAGCCCCCACTTTCTACTCCTCCTTTTCCAGATGACTCTGATAGATCGAGAGGTCGACGCATGAGCATAATGCGGGGTAAAGCTCGGAGGAAGACGGTACGGACCCAGCTAGGCATAGTGTGGGTCATAGGGGTGCGATAGTGCACATTCAATACAAAGACGGTGATGACAATGGAGAGGGTGACAAAAATCATGGTGAAGAGAAGGTACTCGCCTATCAGAGGGATCACGAGTGAGGTGGACGGGATGGTTTCCGTAATGACAAGAAGGAACACAGTGAGAGAGAGGAGTACAGAGATGCACAATGTCACTTTCTCACCACAGTCTGATGGAAGGTAGAAGACGAGAACTGTCAGAAAGGAGATTAGGAGGCAGGGGATAATAAGATTGATAGTGTAGAAGAGGGGCAGTCGCCGTATGTAAAAACTGTAGGTTATGTCTGGGTAGATCTCTTCACAGCAGTTGTACTTGATGTCATGCTTATAACCGGGTGCATCAATGATCTCCCACTCTCCACTCTCCCAGAAGTCTTTAAGGTTTACCTTTGAGCCAATAAGTACCAGGTCAATCTTGGCCTTGTCATATGTCCAGGAGCCAAACTTCATAGAGCAATTCTGATAGTCAAAGGGGAAGTATGTTATGTCCATAGGGCAGGATGATTTGAAGATTGCAGGAGGAACCCAAGTGATGGTTCCATCATATTTCAAAAGAGCTTTGGTTTTGTCCTCCACCAAGAAGTCCCCAACAGCACTGTGTCAGAAAAAGAACATTTGAATGTTATTACATTCATTCTTTCATATTTGCATTCATGTTTCATTTCTCAGAGTGCTAGCTCTGATCATGTTCATTTGCCTCAAAACAAAAAATGACCTGGAAATATGCCCACAATTACTATAAACTTAAATTCCTAGAAGTTGAAAGTTAGGTTAGAAGACTCCACTCACTTGTTGTAAAGTACAATGTCAGGCCTCCAGATTTTATTTGATGGGACTCTGATGAACTCAATTCCATCAAACTCTGCAGGTGACCACTTCAGCTTGTAGTCATTCCATATCTATGATAAAATAAAATAAAAATACATTTTTAATTTTATGCTTAAACCATAAGATGAAGATTAATGCAAATGCTTCAAACTTTGGTGCCCATACAAATGACACAGTTTTAATCTGGCAACTACTGTACACTTGTATGTGTACATCTGTCATCTGTGCCCTTTCACAGCCTTTATTTTTGTATGTTCATTTCTCCATCAGCAGTGAAAAAAGAAAGCACATTTTCTGCTTGAGCAGGCATGTTGTTTATTGAGGCTTGTAAACAAATGTTTATACTAAGGTGTAAATGTGTACAATAGTCTATTTGCAGAGCTGTGCTTTTGTGCCCATTTCTGTTTCATTTTGTTGTTTGTTGACATGTCTGTGTAGAGATATGTTATTAGGACTGCTGATCTCTCTGTGTTCAGTGATATCAAGCATCCTGCTATCAGGCATTACACAGACTTATTGAACAATACTACAGGGCTTAACAAAAGCACATACACACTCTCAGAAAAAAATCAACAAATTTTCATCCAAATCCAGAATCCTCCTCAGCTAGGGCAACACACTCTTCGTAACAATGTATCACACACAATGAATCACACACACACAAATCACTCTCAACTATAAACACAATATGCTGATTTAATCAATAAGTTCAACAGTAATTCTGGAGCATGTTGTACTCATTATTGTAGTACTGAAAACATGTACAGTATCTAAGTAATAACTAAGCAGACAGTCACACAGAATAATAAAGTACACAAATATTTTCAGTATGACATAAGAACATAGCACTTCAGACATATAAAGCCAAGTTCATTTCCTGCATGTACTGTATCTTCATGCCTAGAGGATGAAAAATAGGTTTGCTAAATAAATAAGTTCACTAAATAACTAAGAAAACAATCTTTGCTGACTGTGAAATAACAGTAGTTTATTATTATTCTGCTGGTTATTAAAAAAAGGGAAATGTTTGATCTAGTTAGACTAGACTCTTTTTGCACATATATTACCATCTTTTTAACCTCTTTCTTTCCATTCATGTTTGGAGATAGGCCTAACTACTGTGCTACCTTTACGTTTTTTATTATTTACATAACTTTTCTTTTTCATGGTGTCCTGTTTCCACCTACTCATCTGCTCCATGTATATATGTAGCCTACTGTGTTGTTCTTCACCTGCATTACTCAACCCCATCCTTTGTATGTTTATGCTATACACATTTTCTTGTTACATTCTTACTGGCAGGGGTATGAGACACAAAGGGCCTATTTACACCTGGTCACTTCATGTGTTTTCTCTGATCGGATATCTATCTGATTTGTTAAAACGTTTCCATTTACACTTGGCCACATAAATGTGTCTTCGCAAAACGGATAGAAATCCAGTCTTCAATTCCCACGCTATATGTAAATTTAAAGGAGTTCACATTAACGAAAGAGCAGATAAGTGCTGCATTTTATTCATTATCAGCTAATTTCAATATCAAAGACCGCAACAGGAGAGAGCGCGGCATCAGCACTGGAAAGACAGGTTAGTCTCACTACTTTTAATGAAGATGATTGTGTGTTGAGCCTCTGTGAATTACTTTCAGTTTCATTTGTGGCAGTTTGCGTATCGGCTTGCTGAAGAGATACTCAGCTACTCATCCGCGGCGATGTGTGTTGCATTAGCGCTGTCATATCTGACTATAACATGCCATATAACTTTTAAAATGCTCTCACACGTGTATTATTTTAATATTTTGGGAGGAGTAAAACTTGCATATGTGGTTTCGACAACCGGATGCATTCACACTTGTCCAGTTTCATCTGGAATGCGGCCCAGACCACCTCCTGAAGTGGTTTGAGCGATCGGATTTAAATGTGTCTCAAAAGCGTTTTGGAGGGCATTTACATCTGGTCTTTTCATGATCAAAGAAAACGCATGAAGTGACCAGGTGTAAACAGGCCCAAAGAAGATTAGATCTTTGTGTTAACACAAACATGTGCACAAGGCCTACATGCTGCACACAAAAATCACTTACATGTCTCAGCCAAAGATTTGTTTCCATGATCTGATTTACTTCATCCTAGAGAGAGAAAGACACAGTCAGGGGCAAAGACAGAAACAATCAGAAAAAAAGAAAGACAACCATCCTCTATTATTTAGAATGGAACATGTTCTGGCCATAAAATCAATACAGTTCTTGTCTAATGGGAAAGAGAGGTCTGACAAGAAAAGGGGTTTGGAGGTACTTTGGAGTACTTTCATCTACTAGTTTCAAGTCATTCATCACAGTACCCTCAACAGTACTAATAGGTCCTACATATTCACAAGAAAAATCTGAAAAAAAGGTTGTTGAGCAAATTTTCCTTAATCCTGTGAGTGTCATGATACGTGCAGTGAAATGAAGCGAGAACTCAAGTGCAGGGAAATGGTGGTTTAATTATAAAAGAAACAAAAACACAACATAAATTCCCCCGAGGGGAAAAACAGGCAGACTAAGCAATACAACGATCAGGATCTAGAAACACACAGGACTTACTGCACATCACATTAGACAACGTGGCCGAACAGGACTGCAAACACCAGGATCATTTAAAGGAGACAAACAAGGAGGAACCAGGTGTACACACTGAGACAATTAGGGAATAACAAGGAGGGCGGGGTCAAACAATCAACCGGGGAACACATGGAACAATCACAACACAACCCCATGTGCTCAGACAAGACAGTGACATCTGGTGGCCAACCAGGGCACACCCACAGGATACGTGACACTACCCCCCAACAAAGGAGCAGCTCCCAGATGCTCCATCTGCAACACTAAGACGACACAAAAACATGAAAAATGAAAATACAAAATGTCAAGAAGGGAGGTGGGCAAGAGACGGATCAGGGGGAGGGATGGTGGGCCAGGCCCGTGCAGAGGCAGGGGGCCCGCAGACCAAGGCAGAGCAGGAGACCAGAACAGATCCGGAGGGACGGACCAGGGGGTTTCCGGCCCAACAGGAACCCCAGCGCACGGCCAGGGTGGGGCCGGAGGGACAAGCCAGGCAGTGAGTTTACGAACGGCCTCTGTGGCCGTGACAGGGCAGACAGTCAGTTCAGAAACGGCCTCTGTGGCCGTGACAGGGCAGACAGTGAGCTCAGGAACGGCCTCTGGCAGGGTAGGGAGCTCGAGTGGAGCCTGCAGGGCGAGAAGTTCGGGTAGAGCCGGCAAGGCGAGGAGCTCGTGTGGCGCCGGCAGGGCAAGGCGCTCGGGTGGCGCCGGCAGGGCAAGGAGTCTGGGTGGCGCCGGCAGGGCAAGGCGCTTGGGTGGCGCCGGCAGGCCGAGGAGTCTGGGTGGCGCCGGCAGGGCGAGGAGCTTGGGTGGCGCCGGCAGGGCGAGGAGCTTGGGTGGCGCCGGCAGGGCGAGGAGCTTGGGTGGCGCCGGCAGGGCGAGGAGCTTGGGTGGCGCCGGCAGGGCGAGGAGCTTGGGTGGCTCTGGCACGACCTCCTGGCCAGCAGTGAGCTCCTGGGTAGCCTCCTGGCCTTGTGGGACGGAGAAGGCCTTCCTCCGCCTCTTCCTCCGTCTCCGGGAGCGGGGCGCCGCTGCGGCATCTTCGGCCACCACTAGGGGATTGAGAGCGGGCACCGCCGCCTCGGGAGCGCTGTGAGCGGGCACCGCCGCCTCGGGAGCGCTGTGAGCGGGCACGGCCGCCTCGGGAGCGCTGTGAGCGGGCACGGCCGCCTCGGGAGCGCTGTGAGCGGGCACGGCCGCCTCGGGAGCGCTGTGAGCGGGCACGGCCGCCTCGGGAGCGCTGTGAGCGGGCACGGCCGCCTCGGGAGCGCTGTGAGTGGGCACCGCCGCTTGGAGATGCGCCAAAAACTCCACAAACTCCCCAAAAGTCAAGCGGCCCAGCCCCCTCATCCACTCCTCATCGAGTGGCTCCTCCAGGGCCAGGTTAAAAAAGTCCTTGAGAGCCGCATCGTTGTAGCCCAAACCCTCTGCTGCCTCACAGAACGTCAGGGCAAATCTCCTCACGTCAGTGCCCCTCTGACGGAGGGATCGCAGCGTCCTGACCTGGAGGATCCGTGAGTAGCGAGGGTTCCTCACGTTAGCGGCTGGAGGATGGTGTGGATCCATTCCCCGCTGAGTTCTCAGTGTCGGCCACGTTCTGTCATGATACGTGCAGTGAAATGAAGCGAGAACTCAAGTGCAGGGAAATGGTGGTTTAATTATAAAAGAAACAAAAACACAACATAAATTCCCCCGAGGGGAAAAACAGGCAGACTAAGCAATACAACGATCAGGATCTAGAAACACACAGGACTTACTGCACATCACATTAGACAACGTGGCCGAACAGGACTGCAAACACCAGGATCATTTAAAGGAGACAAACAAGGAGGAACCAGGTGTACACACTGAGACAATTAGGGAATAACAAGGAGGGCGGGGTCAAACAATCAACCGGGGAACACATGGAACAATCACAACACAACCCCATGTGCTCAGACAAGACAGTGACATCTGGTGGCCAACCAGGGCACACCCACAGGATACGTGACAGTGAGTGAGTGAGTGAGTCAGTCAGTATAATCTATAATCCAGGAATATGTTCTCTAGAGTGGTGGGTTATGGCTTGTTAATCTCTCAGGTGTCTGTTTCTGTGAAGCGAGAATAAAAGGTGTGCTGATAATCTTGGCCGCTTTCCCTGGTGAAGTGGAAATTTAATCCAGGAGTTTTAAGAGAAGTGCTGATTTGTATGACGCCGGGGAAAGCACAGAGTCTGCACTACTTCCTGTAACAGTGGGGCACTAAGGCTTTTAACTCAATTGCTCTCTCTGACCACAGTAAATGAAACAAAAAGCCTTCAGAACAACTGAAAACAGCACAGAATTCCACTCACAGTGGAGAAATTCCATTTTTTTCCACACACTATTATCTTTATAAAGACGTCAAAAGTGCTTTTGTGCTTGTATTTGTTTGAGCTTAAATTTGTACATTTTAACTAATGTGGACTAGAATCCTCTAGTGTTTGACACTATTTTCTCAGCTTTGCTTGATTCTTTTAACAAGCATAAAATAATATGGTGATTCGTAAGAGTCCATTCTTTAGAAAAATATTCACGAAGATGCACAAATAATGAAAGTCTGGCCATTATTGATAAGTTTATATTATGTCAGATAATAGTCAATATTCAATATCAACATTTGTTTTCTAAATAAATGTTACAAAAAATAATAAAAAGTAAAATCCTAAACAATCCATTGTTTTAAATGCAAAAGTGAATTTAGGCATCACAACATTATAATGTACAGTACAATATGAAAAATATGTATTCATATTGAGATTTGCTAACAATTACATTTAACATTCAATTGGTTTTGAATGTTAGATTATGGAACATTAAATCTAAATGTAAAAATAGGAAATAAAATGTGTACAATATGAACAATATCCAGTATTTTTTATTAATATAAAAAATTCTAATAATGGCTAATACTTCAAAAACACTAATATTGGTTAATAATGTAATATATTGTGTAACCCTTGTAATACTAATAGAAATTCAGGTCAAGAAACAATTTTACATGGCTTAAATCTCATCTCAAACCCAATGTTTGGACAAGAAGCAGGTTAAGTATTTTGAGGCAGTGGATACTGGTTTTCTTACCACTTTAACAAGCTGTGAGATGGAGACCTCAAACTCCACTGTGACGGGGTCAGACACATTTTCCACTGGCCGAATGAACTGATTATACCTCCTGAATAAACGACGAAACAGCCTGTCTTCTCCTTTAGATGAGAAACAATCTGCACATACAGAGATAAACACACACGCACAGGAATAGAAATGTACTTTATTATGCAGTGCACTGGGTGGGACCCAGGGTTAGGCTTCATTCATAATGCAGTGTGTGGCGAAATAGGAACTACAGAGAACGAGGCACATGCTATATTCAGTATCAGGAGTGCTATACATCAGCAACAGTGGTTGAGTGATATCCAGTGCACAATCCATTGACAAAGCTGCCAGTCGTCCAACAACAGTTGTTGTCTTCTGTCAGAATCTCAAAATCGTCAAATAATTTTATACCTGTATATTCTGAAGAGCCTCAATTTCAAACAATCAGCATTATGTGGTCAGCTATATTAATGCATTTGATAAAGCAAAATTGCATTGTTTTTTGTGGCTATGCCCACACTCTTGTTTCTTGCTTTATATTTTGAATGTGTGTTTTTGTAAATATGTGTTGCTTTTAGCACATTCCTCAGGGTCAGAGCCACTGTCCTACCAGACTCTCTAAGTGCACCAAACATAGCTCTCAAGGTTAGAGGTCATCATCAACTATTACCAAAGAGACCAGGTGTGGTCAAGTGGAAAATGGAATCACTTTAAAATAATGCACTCTGATGGAGCTAGACATGTCTGAAGGAATGCTAAAGAACACGGGAGAATTCAAGAACAGGTTAAGGTCGACTTTTACTTTAAACGTGATCAAATATTTCACTGCATAGGACTAGTTAGTTTGTAACTTTGAACTTAACTTGTTTACACCAATTTCTCTTAAGGCAAATCTAATAGGATACTGGTCGAAAGTGTAATCACATATGACGTTTGACTTTACTGATGCAAAAAGTATAAACAGAAGCAATGTAAGTTACATAATTTGCTCACCAATGGATCCTCTGCAGTGAATGGGTGCCATCAGAATGAGAGTACTAACAGCTGATAAAAACATCACAATAGTCAACGTAATCAACACAACTTCAGTCCATCAATTAATGCCTTGTGAAGTGAAAAATCTGTGTTTGTAAGAAACAAATCCATTATTAAAGCATTTTAACTTTAAACTAATGCTTCTGGCCAAATACATAATAATTACATAAATACATAATAATTCATAATAACACTTCCTCCAAGTGAAAAAGTCCATCGCCTGTTGTGCTTTCACATCAAAATCCACCATCATATCTGTTTAGAATAGTGCTTGATATGTGCATATTTCTCTCCTGATTCAGACGAGGCATCTTTTTCACTAAAGAAAGCAATATTATGGATACTGTACAAACTTTTACATTATGCAATATTATACAAACACTCAGCTTTACACTTAATGGACTGAAGTTAAGTTATATTTATGGGCTTTTTATTCCTTTATTATTCAGATAGGACAGTCAAGAGGTGACAGGAAGCATTGGGCATAGAGAGGGGAGGGGACCTCGAAATGGGAATTGAACTCGGATCGCCGTGAGCAAAGTTGCACTGTATATGTCAGCACACTAACCACGAGGCTTTCGCCGCCAACTTGTAATGTTTTTAGCAGCTGTCATTTTGATGGCCCACTGCAAAAGATCCAGTGGTGAGTAAGTGATATAATGCAAAATTTCTTCAAATTTGTTCCAGTGAACAAGCAAAGTCAAATTTATCTTGAAGGTAAGGGCACGAAGGTAAGTAAACGTTCAGCAATTTTGGGTAAACTGTTCCTTTAAGATTTAAGTTAAGAATTTTAAGTTTTATGCTATAGCGTAGCTGTCATGTGAAAAACACAAGATGTGTGGAGAAAGTATACTGAATTGTGTTATATGTGGTTTCAAGAAATAATGTAATCATAATCGGGGACATTATGCCCCGTATAAGCTTCGGTGATATAACTGCTCCATAGATTGACTTTAGCTGCATTTTGTACACAATCCTTTGCAGTTATGACCTCTGTAAACATCTAGCAAAAATAGAATAGGACTGAATGCAGTGAGTCTTTTAGAAAATCAGTTGCCATGAATTTAAACACCCAAACACATTCATGTACACTGAGAGTTCAATGCTGCTGTCTCACGCATGTATGGCTCTTACTTTCCTCTTCTAATTACTTCAACTAGTTAACTCTCCAATGGCCCCCTCCGTTAATGGGGTTAGCCAAGGATAGCAAGGCCCTGCTTCCATTAATTAAACAGACTTAACCTTCATTCAAATACATAAGATACAAAGTGGAGAGTTGAAGTTTAGAGTTATTTTTTCTGAACCCCATCAAACTTAAGATAACCCTTTTAAATTAAAGTAGAACAGTGTCCACATGGACCAAAAAGTCTCTTAAAGTTGAACTCTTAAACAGACCCTGGTGGGAAACTTAATAGTCCACCATGAATGAAATAATTTTTTTTGATTTACTTACCCTCATGCTGTTACAAACTTTGACTTTTTTACTTCTGAAGAACACAAAATAGAAGATATTTTGAAAAATGTTGATAAACAAGTTTACTGCTATTGACTTCCATTGTATGATCAAAATAAATATCTTTCAAATATACACACTGATATGAGGGTGAGTAAACTTTTGGGTGCACAATCTCTTTTAAGAAATGTTTTTAACTATACATTATTGTCTAGTGAGTTTGGAAGTTCCCTTTCAGACGTTAAACATAACAGCTCCGTTCCCTCCTTCTACATAACTGAGATGATTCTGAGTATTTACTAAAACTTACAAAGCAGGAAATATTTGCCAATTGATGATATGTTGTATTAACACTCTCAGTCAAAAACAAAAATAAAACAGGATCCATTTCATGTCTAAGATACTACTCACAAAATCTGGCAATTACATCGTATTTATTCATTTCAGAGTCCAATTCACATAAAAACGTAAGAACGGAGCAGAGAAGATGTTATCGTAAATGCAAGAGAGCTCTTAGTGGCCACAATGAGAATGGAGGCTGGTCAAAAATAGCAGCGGTACTTACGTTAAAATTACAGTTCATAACAGTTAAACCCAACACATTTGATTTGGTCCACTGGATTCAGCACTGAAGCCCATTAAAATTGCAATTACATCAAAAAAAAAAAGGTATGAGTCACTGTGGAATTTTTTCCCTCTTTACTGAAATTAGTTTTTTAGAAAAAATAAAGTACCTGAGATTGTGCATGTGCTGCACTTCCTTTATCCTCTAACAGAGATGTTACACCTTGTGGCCTTACACATTATTTGTAAATTTGTATTCCTGAGCACAGGGTATGATGAAACTCCAACAAGGCATATAACAGAGTTTTGTTAAAGGGATTGGTGATATATATAAATATTCACAAGGTATGAACAATGATTTTACTAGTGATACTACAAAAATATTATAGCATCAATAGCATCTTTATTTTACATTTCAATGGCAAAAATATAGTTAGTTTTTTTATAACTGGAGTTGGTTACACTTTATATTAAGGTGCCCTTGCAGTGTAATTATACGTTTCTGAACTGAGTAATATTAATTAACTACATGTACTTACTATATGGTTAGGGTTAGGATCAGGGTTTGGCTTAGGGTTACTTGCATGTAACCTTCCATAATTTATTGATATTATAATAGTAAGCACACATAACATGTGGACACCTTAAAATAAAGTGTTACCCTGGATTTTTCTTGCATTAAACATTTTGGCAAAGCCAAGATATCCATCTTAAATATCATAGAAATGCTATATATTTTTTTAACAATAGGCCTACCACCCGACCTTGCTAGTACAATAACATATTATCCAAACCGGTTTGCTGAAGATCAGAGAAACACACAAACAGCAGCAACAGTGATGAAGAATGTTCAATCAGTTGGAAAGACTAAAGAGTCATCTGTGATAATATAAAGCCATGTGTGTAAGTCACTCATGAACTGCTGCTGAGCACATATGCCCTCATTTAGAAGTAATGAGAGAGAGAGCTCTTCCTCTCAAAGTGAGCGGGACACTAAGTGTTTTTCTCTGTCAGTGGAGGAAAAGCATTACAGATAGAATCAGACAGGTGAGCTGTTCTTGTTGCCCAGAGACTTGAGCCTGCAGCAGCACACACACGCCTGTTCCCCACAGCAAACTGTGTGCTTGTGTTTGTGTGTGTGAGGTGCTGTCAGGACATGCGTCACTGTCTGTGCATGTGGTGCACATGTGTATGTGCACGCTATCTCGAACAAAGAGTATGGGTGACGTGTGTCTATGTGAGTTTGTGACTAATTCTGAACGCAGGAAGAATGACACTAAGCCACCTGGAAATCTTCATATTTTCAGCACTGTTATCCATTCTAAGGTAAGCTTCTCTGATAGTCTCGAGGCAAACTTAGGGCAATCATAATTTCTTCTCTCAATTCACCCTACATATGAACTGGAGCATTACCTCATATCACAGTGAAACATCAAATTGTGCAACTGCAGGGTCCTGGGGCTCTAAGACCTTTGACATCATCTATAAAAACCAGCCTCAGGAAGGCAGAAGTAATAGAGGTGGCAAAGCTTGGATGAAAAAGAAAGAAAAAGAACGGGAAACAATTCAAAATGTCTTTACACCCATTCTTGAGGTGAAGAAATTCATTTTCGCTTTTCTTTTGTTTACTTTCTCTAGCTTTCTTTCTTTTTCTCTTTTGGAGCAGAGGGGTTTGCCTCTCATAACCGTTCTCCCTGCTGGAACTTCATTGATTTCTCTCCTCAGCGCCAAAACACAGATGTGAAGCTATAGAAAAAGAGCGCTTGGGTGGATAAAAGAGCAATCCTCCCCAGAGTATGTTCCTCCCCAGAGATCTGGAAGAGATCTAACATTGTATATGTGTAAAGCCTACAGTATGAATTTGCACACACATATATATATATATATATTCACCAGTATTATGCATTGCAACACCTGGTGTGAACATGTCAATAAAATGCAAAAAAAAACTGCAATAAATATGTATAACTTAATATAAATGTTCTTTTTGCATAAAGTGACAAATACAATGAAAATATCACTTTCACAGATACTTTCATATTGGTTTATTATATTTTATAGTTGATATTTGTGATTTTTGTATGACAAAAGTAATATGGATCACAAAAGAGGTGCCAAGTAAAAGAAACAGGCAGATATTCTAGGCCTAGGGGTACAACCAGAGTGCCTGGCACCCTAGAATAAACTCCATGTTTCTTTTATTCAGGCAGGTTAGCAATACTTTTCTTCAGGTATTATCGATGCATTTGTTGTAGTTCACACTTGTTCTCAAGGCTCTGAAAATAAGACAAAACAAGCTTTAAATTAAGATAAAACAACTAAAAATAAAATAATAATAATAAACTTTCAAATATTTATTTTTTATTTGAAGAACCAAGGTTTCCACTGTCTCGCAAAATGTAGATATATGAGGTATTTTAGCATAATATTCAAAATTTTGGTTTAGAATTGGAAAAGTCATATAAATACTTATATGTAAGTACTGCATTTAAAATAAAACAAATGTGCAATGTTCACAAATATATTTTAAAAATATATACAGTATTCTCAAGTATAAAATTTAGTGTGTGTGTGAGACAGAAAAGTTTCTAATGCTCATTTAGTCTTTCTTTAGTCATTACATTATTTTACACGATCAAAACTATATTTGTCACTTACCTACAAAAAAACACGGCCTTACATTGTAAAACTAAACTAAACTGCCTCAAAATACATATTTTTGGCAGCTGCATCAAAGGGATTATATAGCTCATAATCTAACCCTACAAAATCTGAATTTGATTGATCTTGTGTCTAACTCTGCAGCAGGTGATAAAAGAAATAACATAATAAAATAAAAACAATTCAAACAAAAATAAGCTGTCCATCCTCATCGATGATAATAAATGGATAATTTAATGACCATTCCGTTGTAAATCATTGGCACACAAATATATAGTGCTTACCAAACCTTTGTATTTGTGCATATCTCCTGAGAAATCATAGACCTGGTGTCTTTCTCCAAACATCTCTCTCTCTCTTTCCTGCTCCTCACTTCATACAGTGGCCTTATGATCAGTCCAGCATGGAGAGAATGCTTGCAGCAAGAATGACATACAGCTGGAGTTGAACACAAGTTCATCCTCAGACAGCTTCTCCTTTCCGTGCTCAGAACAGCATAAGGAATTTAGCAATGTGAAAACTCAACAGGATGAAAACGGTGTGTTTCCTTTGAGTGTGTGCCTGCTTCTAAGTTTATCTCCAAAATGTATGACTCACACTGCATGGCAGTGACTAAAAAGTGAAGCCTCTTATTTCTTATTTAGATCCAGATTTATCAGCTACACCAAACAAGAACGACCAAACGTGCACTTGTTGCTAATTTAACGTAAACAGCTTTCTTTGAGTCGAGAAGACTGTAAATATTTCAACGCTGTGACGCACAAGCGGATGTTGAAGAAAGTGGAAAACTAAGTGATTACCACGCATTTCATTACAACAATGCCACTGGGCTCACCTACCGGTTTCATTCTACCGAAAAAGGCTTTAAAGTGTTTAAACAAAATTGTGCTATTGCTGTTGTCTAAAATAGCCTTCGGATTCCCCGCAGTTAGTGTCTCCCGAGCGAGACGAATACGCGCCCGAAACTCCGCGTTCCGCGCGCACGCCAAAAGCGTGAAGAACGGATTTGACTATATTAAAACGTAACGCTTTGGCATAAATCGTTATTAAGATTATTATCAAAACAAAATAACTCAAATATATACAGATACTAAGTGAATGTGACGGTCACGCCAACAGACTAATTACTAATTTAAATGCACAAACCTAAGACAGTCAACTTGTGTTAGGCTATATTTTGCATTAACAAAACCAAAAATTATGTCATGAATTATTTATCACCATTTTGTTTAAGCCCTTTCCCACTTAGTTTCTTACGTGGAGCAAAAAAGGGGCAGAATATTCGTGACTGGTAGCCATCGATTGCCATTCACTTTAGTTGCATCTTTTTGCATATACTGCAGTAAATAGTTACTGGGGATGTCATTCTGCTTAATAGCCTACATCTTTTTGCTTTTTCACGGGTCATACGCGTTTAGAAAACCATAAGAGTGAATGCGACAGAATTTTCATTTTGTGCGAAGTATTGCTTTAAATTACATGAGAGAACTGAGAAAATGCCCTTTAACAAACTTGGTAGGACAATAGACTAGAGCATGATTGTTCATTAATTCACGACTGACACTAATATGACTGAGCTAATACTTTATTTCGCACTTGACTATTGAAGTCAATCGGCAAAAGAGGCGCAGAGCAAATTATATTTTATAAGTTTTTGTGTTTATAAAATGTATAAATATGTTGAATACAGTGGAACTTACCTTGCGTTACCAGGACAATTAAAAGAAAAAGCAAAGTGACTCTCCCCGCAGAATTCATCGAGCGTCGCAGGTAAGGAAGTCAGTCTCCCTTTCCAAAAGAAAGTAACAAATTCGTAAAAGAATCGAAAAGGAACAAACTGTAGAAAGGATGTTTGTGGATCCCGGTTGTGTGACTGGAGTTGTGCTTTCCGCGAGCAGAAGGAGCGCGTGAGGTGGATTTGATTTCGTCCCTCCCCCTGGGCGCGCGCATCCTTCCCCACGCTCATCTTCAAGCAAGTGTAATTAATGAGCCGCACAATTACAGTGTCTTTTATACAGCAATTTAAAGAGGTAGTATTTGCAAATATGACAGTTATGTCATCATTTACCCAACTTGCTGTCTTTCACGTCCAGCTAGACTGTCTGCAGAACACCAAAGGAGGCATTTTGAAAAATGTACTTTTTGTTTATTTCCACGCGTATTGCAAATGAATGGTGACTGAAGACGCTTCAAGATGCAAGGTAGTTCATGTATAATTATTGTCTTCTAAAGGCATATGATAGCTTTGTGTGATAAACAGTCCAAAATTCTAATTCACAAACAAATCATTAAGAGTTTTGTGAAATGGCTCAATCGATTTGATACGATCCGGCTCGTTCAGCTGGCTCATTCAGAAATCACTGTTCTTTCTCATCAAGGCTTCAAACTTTTCAGTGAATAGAAACTTACATTTTAGCTATTGAATGGCTCCAGAAGACTTCATTTGGACCACTTTTATAATACGGTGATTTGCGCTCACCATTTATTATTAATTCCTGGAAAAACTCATCTGTATATTCTTCAATATTTCACCTTCTGTGTTTCACAGAAGAAAAAATAAGTAGTTTTGGAACAGTGTAATGCTGACAGAATAACCTGTACAGGAATAGTCAACCCAAAAAGCAAAATCGGTGATCATTTATTCACCCTATGTTGCTCCAAACCTGTAACTTTCTGTGTGAAAAAATATGAACATATTTGAAAAATATTTGAAAAATGTTGCTAATCAAACCATTTCAGTTACCTTTGATTTTGACTGTATGGTCAAAAAATATATATAATAGAATGTCAATGTTATGTGAACCATATCTTCTTTTGCGTTTCACAGAAGAAAGCCATACAGGGTGAGTATGAACTAAGTAAATGATGGCAGAATTTTCATTTTTTGGTGGACTATCCTTTTACAGTTGTTTACTTCATAATATGCAAATCTACTCAGTTACAGCTGTTTGTGAAGCAACAACAAGTTTTTCCATTAAACCATTGTTATACATACTCATAGATTGTAGTTGGAATTATCACTGTAACATATACACAGTCATTTAAAATGTCAATGGAATTACTATTTCTTTGAAAAAAACATTCTCTTCCCTTTGTACCTTTATCACAATAAAACTCTCATATCACCCAAGTCATCACAGAAAATTAGACAGAAATGTGACCTCTATGAAGGAGGTTTATCTTCCCTTAATTGCACATTGAAGAGGCTTTCTGAGGTAGGCTACATAAAGTTTTTTTGTCAAGTTTTAAAAGCAGAGCAGTCGATAATGAGTTCTGGGTTACAGCAGGTGACTAACAAAGTGCCGCTGGAAAAGCCTCAGGAATATTGATTAAATTTAGCTTGCCATTATAAAAGCCTTGCCTTTGACAAACAGTGTTTAGGAAAATGTAGCTTAAATCTCACTTTAATAATACAGAGCAAACACAAAGACATCACAGGAGGTAAAAGATGGTCTTTCATTTGTGTAAATCCATATTTAACATTTAAACCTTTAACACAAATGTATAGGCCAGAGGGACACACATGGCTCAGCAGCTGTTGTTATTGTTTTTCCATCAAACGGCTGCCTTTATCTGTGTATGTGTGCTGTGATGATAATGGGAGAGAAACGTTTTGATGTTTCAATACATGTGCACAAGCAAAGAGACTGTAAAACCATCCATGTGCAAATGCTTACACACAGAAAGAAAAATAGACAGAGAGAGAGATTTGACCTTAAAATTCAATATTTGGATAATAACAGGATACACAGAAATACAATGTTCATTTCATCCTTCAAAGTGCTATTACATTTTCACATAAAAATATGATCATATCTAAATTATCTAGTGAAATGTAAGATATATGCATCATTTCATAAAAAAAGTAATTGTTTTTTGATAGATATTTTTGGATTATGTTCTCTCTCTCTCTCTCTCTCTCTCTCTCTCTCTCTCTCTCTCTCTCTCTGTGTGTGTGTGTGTGTGTGTGTGTGTGTGTGTTTCAGATTCAAATGTTTACAGGAATATTTCATGCAAAAAAATTAAGTTTGCTGGAAAATAAGTAACCCTTAGGCAATCCAAGATGTAGATGAGTTTGTTTCTTCATTGGAACAGATTTGTAGAAATTTACCTTTACATCACTTGATCACCAATGGATCCCTGCACTGAATGGGTGCCGTCAGATTGAGAGTTCACACAGCTGATAAAAACATCACAATAATCCACAAGTAATCCATCAACATCTCGTGAAGCAAGAAGTATGTGTTTTGTAAGAAACAAATCCATCTTTATAACGATTATAACTTCAAACCATTGCTTCTAAAATGTGAGTCCCTTTTAAATTGCTAAACATTAATAATTATAATATAATATAACAGTAATATTATAATAATGTGCACAGAATAAAGGTATTTATTTATAGTATGTCCCACCCCTTTTCATTTGGCTTTGCTTATCTTGTCAATATGGTGTTTCACAAGTGTTGGCAGTTTGTTTGTGTTAAATTTTCATTGGAATTCTTTATTGGAAAAAGATGTTCCTAATTTGTGTATAGTTTGAGCGCAAGGTTAAGGAGTGTAATTCTGTTTCTAACTCATTTTGTGTGCAGTAGGGGAACAGTTTGTCTTCATTTGGTAGCCCCCCCCCCCCCCCACACACACACACTCTGTCTCTCTCTCTCTCTCTCTCTCTCTCTGAGTGTGTGTACGCTAGAGGGAGCAGGTGCAGCAATTGTTAGCTCAATCAGGGGCTTTTGTCTTTTCCCTCACACACTTATTTTCATTTCAATTAAGCAAATCAGTTCAAATTTAGTTCAAGTAATTATTTCAGAATGTAAAAAATGTATATGACAAGTAAACTGAAAATGTGCATAATTATATGTAATTATACAGTCTTCTGTATATTCCCCATCCCCATCACTAAAAACAGTCATAAATATTTACAAAACCTTTTGAAAATACATGCATGTTACTTCATTTAATCCTTTGTTGCTTGCTTAGTAGTCTGCAGTACTAACATAACACATTAATTTAGATTTTGTTAGATGGATAGCAATTACAACAGCAGAAAAATCCCTGTCCATGGTTTTGAAAAGGGAAAATATGAGATTAAATGTGTGTGTTGCTAAGAAATCACTGTATGCATGCAAAATGGTCGATATTTTGTCTATACTTTGGTAGAATTAGACCATTTTATGGCTTCGGTGATGTCCCTGTCCATGGGGCTAAACACTGATTTGTGGTCAAAGCAGTGTCTGTGAAGCTTTCCTTGTTTTTTGAAGGAATATTTATGTGTCTGTTAATGTAAACTGACTAATACCTTGGGGTTCTATTGATACTTTTTAGATAATGCTTATATTTCCAGCTCTTCGCCTTTAATTAGGCAAGAAAGTGAGTGGTGCCTGGAAATGCGGGGGAGGGGGGGGTGGGGGGGGGGGACATGACACCTTCCAGGTGTACTTTAGCTCCTTCAAAATAATGACAGCACAAATCAAATTTTTTGTGATAGAGATCAAAAAGAGATAGTCCACTCAAAATGAAAATTCTGTCATCATTTACTCACCTTCATGTCATCCCAGAGGGGGGGGGGGGGTCAATGGGAACCGAGATTTTTAAAGTAATGTCTTTTGAGTTCTGCAAAAGAAAGAAAGTCATGTAGGTTTGGAACAAAGGGGTGAGTAAATGATGTCAGAATTTACAAAGTTGGGTGGCCTATAAAAGTGAAATAAAACTATTAATTTAAGTCATTAAAATAAAGTTGAAATAAAATGAAAATGAAATTCAATTAATTAAATTAAAACCTAAACTTAAAAAAATGGAAATTGGAAATGTTGCCTTAGCAACTAACTAATAATCTAGGATTAAGTATTAAAATTACTCAAATTTAAATAAAAATAAATTGAATCTAAAAGGAAATATTAAAATACTAATAATGATAATAAACATGTCAAAAGGACACAAATTACTGAATTGTGAACTAAAATTAAAAAAAGAAAATAAAAAACTTTAAAAAATAGTAATAAATAGTATAATGGTATATAAATATTATTATATTAACACGGGAGTTTAAGGAGTTGGTCTACTATCGGTATAAACAATGTGTTATTTAGGATTGAGTGAATCATAATGAAAAATGATTTTTATCCTTTGCCATTAGGATTCAGAGGTGGACAGAGTGAATAGGTCACGGATGATGTGTCCATCATAAATCAGCAGTGGAACTAGAATCACACCATGATTTTTTTCTTTCCTCCTTTCCTCTTTTCTCCATCTTTAATTCATGGCTTCCTAAAAGCAAGACGTAGTGAGTCACAGAGCCATTAATGTCTCACTCTTTTCTCGTCTCTCGCTGTCCTTCTCTCTCAAATCTGTGTGTCTGCTTTTCCTGTCTCTCCACCCACCCTGCCGTGTTCCAAACACTCTTTTAAAAGCTTCTTCTCTATTTGGAACAGGACTGCCATCTTCTAGAGCATATTAAAAATAGAAAAATAAAGTTGCATTCCCCAATAGGACTTTTATGGCCTTGTAAATTATTCACCTCACACATCTACAATACCTAGATGATTATACCTGAGTGCTTTTATTCTTTGCTAGTATAGCGGGAATATCTGGAATCACGATCATCCATTATGGGTGCACTGCTTGCCTGGTGTTGGGTAGAAAACCAGAAAAAGCAGTGACCATCATCACAGCCTCAGACAAACCCACAAATCCAGCTGCTCCTGTCAAGATCTTGGTAAATACAATGATCTTTTGGATGACTCTGTTACCAGTTACTTACTGATATTGTCCTGTTTGCTTTAGGTAGCATTCACAGAGTCAGTGTTTGGAATTGAAAGTCATTTTTAACAATGGGTGTGACTCCCAAACTATCTAAAACATCCCACGTTATATTACTTGCTCATCAATGGATCCTCTGCAGGGAATGGGTGCCGTCAGAATTCAAACATCTGATAAAAACATCACTATAATCCATAACACAACTCCAGACCATCAATTAACGTCTTCTGAAGCAAAAAGCAGAGTTTGTGATAATTGTTTTTTTTTAAATCCCTCATTAAGAGATTTGCAATGGCAAATAAGTCCTCTATGCATAATATTGCTTTCTCTGTTGAAAAAGTTGTCTCACCTGAATCAGGAGAAAAATAGGAATAGATCAACCACAGTTTTATTTTATTTAATTTAAAATTAAATGTTAAAATGCCTTTAATGATGAACGTGTTTCTTACAAACACTCAGCGATTCACTTTACAAGATGTTAATTGATGGACAGAAGTGGTATGGATTACTTGTGGATTATTGTAATGTTTTTTATCAGTTGTTTGAACACTCATTCTCATGGCACCCATTCACTACAGAGATTAAATGTAATGCTAAATTTGTTTTTTAGATGAAGAAACCCATCTACATCTTGAATGGCCTGAGAGTGAGCACATTTTCAGCAAATGAATGTCATGTCATGAGTACATGCTCCATAGTTATTCATGAACTCAGGATCAAACCCTGAGTTAACAGAGAAAGTTAATGTCATGGTACCAACAAAGCCTGACTGGATTGGTTTTGTCAACTTCAAAGTAATCCTGTAATTTTCTATTTTACGTGTTCCAGGTGCCATTAACATTGTTATTACATTGTTATAACATTATTTAGCATTAATATTAAGAAAACTCACCTGGTCCATTGCATTTGTAAGAAAATAGTCTGTCTTCAAATCCCATTCTTTTGAATTTCTCACAGACAGTAACATTTTTTGACCAGTCACCACCTTAAGACCTAAAGACCCAAACTATTTCTGAATAACAAATCACTTTAGTCAGTGGAGAACAACATTACACTACAAACATGCATACTAAGACATGCAAAGACAAATACAATTTTGCAGCTACATAATACAGTGACTCAGAGTCTATTGCCCCAAGTATTGCTAGTCTTTAACCAGCTTATAGGAAGCTCAGAGGCCACCATGGCTTTTACTGGCTGTGACAGTCAAAGGATGAAGTGGATTTCCACATTCTGTTCCCTTTTCTACCTTCTACCTCTCACTCTTTTTCTTCTTGCCATGGGCAACTGGAGAGAACCAAATCACCATAAAAGTTTTACGGACAGTGAAATAGCCTATATGTAAAGAGATTTTGAACTGGTAGTGCATGGAAGTAACATGAATTTTTTTTTTTCTAAAAAATAATATACAGTATCAATGACATATCAGTCTAAGGCAGGGGTGTCAAACTCAGTTCCTGGAGGGCCACACCCCTGCAGAGTTTAGATGCAACCCTAATTAAACTGATCCAGCTAATCAAGTCATTTAGGCTTATTTGAAAACTACATGGTATGTGTGTTGGAGCAGGGTTGAACTAAACTCTGCAGGGCTGCGGCCCTCCAGGAACTGAGTTTGACACCCCCAGTCTAAGGGATCTAAAAGAATACTTAAAGAATAAAAAGAATACTTTTTAGAATACTTAAAAGAATACTTCAAGCAAAAAATGAAAATCATGTCTTCATTCACACCCTCATGTCATGACCTGTATGACTGATATTATTCAGTAGAACATAGAAGATATTTAGAGAAATGTCTAAGTGTGTTGTTCCATATAATGGATGTCAATGATAACCAAAACTATTTGGTCACTAACATTCTTCAAAATATCTTCTTTTGCATTCTGCAGAAGAAAGAAAGTCATACAAGGAATTCCACAAGGGTAAGTAAATGATGACAGAATATTCATTTGGGGGGTAAATTACCCCTTTAAAGGAGGAAGAGAGAGATTTTGCTAGTTGTACAAAATATTTAGGGTTTTTTAAACTTCAGGCACTTGTATATTCCATCAGTTGTTTTTTTATTAAAACAAACAGATTTATTAATTTTTTTGATGTTTCCTGTTTTTCTGAAATTTACAAAACTGTTTCAGAATTTTCTATGCACTCAACATATTTTTGCTACTGTACATTTCAAATATGTTTTGTATAGTTGTTTTATCCTTGGCTCAGACACTGACTTGTAATCTTACAATATGAAACTTCATGGCAAATATATTAAATATATTTATAATATTATTTAGCTGGTTTGCAGTGAGTGTGAAGCGGCAAGAAAACACCTCCAAAATCTGAGGCCATGATTCTGAGCTGGAAAAGGGTGGATTACCCACTAGAGACTGAGTTGCTTCCCCAAGTAGAGGAGTTCAAGTACCTCAGGACCTTGTTAACAAGTGAGGGTAGATTGGAGCATGAAAGCAGTCGAGCAACAGTAATATGGTCACTGTACTGGGCTGTCGTGATGATCTACTAGTAGATTTAAGTTCTAACCTTCACCAGCAGTCATGAGTTTTGGGTAATGACCGAAAGAATGAGCTCGCCGGTATGAGCAGCTGAAATGAGTTTTCTCCTCAGGGTCTCTGGGCTAACGCTGAGGAACAGGGCGCAAAGCTTGGATATCCGGGAGAGACTCGGAGTCGGAGTAGAGCCTCTGCTCCTCTGCACTGAAAGAAGCCAGTTGAGGTGGTTCGGGTATCTGGTAAGGATGCCTCCCGGACGCCTTCTGGTGGTTGGTCCAACTGGGAAGAGACCCCGGGACAGAAATGTGACAGGCTGGAGGAATTATTATACATTAGATATAGGAATTATATCTCTCGGCTGGCCTGGGAACGAGGAGGAAGTGGCCAGGGAAAAGGACATATTGGTGTCCTTATTTAGCCTGCTGCGCCCACGACCCAGTACCAGGTTTAGTGGTGGAAAATAGATGGATGGATGGAATTTGGTCAAATTATGCAAAAGGTGTGACAATTGTCATTTATGATGTACAAATTTCTGTGTATTTATGGAATATTCTTGTTATGATATTAGCTTAAGCAAAAAAAGTGGAGTTGAAAGAATGTTTAAAATGTCATTCCCATTAGAGAAGGATATTAGGTGACATATCATGAAAATCAGACTTTTTCTGTGTTTTAGTGCTATAACCAGGTCCCTGGTGCATCTACCAACCCAGAAAACGTGAAAAAGGACAACCCAATAACTTTGTTTTGGTAAGCCTTTCTCTGCAAACTTGTGAAAAAAAATGACTTGTGAAACGTGAATTGGAAAGGGGATCTTATTATAATATTACCGCCCCTTGATCTGCAAGTTTCCACCCACAATGTACCAGTTCTAACGCCATGGTGAAAGTTCGAGCAAAGCATCCTAACTGTTCTGTCTTTGGCTGCACTGACAGAACACTATTTAGAGTCCCAGCCTCAGAGGAGATGAGAGAGCAGTGGATTTATTGATTTATTTACTGTATATTATGCTGCTGCCACACAGATCTAATTTAAACATGCAATTTCTTTCGCAGCTATTTACCTTCACAGACATAACCGACTGTTTTGTAACTCATGAGTGTTTTTAACATAAACTTTTGTGTATTTGACAGTTTAAGTGCAATAAGACATGAAAGAGAACCTAGTTTAGTACTCACATGCCGTGTAACAGCCTCTTTCTGTGTGCGTGCTTTGGATATGTGCACTCAGAAAACTGTATATCAGAAGTTTAAACTAATATGGTTTAAAACGCATGATTTCAGTGTGATAGACATGATAATCAAAACCAAACAGATGTTCTTTTTAGCAGAGTATCTGAGGAATGAGCTGTAAAGGCATAGCCCTATTCCGGAAAGAGGGGTGGGGGCAGCAGCTCATTTGCATTTAAATATACATGCACGAAAACAGCCTGTTTCTGTTTGTACTCAAATAGGCATTTTTAAAATGATATAATAAATTATATGTGGGGTATTTTGAGCTGAAACTTCACAGACATATTCTGGGGCACCTGAGACTTATGTTCTATATTGTAAAAAGGGGCATAATAGGTCTCCTTTAAACGCAACACATCATTTGTGGTGCGGTGAAAATGACACTGGTAGAATTCCCAAAAAAGATGCATGCATGTCCACTGTTGCACATTGATAGAGTTCTTTTTTCATAAGTCACAGGAAACACCCACATGACATTTAAATGGAGACAGAATTCATTTTGAATGAGTGCATGATTCTTCATGAATCAAACATTTTTAATCAAGCAGAAATACAGCAAAAAGGCAGCAATTATTCAATCAAAGCATGCTTGCGAATTTCACCTTGTGAGTATAGAGTCCTAACAGAGTGCTAAGGAGTCCTTGTGTGCTTGTTTTGAAATGACAGCTGTGTGTGGTTAGTGTTGCAGTTAACGTCACTGCTTTCTGTTATTTTAATCTTCAATGGCAGCAAGAGTGATCAAATGCAAGCACAGCTAGTCTCTCCAATAAGCCTCTGGGGACATGTGACCTTAAGACAATATTTAATGAGAGATATCTGGGAGAGGTAATGAAATTATGTGTGTATGTGTTTGTGTGTGTGTGTGCTGCATAGGCTCCTCAGATACCCCTTTCTAATGGTATTTATAGTTTTCTTTGTCACGTGCTTTCTTCATTTTTTTCTCTTTCTCATCCTCTCTCTCCCTCAACATTTAAGATGGGCAGTGTTCCAGCTGTAAGATCAGAGCAAAACAACAGGCAAAGAGCCGTCTGACAAATCTGCAGAAGACTGGTTTTGGCCGAAGGGCCAAGCAGTTTGCACTGATAATTTTGGCGAAACAAGCCCAGAAATGCCACGCTCAACCAAAGCAAGCATTCTGGAATAATCTGAAGAGCTCTGGAGGCTTTGCGAACTTTTATACACTTAGTGAAAGTATTTCATAAAAACTTATTTTATCCTGTAATAAATGCATTTTCTAAAATGACATATTTTCAAACATAGTTTGAAAAAAAAAGATTAGGTCAAACTATTTCTTCTTTTTCTCAAAATCTAATTGTGCATATAAATTGAGTGTTTTAAAAAAAAGTGTTTATTATTATTACTATTACTACTATTACTATTTTATTATTGTCATTTATACAATATAGTATATTAAAGATATACACTGAAACCAACAAACGCAATCCTTCCTTTCTCCACATTTCAGAATGCACCAGTGCATATGCGAGAATCTGACAGTAAATATGAGAGACGTCAATATCTCAACACGCCATAAGCAGTGGAGGGGCATTTCTGCTGATCAGCAGCATTGCAGACAACAGCAGCTGTCTCTGCTGAGGCAATGAAGTTTCCACCATGTTAAATCTTCGCCCCTGACATCATCACTATGGACAGCTGAAAATATATGTGCAAATAAAAAAAATAAATATATAAATAGACCCGACAGGCAATACAAAATATGGTCTTTCAGCTCTCGATAAATAACATATTTCATGGATTTTCTTTCGTTCCTCTTACTTTACAGCCACAATATTCTCATATAGCTCTAATTGTCTCCTTATTTCAAATCATTTTTAGTCAGTCAAGTTAAGATCAGCTTAAGTGCGTATTTACCACAAAAACAGCTTCTTGTGACACTTTTCTAGATGTTATGTATACCTGACAGAGATTTAAACAACACATCAGTAATGTTTTATGTCCATTCTGAGAAGTGGGTGTGATTTGTTGATGTGACAGAATGGATGAGTAGATCAGTAGAGAAGAGGACATTCAATCAGGTCTTATATGGTTTGTGTTCATTTAATGACTCACAGTGAGGTAAGCAATGGAAAGACATCAGAAAATCTCTGTTCACATGTGCAGATGGACTTACTAATGCTCATTTACATACCAGAGAGGAATACTTTGTGGATTTTACAGATGGAAAAAGATCTGTGACCATGGAAGCGTGACTCTAAAGAAGACTAATTAATTTATGAAATACTGAAGTATTGAATGTCGTTCACACACACACTTAGAATGTTTCAAGGGTGACAAAAGAAGAAAATAGTTTTAATTCATAGGGGAAAAAATGTTTAAATAAAGGTGAGGACAACTTTGATGCATTACAGTCCGATTTTGGCCTCTGTTTCACTGGGTCAAATGCTGGAGCCAATTTTCACTAAGAAGGTTCATTTGTCTTGCATGGTGCCTCATGGCAGGGATCCCAGTATTGCATTCTCACAAATTCAAGGATCATTAGAAATACATTTAGGCATTTTCCTAGCTTGGCGAGTTTTCGGTAACAAAGGCTACATTCCAGATAGCATCACTACTCAAGAGTCTACTAAGTGGCTCATCAACTGCCATTTGCAGGTGCATTTCGGTAAGAAAACTAATTATTCCTGGTAGACAGACCTTGAAAAAAATCCCATGTTCCATTCATATTCTATGTGCTTTAATTTTATAAAGCCTACTGTATCATATTTTCTATGCAAAATTCTGATTCTTCTAAATTGCCAATATGATCACAAACTACATGCCTTCTGTCGTCTGATTGATGGTTTATATTTTTAGCAAGTATAAGGTCTTAAGTATAATTCTGAAAACTTCTCCCTTCAGGTTGTGATATGCATGTCTTTTTGTTTTGAAATCTTTAATGATTTGTAAGAAAAGAAAAAAGTAAGAATAACTTTACTATCATTAGTAATATTTCAAGATGAGCACTTACTGGACTGATGCAAGGTTTATATGATTACCCATAAATCATATTTTCAGAAAAATGTTCAAATGTATCAAATATGATACATCAGTCTTTTGAGAAATGTTCATTGGCACATTTCTCACTCATTACTGTATTGCATTGCATTATATGTTTTGCCCCTCTGTATTAAAACTACAGAGTTTCAGAAAAAAACACATTTTAATCACTTTTCACTCTATATTTATATGCATTTTTTGTACTGTAAGTAGTCTGTTATACTGCTATAAAGAAAGATCTCATTGATTTTTCAGTCATTTGTCAGGCCTTGCAGGGTTAAAATGAAAATTGTTTATTTTTGAAGAATAAATGACAAAGCTCTAGCTTTGAGTGTTACCACTTGAAAGATTAATCCTTTTACAGGGAATATGAATGACATGGGGAAGGCCACTTTAAAATAGACACACACCCATGTCTTAGTGGTTTCCATGGCAATGGAATATTTTCCATGCTAATGTTGGAAGAAAGATTAGCAAAGGCATCTACATTCATTATGTTACCCAGCGCCTGTATTTTATTAATTAGTTAAAAGGGTAAAAGTTTGTCTGCCTCTTGATACCTGTGGGGACATGGACATATAGACATATTCAAACAGATATGCACCACAGTGTGTATCATATAATATATAAACCATATATCAATAATGCAGGGTTGTCTACTAGGGTTCGTGCAATTGTACACCCTGCAAATGGATACTCTAGATTCAAAGATGGGACATAAAAATTTTATGTGCATTAAAAGAAAGAAAGGAACAGAAAATGTGAAAATAAAGAAACTGCTCTCACATGAAAAGGAAAGGAAAAAAGTTTTATTGTATTATTTTTATAATTACAATGCTTATTTTGAAAAGTCTATTGATCATACTGTTGTGGTGGTGAAGTGCTTTTCAATCACTGCATGAAACTTTCTTTTAAGGCAATTAAAATGTGATTCAGTTCCGGAAAACCACTCACAGCCATTAATCAAACGTTCGTATCAAACAATACTGAGTGAACTACAGTTTGTGTGTCAATGCATTTGTGTGAGGTCAAGCAAGGAGGAGAAAAAAATCTCTTAGAAAATTAGTCCTTGCATCAAGGTCTCCAATAATCGTCCTGCTCTTGAAACCCTGTAAACCTACTTTGAAAGAAGTGAATGTGTGCCTTGAAAAAATATAAAAGTGAACACTACATAGGCCATATAAATATAGTTATACCTATGATTTGGCTGCAAAGATGATGACTGAGTGGCACTGATATATGCGGTCATATATTGCTATTATTGTTTAAATGAGAAATTCTTAAAGAAACAGGATCATTGGTTTATAGCTTTGAGAGTGTTGACACACAGGGGGAATTCACTAAGAAGGAACTGAACCAGCTGATGTGTTTATCTGCATCTAAAGGAATTATGCAAATCAGGTAATGGCTAATTTTATGGCTGATTATAACACTCTACTCCAATTAATCATCATTTGATAATTTACTGCAAGCATGATCAATAGAAAATATAAACAAATATCAGTTTTAAATAAAATTGTGTTTACAGCCTGCTTTCCATGTGCGATGATAATGCAACATTAATTGTACTATAGGCACACAGCACTCATTTTAGGAATAAACATGCTATAAGAAGCCTAATTTGCATAGAAAATAAATAATTTAAATGCAAAATGCTATTTTGTGCCTGCTTAAACTGGATTGCGAGTGGTTTGTGAATAAGATTCATATGTTTGTGCTGAAACACCATACGCTAATGCAACTGTTTAGTGAATTCCCACAATGGTTCTGTTCTGCTGACCATTAATGTGGATATGTGTTTGTGATACGTCAAAGCTCAGTCAACAAGTTCATCCAAAAGTCACAGGATCACTTTATAGCAGATATTTTAGAAATCCCCATATCTGCAAAAGGAAGACACAGGAAAGAGAAGAATATGATAGGAAAAGGCAGGGAGGGACAGAGAGAACAAGATGCATCAGTTAAAATCAGTCAACTTTTCCACATTGGAGGTAACGCTATAGTTAAATGCATAAGAAGTTTACAAAAATCCGAAAGGCACTTGCCTCCAAACACTCCTCTATCATGAATTAAAGAGAAGGAGTAAAGAAAGATGTGACTCACTCTTCTTCTGCCACAGGGGTGTTGTAGCTCTGAAAGAGAGGCTGAACAAAGAGTCCAAGTGTGCCGACGACACACACCAGGATAAAAATCCAGAGGAAGAGCCGGTCGATCACCATGGCTACATACTTCCAGTCCTCAATGATCTGCATAGCACATGCAAGCAAAAAAACATTCATTACTACAACATATATGCGTAGTCATGGGGGTTTAGTACAGAGTTTTCATGCCTGCCTGGTATTTTTACTAATAAATTCAACACTGCAATTTCATTCTATATTTCAGACTTAGCATTTAACATTTCTTTCGTTACTATTCATTCATTTTTATATAATTGTACTGACAAAACACACACACAAAAATTGCACTGTACTGAATTAATGAATTAAAGGGGTCATCGGATGCAAAATTCATTTTTAAATGTTGTTTGAACATAAATGTGCGTTGGCAGCATCACATCCACCCGATAAAAAATCCACTCAGTTCTTTTTTTAAATCCCCAATAATAAAGATAACTTTCTCAGATCAGGCTGTTCTGAGATTCTTGGCAGAAGTGACGGAGTTCTGCACAGGCCCCTCCCACGACTATTGACTGACACAGCCTTTTTAACATAGACCCGCCCTGAGTGAGCTGTCAACAGTCTGCCATTTTTTCGATGCTGGAGCAGGCGAAGACAAGAATGGCTCCTAAGCAATTGAGGTGTTTTGTTGTTGAATGTAATAATGAACATAGCTTAGATGTCAGTCGTCATTTACTCCTGACATCTGAGATGCTGAAGATGTAGATTACGCTTGTTTTTGAAGGGAATGTGCCCCCCGATCTGCCTAAATGCGTCTATGTTCGTGTGCAAATCATTAATGATCCAGCTTCACCTACAGAAGAAGTGAGGTTTTTTTATGAATCTTTACAAATGGCCTTTCTTAATAATGTGCTAGGTAGCAAGTTTTGCCGCTAAATGTTGCTAAAGTTTACAGTCTCTCAGAGAACTGCTCGTCACCCCACAGAAGAGAGGGGTGGGGTGAGCAGGGCTCATTAGCATTTAAAGGGACATGCACTGAACAGCTTGCTGTGAACAGAGCTGTTTTGACGAGGTAAAAAGGGTGTTGTTTACACTACCATTGAGAAATTTTAACCAAAGTGTGTTATAGACTTTTAATTAAGACCCTAAACAATCATATCATCTTGTGGAAAATGGGCATCCGATGACCCCTTTAAATCTTATAGTTAGTTGTAAGCTCTATGTGTTTGATTCACTAATAAGAACTGAGTCTTTTGAGTCATTTGTTCGGGAATCAGGCTATACTGGTTCAGCTGCATGTTTTTTTGACTCACTAAAAAGAATCAGTTCAAGAATCAGACTACACTGGTTGCACAACATGTTTTTTTTTTATTCACTAAAAAGAACTGACTTATAAGGGTAATTTATTTGGGAATCAGGCAACACTGTTAGTCCTGTATGTTTATTCATTCACTAAGAAGAATCTGCTCATGAGGGTCATTCGTGCAAGAATCTGACTACACAGGTTACGCTCATGTTTTCTGATTCGCTAAAAAGAACCAGCTCCTAATATTGTTGTTCTGTATGTTTTTGACTTACTAAATGACTGGTTCTTAAGAGTGATTCACTTTGAAATCTCAAACTGATTAAACTCATTTACTCAAACTCAACTAATCAATTAATTTAATATGCCAAACTCAAAAATATTTCTCACCCCTTCATCATCATCCTCAATCTTCATATGTTCAGCAATGAACCTCACACCCTCTATGGCCTCATCCACATCTGGGTCATGCCTGACTTTCACTCTCTGCCTGAACTCTGAACCCTCAGGAAGGTCACCGACCCTCCAGGCCCCGCACACACGCCCAGGGTCATCACTTAAGAAGAATGAGTCTCCGTCCAATCTTATGCCCTTAGCATCAGATGAGAATGATTTCCGCTGATGCTTCCGTCGAAATCTTTCCCGTACATTAGACCTTCCGGGCCGTCGCATCAGAAGGAAAATAGGAAGCTTATGCAGGAACACATGCTTGACCCACTCGGGCATGCGGTGTGTCGATGGAGAACGGTGGTGAACATTGAGCACACACACACTCGTCACAATAGAAAATGTGACCAGCACCATCGTAAACATCAGATACTTCCCTATTAATGGAACAGCCAGGGATGTCGGCGGAACGATCTTCGATATCAGGAGCAGAAACACAGTAAGAGCCAGAAGAACTGATATACAAAGTGTAATCTTCTCTCCACAGTCTGAAGGAAGGTAGAAAACCAGAATCGCAAGAGAAGTGATGAGGACGCATGGAATGATGAGGTTAATTGTGTAGAAGAGAGGTTTGCGCTTGATCACAAAGTCGTACGTGACATCCAGGTACGTGAGGTCATTGGGGTCTTCGTTTTTTCTGCCAGGGAGCGACACAATATCCCATTCACCGCTTGGTGTGTAATCATCACGACTGGCAAAATCAGACGTCAAGACAAGATCGAGTTCTGTGCGATCGTAGGTCCAAGAACGAAATTTAAGTGTGCAGTTCTGTTGATCGAAGGGGAAGTTACGGACTTCAATAGCACAGGCGCTCTTGTAGATGGCAGGAGGGAGCCAGAAAATATCACCAGTGTTGGAGACAACTGCATTGCAGTAAAATGATACTTCATAGACACCATCTGCACTGTAAGACAAGAGAATAAACATAATAAATATCAATTGAAATATATTCTGTGTATTAGTGTAAAGTAGAATCAAGTGAGTTACAATAGCAACATGCATACATTGGCACAGGGATTTTCAAACTTTTTGTTAGCACAGCATTGCTAAAAAAAAATTTTTATTATTCATAAATATGCTTTATGCTAAAAAATGAAATGTTATGAAAAATTAAAAAATATTAAATTTTTAAATAAATTAATATCTTAATTAGTACTCAATTATTATACTATCTTTAAACAATTTTTATTAGAGTGAAGCTACATGTTGATAATATATATAATATTATAATTATATATATATATATATATATATATATATATATATATATACATACAGTATATATATATAATTATCTACATGCTTGCATATATATATATATATGAAAAGGCTGAAAAAGGCAGTGAAAACGTTTTTGCCCCCTTCCTGTTTTTTTAATTTTTTGCATATTTGTCACACTTAAAAGATTCAGATCATGAAGCAAATTTTAATATTACACAAAGATAACCCGAGTAAATACAAAATACAAAATATCGATTTCATTTATTATGGGAAAAAAGCTGCCCAAACCTGCCTGGTCCTATATGAAAAAGTAATAGCCCCCTAAATCTAATAACTGGTTGTGCCACCCTTTGCAGCAACAACTGCAATCAAGTGTTTGTGATAACTAGCAATGAGTCTTTCACATCACTGTGGAGGAATTTTGGTCCACTCTTCTTTGCAGAATTGTTTCAATTCAGTCACATTGGAGGGTTTTCGAGCATGAAAGGACTGTTTAAGGTCATGCCACAGCATCTCAATTGGATTTAAGTCCGGACTTTGACTTGGCTACTCCAAAACCTTTATTTTGTTTCTTTTGAGCCATTCAGAGATGGACTTGCTGGTGTGTTTGAGATCATTGTCCTGCTGCAGAACCCAAGGGCGCTTGAGGTTACAAACTGATGGCCGGGCATTCTCCTTCAGGATTTTCTGATAGAGTGCAGAATTCATGGTTCCATCAGTTATGGCAAATCATCCAGGTCCTGAAGCTGCAAAGCAGCCCCAGACCATCACACTACCACCACCATGTTTGACTGCTGGTACGATTTTTATGAAATGCTGTGTTGGTTTTACGCAAGATGGAACAGGACATACATCTTTCAAAAAGTTCAACTTTTGCCGCATCAGTCCACAGAATATTTACCCAAAAGTCTTGGGGATAATCAAGATATTTTTTGCAAATGTGAGACGAGCCTTTGTGTTCTTTTTGGTTAGCTGTTGCTTTTGCCTTGGAACTCTCCCATGGATGCCGTTTTTGCCTGGTATCTTTCTTATTGTTGAATCATGAACACTGACCTTAATTGAGGCAAGTGAGGCCTGCAGTTCTCTGGATGATGTTCTGGGTTCTTTTATGACCTCCTGGATGAGTCGTTGTCGTGCATTTTGGTACATTTTGGTAGTCTACTCCTGGGAAGGTTCACCACTGTTCCAAGTTTTCTCCATTTGTGGATAATGGCTCTGACTGTGGTTCGCTGGAGTCCCAAAGCCTTAGGAATGGCTTTATAACCCTTTCCAGACATGTCAACTATTTTGTTTCTCATCTGTTTTTGAATTTCTTTAGATAGAGGCATGATGTGTTGCTCTTTAAGCATGCTTCACTTTGTCAGACAGGTTCTATTTACTTGATTTCTTAATTCAACAGATCTGGCAGTAATCAGGCCTGGTTGTAGCTAGTGAAATTTAACTCAGCTTTCTAAAATAATCTGGTTAATCACAGTTCTTTCATGATTTAAGAGGAGGGGGCAATTAATTTTTCATGTAGGGCCAGGTAGGTTTGGACAGCTTTTTTTCCCTTAATAAATGAAATCATCATTTAAAAACTGTATATACTGTATATAGCAATATATAAAGTAATTGTGGTTAAGATCATGGTTTCATGAAAATGTAAAAAATATTAAATTTAATGTGTTGCAAATTATGCTAAACATATTAAACTAATATCACAAGTATATAATACAACATAATATAACCTTGCAGTTATATTATATAGGTTATAATAATATAACCTATATAATATAACCTTGATTGTTCTGAGCATTTTGTAAGAATCTTGTCTTTCAAATTTTCCAATACACTTCCTTGCGGCCCCCAGTTTGAAAAACCCATGTATATGAGATGCTGAGAACGCCTCCTCATCACACACAGTTGCTGATTAGTATGCATTAATTAACAGATCTTTAATCCAGGATCTCTCTCCCTCTGTGCCCTTGAAAAAATATTAGTGTACAGCTTTTCAATTAAAATTAGCATAGAAATACAATGCTTATTTTAGCAAAGGATTACATGCACCAGTGTCTCTTTACATGAGGAAATGCCTCTTAAGCAAATTAAAGTCTCATCCCACCCAATTTATCCATTTAAGCAATGAATATGTGCAACTGCATCCTCCATTTTTATCAACTAAACTGGGGATTATATAACACACATTGCTTCCACTAGGAACACACATCTGACCTAGATCAAACACTTTAAACATTTTTGCTTATCACTCATCTTATTTTTTTCTTCATTCTTCTGAGCTTTGACGTGAGCGACCTGAAAGAACATCAACAAGGGAGGAGACTGCTCTTGCTTTTGGCAACTTTCTAGCATAATTAGTCAGTCTCTGGGAACAGTGACAGCTTGCTTGTTGTATTGAGTTTGTCACTAAACACTGACTGTGTATCAAAGTCTCAAAACATCCCAAAAGTTTACATGGCTTATGGCCTTAATAAGAACAGTAATAGAGCTCAATGAGAAAAGCTGCAAAAATGAAGTCTTAACACATGTAAGTGTGCTACTAAAAACTGTTTCCAAAGCTACTGCTCTGAGCTATTCCAAACAAAACATTAATTTATCAGATGCTATGATATGCATCAGACTTGTATAACTACATACAGGATATGATATCAGTGCAGCGCATGACCCACATCATTTCCAGCAAAACTACTGGTAACACTTTATTTAAAGGACCAGTTCACACCATTAAATAGTTGCTTACTGCATGCTTACTGCTTACATACATATTACGAGCATACTGGCTGTTTATTAGTACTTATAAAGCAAATATTCTGCATGACTATATTCAGATCCCTTAGTCCCACCCAATACCTAAACTTAACAACTACCTTACTTACTATTAATAAGCAGCAAATTAGGAGTTTATTGAGGCAAAAGTTGTAGTTAATTGTTAATAAAATAAAGTGTGTCCAAATTGTTTTACTTGCGTAGATGTATTATGACCATAACATTTTCAGCTTGTTCCACATCTTCTGACTTTAAAAAAAAAAAAAAATCTAAATATTGAAATAATTTAGATTTCATATATAATTACATATAATTGTATATATTTGTAGCAAATAATAAAATAAATTGCTAAAATAAAAATTCTTTATTTTGTGGTGTGGTCAGTGTAATGTTGGTAGGTCAAATAAACATCTGAACTTCTCAACCAATAGTACTACTTGACCAAATCATATTATACGCATTATCATTCAAAATAATAGGGTCAGTACTATTTTAAAAAAAAACAATTTTGGAAAGAAATTATTTTTATTTAGCAAGAAACATTCAATTGATCAAAAGTGACAGTCATCATTTTAGAATGATTTCTGAAGGACTGACTGGAGTAATAGCTGTTGAAAATTCAGCTTTGCCATCACAGGAATAAATTACATTTTAAAATATATTAAAATAGAAAACTGTTATTTTAAATTGTAATAACTTTTCACAATATTACTGTTTTTACTGTATTTTTGATCAAATAAATGTAGCTTTGCTGAGCATAAGGGACCTTAAAAAGAAAAATTAAAACTCTTACTGATCTCAAACTTTTGAATAGAGGTCTATAGATAGTATATATATTTGTGCTATGGTATAAATATGGCATACTTGTTATAGAGTACTATATCAGGAAGCCAGATGTGCTGCGATGGTATTCGTAGTTTTTTGATGCCCTCGTACTCATTCGGATCCCACACCAGTCTGTAGTCATTCCACTCCTACAGAGAAAGTACAATGTGAGTAAAACTGTTCAAATTGGGTCAGACGATGTACCAGTATTTGTACCAAACTCATTTAAAAGAGAACAGCTAAACGCATTCACTCGGTTCAACAGGATTTTCACTTTTAGAAATGACCTAAAAGTGAACTATAATTGAATTACAACTCAAATCTTCCACGTGCTGTGAGTGCACTCATGTGGGACAACTCATTTGACTGTGTTTTATAACACTATCCAGATGAGCGCACAGGCATAGCAGGTGAGCTTACCTGAGTCAGCCACACATTCGTTGTCATGATTTGTTCCCTCTCATTCTGTAAAAAGAACAGAACATTGCATGTTTTTGTACGTAACAGTGAATAGGGAACTGAAAATTATTGGGCGAGGGATATGATGAGATCAGGACATGACACAATCCAGAATCAAACCTGCATCACCCGTGTGAGCACTAACAATGTGCTCTAACCAGACATGACGTGACAGGGTTCCAGTGTCTCTGTTATTACCGAAGATAAGTCAGTCTGAATATATTTGCTGTTTAATATACAGTTGTGCGAAGCACAGATCTGAACAAATGTGATTCTGCAGTGGGCGGGGCTACCCAGTACAACATGACAAAAATAGTACCAAATAGTTTTGTCGCTTGTCACGCAGTGGCACTGCGCCTGGTTAGAACATAGTGTCAGTGTGATTTTACCTGTCAGTGTGAATGTTCCTTAAGTCTCTAATGTGTCAAGGGTATGTTACTGCTAAACCATGGCTCTAATACAATTGTGTACAATTTTAAATTGTAATAATATTTCACAATATTACTATTTCTAATCAAATAAATGCAACCTTGTTAAACATACTCTTAAACATAGTTAAACATTGTTAAACATAGACTCTTCTTTCATAAACATTAAAACTGGTTACACTTTATTTTAAGGTGTCCTTGTTACAGTATAATTATACACTTAAGTACTGAGTAATATTAATTAATGTACTTACTATATGGTTAGGTTTAGGGTTTGGCTTAGGGTTACTTGCATGTAATTATGCATAATTTATTGTTATTATAATAAGTACATGTAACGTGTAACAAGGACATCTTAAAATAAAGTGTTACCAAAACAACTTACTAACCCCAAACTTTTAAACAGTAATGAATGACATATTAAGCAGAATATTAAGACATTTAGCAGACTTACCCAGAATCTCTTAAAATAAGTTTCATATAGTCATGAGTTCATACATTTATTCGAATAAGTCACACATTCTGTATAAATTATATGCTCTAATACAGAGTTTAGCTCTAATGATAATTGAAAACGCCTGTAAAATCTAAACAAAGTCTTCAGGATCACTTGAAAATCACAGGTAGTTGTGTTTGATTAGGGTTGGAGCTAAACTCAGTACAGTACAGTAGGTCTTTGGGGGCCAGAGTTGCCCTGCTCTCCTCTAATATTTTGAGTTTGGTGTGTGTGTATATGAGAAACACTTACCACACTAATGAGTTGTGCTAGAGAGACTTTGATGCCAATAGTGACCTGCTGACTCTTATTGACCGCAGGCCGGATAAGTTTATTGTAGCGCTCAGGACCAAGCAAAAAATCTACCAGCCTCTCCTCAGCATCAGCAGCAAGAGACCCTAATACACACACAAAAAGATTTACATAGAGATTGACATTTTTTTAAAGATAAACACATGGTAAATGACTTTGTGTCATTTAAGGGGTCATATTGTGAGGAATTATTTGTATGTTTTACAAAAAAGAAACACTGTTTCAGTTTTTCCTCCTTACATACACACACACACCTCCTGCAGTTGTTTTTTTTATAGTTCTGGAGTTTTTGAGAATATCATGAAAAGGCCAGAAGTGTCTACTAAGCTGCATGTAATCTGCTTTCACTGCAGAGCAAAAACACACAAACATGTCAGAATAATTTTCCTCTGCATCTTATCCCATCATAACTCATAAGCCCACCAATGCTGTGGAGGGGGTGTGCCAATGACAAGGCAAAACAATGACTTGCCAAGATGGTAGCAACACACACACACACACACACGAAACACACGCCATTTCCTCCCGACTGCATGTGAGATAAGATCTCCAGTGACTGCGCCCCTCCTCTCAAAACAGAACACTGACACACACACACCTAGTTTCCGTCATGACTCCAAGATTGTGTCAGACTCAATTGGTGTGATCATTCCACACAGGAAGACACACACACCTTTGAGATTTTGTGGCTATGTTGAGCTTTAGCCATTTTGCATGGCTTGTCCCTTTAAGCAAAGCAATGTCCAGATCCACTTCATATCAGTGTATGTGTTTGTGTGTAACTCAGTCCTCAAGGATGCAAAGCCATAGATGACCCATCTGTGTTTGACCACCATTTCCTGCTTAATGCTTCATCAGACAGAAAAAAACATCAGCAGCAGCATCTTACTCTAATATCCATTTTATTGATTCATTCTATTTGTCAGTCTTTATGAGCTAAAGTGGATTCAAATACAGTAACAGATACCAAAAGACCAAAATCTCCTTATAAAATTCTGAGAATATAATATTCTACATTTAGACCACATTTTTATCTCCACCAGTGAAAACTGTTGCAAACAAACACAAGGCAGAATCAACTTGTTGTGTATTTTTTCTAAAGAAATTAATTGTTTTATTTAGCAAGAATACATTAAAAGTGACAGTAAAGACATTGTTACTAAATATTTCTATTTCATGTCAATTTGATCTATTCATAAATATCATAAAAGAAATGTATCACAGTTTTAATAAAACTACTAAGCAGCGACTAACCATTTTCAAAAGAAATGCTAAACCAAATCAGCAAATAAGAATATTTTATGAAGGGTCATGTGACTCTGAAGACTGGCGTAATGCTTGCTAAATTTAGCTTTGCCATCACTGGAAAAAATACATTCTGAAGTATAATAAAACAGAAAACAGTTATTTTACATTGTAATAAATTTTATACATTTCACACTATTACTCTTTTTACTGTATTTTTGATCAAATAAACACATTACACATTACATACATTTGATGAGACTTCTTTTGAACAGTAGTATATATACAAGTGGTGTTTTGTTCCTGAATTACCCTAGTGAAAATTAATAAACTAAAATTTCAAATACATTTATTTCATGCTAAGTATAGTGCAAATGTATTTACATACTTATGTACTTAATAAAAATACCTTGCAATTGTACTTTTAATATACTAATCTGTACACTTTAAGTCTGCTAAACAAGAACAACTCATTTTGTACTTTAGTACAACTAAAGATATACTGGAGTATATTTGATTGTGCTAAAGTGGAACTATTGCAAGTATACTTTAGGTACACTTTAAATATTTCAAGATCATACAATTCTCATCAATGGTGATATTAAAACACATTATAGGCTTAATATTAAGCAATGCAATGCATGTGATACTCCAAATAAAGTTTAATTATAATTTTTATATCATTCAGTCTCACGTGATATGTCAGCAAATATGTTAATAGATTGTTAATATGTTAATAGCCTATACTTAGTATGAAATAAATGTATTTTAAACATATTGTTTACTAGGGTAATCAGTTTTTTTTTTTAATGAATCAATTGATTGAATGATTCAGTGACTCACTTGTCATCACCAACTGACATGACAATATTAACTGCAGAAAGTGTCACTAAAAATTTCCACCAGTAATGCACAGACTGATAGGCTGTCTGCAATGCACAAACACAGAGAAGCTGACTGATACACTGGACTGTATATCAAAGCTCTTGGAACGCTTCTTGGCCATTAAAATTCAAAGCCTGGATGCTATATACTATCATGTTAGGGAGAATTCACAATGTCCTAACAAACGCTAACAGACTTGGGGGTGCCCATATATTTTTGTAGTAACAGCAGCAAAAATAATAATAAAAAATAATAATAATTAATAATAAAAAATAATAATAATAATTAATTAGTTTTAAATAGCCATGAAATTGGGAATTTTGTGATTTAAATGTTACAAAATTGAAATAATGAACATTTTGATGTATTTATTATATATTGATATTCAATTTATATTACAAATCTGCGTTATTTTATTTTTAAGTACAATACACTTACTAGGAATGCTAGTCTTTCTACACTAAATTTATTTTAGAATTGTATTGTGCTATTGATATGTATCTTTGACTTAAAGTTTAATGACCAATAAGACGTGGGTCAATTTGGGCACTGACCCTGTTGCCATCTTTTAGGCTGTTGTTAGCCAGTCTTTATTTCACACTACAGACAGAATAGAGTGATTATCTTTACTTTTCTTGAGGTCATCAGTGATCTCATATTTACTTATGAGACCTGTAGATACTTTTCTTTTCCTAAACTCAAATGGATACCTGGACAATTTTCAATCTGGTTTCCGAGGGCATCACAGCACAGAGACAGCGCTCATTAAAATAATAAATGATATTCGCTTCAATTCTGATCCTGGCAAAATATTAGTGCTGGTATTACTAGATCGTAGTGCTGCGTTTGACACTGTCGATCATAACATACTTCTAGAAAGACTAGAAAACTGGGTTTCTGGGATGCTAATCAAATGGTTCAGGTCATACTTAGAAGGGAGAGGTTATTATGTGAGTATAGGATAGCATAGGTCTAAGAGGATGTCCATGACATGCGGAGTCCCACAAGGCTCAATTTTTGCACCGCTCTTATTTAGCCTATTTATGCTCCCACTAAGTCAAATAATGAGAAAGAACCAAATTGCCTATCACAGCTATGCTGATGATACCCAGATTTACCTAGCCTTATTTGCAAATGACTACAGCCCCATTGACACCCTCTGCCAATGCATTGATGAAATTAACAGTTGGATGTGCCAGAACTTTCTTCAGTTAAAAAAGGAGAAAACTGAAGTCACTGCATTTGGAAACAAAGATGAAGTTCTCAAGGTGAATGCATACCTTGACTCTAGGGGTCAAACAACTAAAAATCAAGTCAAATATCTTGGGGTGATTCTGGAGACAGACCTTAGTTTCAGTAGTCATGTCAAAGCAGTAACTAAATCAGCATACTATCATCTCAAAAACATTGCAAGAATTAAATGTTTTGTTTCCAGTCAAGACTTGGAGAAACTTGTTCATGCCTTTATCACCAGCAGTGTGGACTATTGTAATGGTCTCCTCACTGGCCTTCCATAGAAGACCATTAGACAGCTGCAGCTCATCCAGAACGCTGCTGCCAGGATTCTGACAAGAACCAGAAAATCTGAGCATATCACACCAGTCCTCAGGTCCTTACACTGGCTTCCAGTTACATTTAGGATTGATTTTAAAGTACTTTTACTCGTTTATAAATAACCCAATGGCCTAGGACCTAAATACATTGCAGATATGCTCACTGAATAAAAACCTAACAGACCACTCAGATAATGAGGATTGAGTCAGTTAGAAATACCAAGGGTTCACACAAAACAAGGGGAGTCGGCTTTTAGCTATTATGCCGCCCGCATTTGGAACCAGCTTCCAGAAGAGATCAGATGTGCTAAAGCATTAGCCACATTTAAATCCAGACTTAAAACTCATCTGTTTAGCTGTGCATTTGTTGAATGAGCACTGTGCTATATGTCCGAACTGACTGCACTGTATTTTATGTATAATCGTTTTTATTTCTAACTGTTCTAAAATTATTTTAAATCAATTTTTAAATAATTTTTACATGCTTTTAGATTTCTGGTTTTATTGTTGTGATTATTTTTTTGATTATTTATTTTTTTTAGCACTTTGAATTACCATTGTGTATGAAATGTGCTCTAAAAATAAACTTGCCTTGCCTTGCCTAAACTGTGCAACTCTATGGCTGTGAAAAAGACACATCATCATAAGCAACAACTCTTGAAAGAGCTAATAATTAAAGATAAAATAAATCATGAAGCTATAATTGACACTTTATGTGTGTTTGTAGCTATTCAGCTGAGCTGTAATTTATGTGCATGTGACTGAACTCCCTGTGAAGAGGTTGTGTGTTTTTGTCATGCTTGCTCTGATGTTAATGGATGTTAAGTGCTCTCATCCCTCACATTATTCCACAGTACTATATAGTAATAACATTACACAGGCATAACCATAACACGCAACACCAAATATATATATATATATATATATATATATATTTTTTTTTTTTTTTTTTATATACCTGTATACTGTTTTACCAGCAATTCCATGGCCAGTTTTGTGATCATGGTTGCTGTTTTCCACCTTTGATTTTGGTTCAGTTTACAATTATCTTTTTTTCAATGTGCAAATGTATTTGAATGAAAATAGCAAATAAATCCAAATTACACGCTGTCTTCATTATATTATATCTGCACATCGATCTTAAGTCTGTATTTCCGGATCTGTTACATATACAGTTGATAATTTTCAAGATATTGATGTTACCAGTATATAGGCTAGTCTTTCTGCCTGGTTGTGGGCACCAACAGTCACAAAGACTTGGACCATAATATTTCTGTAAAATAAACAGAATGCTTATTAAGTGAATCCAAATCAATATATCTACAGAATTACAGTAAAATAATCTAAATATATGGACTCTTTTAACAGTTTGATTTAATTTAGCCTGTAAATATAGAAAATGTTTTCTGTATTTTGTGTTATATAACCCTGGCATTCATTTTAAAAAACAGTGCAAGTGGAAATTTTTTTTGCTATGGCTTTCCATTTACCTCTGTTTTTACTTTATTTACTGCCACTTTCTAAAACTGAAAATATGAAGAGTCTACACTCTAAAAAATGCTGGTTTAAATACAGCCCAGCACTGGGTAAAATATGGATATCCAATATCCATCAATATCCATATTTCACCCAGCACTGGGTTGTAGTTAACCCAGCATTTTTAAGAGTGTATGGTCGTTTGGACAACCTAAAAACAAATAATTCAGCTCGGAAAAAAATCTTAACTTCAAATACTTTAACATGGAACACAAAAGAAGTTGTAAAGAATGTTCATGCTGCTCTCTTTCATTCAATAAAAAGTGGATGGGGACCAGGCACTGTCAACATTCAAATAATTATTTTAAAAAAGCATCATAAAAGCATCAAAAGCAGTTCATACAACTCAAGTCTTCTGAAGCAATATGATAGATTTGCAGAGCGTAAAATTCAATGTTTAAAAATTACATATAAATTTCCTGAAGTTTCAGAAACATGGAAACTGAACAAATTGTTTTTGACCTACTTATTACACAGTGAACAAAAATAAACTTAATCAACAAGTCTTCCATTAGGAGAGAGAGAGAGAGAGAGAGAGAGAGAGAGAGAGAGAGAGAGAGAGCACCAATATTACCAATGTCAGTAATAAAACATACTGCATGCTTATTTTCTGAATATTTAACAAACCATAACAAAAACAAACACAAAAACAAAAACAAACAAAAAAGTGTTATTTGAATGCAATATCTTCTTACTTGTCACGCACAGCCAAAGCAGGCAGAAACATAAAAGCCACTTTGATGCCATCACGGAGACCATTTCTCTCTCTCTCTCTCTCTTTCTCTCTCTATCCCGGGTGAAGGTTCACAGCGATGTCCAGTCCACAGCCACTATCACCCTCCAGAATCCTTCGTCCTCTCCAGGACGGGTGCTGCCGTGTTTAACCCTACAGGGGCTTATTCTCTGTGCTCCAGGCTTTGCTCTTCCTCCCTCAGTATTCAGCAGCCGTCTCCCAGTCATCGACAGATGTTTTGCTCGCGTTAATACAGTATTCCTGTCCGCCAAGAGAAGCGCAAGACCGTCCACAGACTCCACGCGCGCTTATATTTGAAGCACACAAGACATTCATCAAGTCAGCACGCATGTCTTAACAAGAAAGAAACACAATTGTTGCATTTGCAAACATGTTTCCCAACAACAAGAAAATAAATGATAGTAGACTCCGGGTCCGGGTAAACTTTCAAAGTCATGAAGCGCGAGAACTTACCCTAGGCTTTTCCGGAGAGACTGTTCAATTTCCCTCACACGTCTGCTATTTTAAGATCGCATTCTTAGGTAGTAACAATATTTTTAGATTATAGCACTGTTATTTTGTGTATCCCTGTCAGAGTGATCTTCGGATGCAGTGCGATAATCTGTGAGAAATAGCTACATTCTCATTTGGGACATCGCTCCGGGAGGAGCACGTGACACAGCACGAGCGAGGTGCAGGACGCGGCTCATAACAGGTAATCTGATAAAACATTTAACATGCTAATTTAAAGATGTTTCACTCTACCCATTCTGTCTATCTTATTTCCCAGTTTTATTCCCACATTGTCATTCAGATTTATGCCATATTAACGATGTTATCATTTCTGTTATCCGTAATATTTTGGAAGATAAAGTCTATTTTTATGAGACCTGAGAGATTTCTTTCACTGAAAGTCTATTCCATCAAAACTTTGATGCTTCAAAACGTTTATTAAAAATATTGTGGTATACCACTTTACAATAAGGTCCCATATATAGTTAACATTAGATAATGCATTAACTAACATTAATTAACTAAGGTTGTTACATTAAGTATTATCATTATTAGTTGCTGACCCACACTATTCTCATTTGGACATTCTCAGTTCCAGAGAAAACACACACACACACACACACACACACACAAACACACACACACACACAAACACACACACACACACACACACACACACATAAATATAAATAAATAAATAAACCAAATCATCTGTTACTGCAAGATTCTACTTTAATGTCTACCTAAAAAACAATTTTTTCAAGATATCCGAGCCTCTTAACACCAGTGATCACCAAATGCTGTAAAATATAAATAAATTTTAACAAAACAATTAATAAAAATAAAAAATAAAAACATTTTGATAAGTTTTGGTAAATGATGACAGAGTATTCTGTTTAAAGCGAATGATCTGCAGAACATAAATTGAATGACCAAATGTGTACATGTGAATGGTGATTCTGTCTACATTTTAGGTAAAATTATGCCTTTCTTTTAAGTATTTACGGTCAAAATCCACTTGACTAAAAAATTTGAGGGGCATGTTTCAGATACCATTTGTTTAAATGGGCATGACATTTCTGCAGATGCCTGCTCTTTCTCTCTCACACACACTGACAACACAACACAAGTAGAGATAGTGAGGTTAGGGTTTTAAAAGGCCAGCTTCTGCATTCCACATCCGCAGTAGGTAACCTGCCAACTGTTAAAAGCAAAATCTTGTTCACAGCATAGAAAAATCTCCACACTGCACACACACACACACGCATACACACAGACTGTCACTTATACTGTACAGACAATACAGATACATTATTTTTCATTTTGTCATTAGACACTCACATTTGAGACACTCATTTCAGTGGGGCACCTAGTGTATATATTGATGTTAATGTTGAGAAAGATTATAAAGATGTTCAATGTGCAAAACTGCATAAGAACTGACATCTTTGGCATCCAGAGGATCTAATCCATAAACATGCTTGGGATCATAAACCAATTTAGAACTGGCTTCCTTCAAGACTGCCACCCAGAAAGACACATTTGATAATGTTTTTCTGACATTTTAATGGCATAAATAAATAAATTTTACTATTTATTTATTTATGTATTTATTAAGCTATGTTTATTTATACAGTAAATGTACTATTGTTTATTGTTAATTAATAATTTGTTTATATGTCAGTGTATTCATTTATTAAAGGAATAGTTCACCTCAAAAATGAAAATTCTGCCATCATTTACTCTGTATAAGTTTCTTTCTTATGTACCAGCATTATTCATATCTTCTTTTATGTTCAACATAAGAAAGAAACATAAGGTTTGGAACAACATGAGGGTGAGAAGATGACAGAATTTTCATTTTTATGGTGAACTGTTCCTTTCATCATTTGAATTTACACAACTTAAATGTAAAATGTGTACATAGAAATGATCATAATAATAAATAAATGCTGTGGAAGAATTGTGGATGCGCTTTATTTTACAGTATGTATTTACAGTGTATTTAAACAAGAAAGTACTGAGTACTACTTGGACTTAATATGGGTTAAGGTAAGGTTAGGGTTAGGTTCAGGGTTAGTACTTAGTAAGCAGATAGTAAATACATGTTGAACAAGACTGTAGAATGAAGTGCTGCTGGCCTTGTTCATTGTTGCTCACAATCCTTACAGTAATGAATTAACTAATATTAACAAATTAAATATTATTTTAAAGTGTTACTGACATGACTTATTATGGCACATTATTCTAACAGTATTCTCAGTCATTTAGAAAACTTTAACATGTCTTCAGCAGCAGTTTACCACTAACCTAATTCTGTGCCTTATATACTATAATTATCCATAGATCTGTTGCTGCTTTAAAAACACACACAGCTCTTTCACACTGAGTCATTAAAATTTCAGTCAAATCTGTGGCTGCTATATTAGGTGTAGAGGTGGTTTATGACAGAGAAGTGTTGCGTAAATTGTGCTCTCACACACCTCCCATTTACGGGATGATGGAGATTCCAATCTGTCGTAATGGACTTGAATCACATCTCGCCTTGTGTGGCCCACAGTAAAAGAGATTGACGGGCAAACATTTGTGAGAGACAGATTTCTGTAATATCTGGAGGATGGGCACAGATTTAAAAAAGGGTAAGGGATAATTCATTAGATGTACCATTTTTATTCTTTTTCCTGGAAGACAAACACCTGTTGTCTGAGAGGTGAGATTACAGCTCTGATCCATCCTCCACATCCTACCCCTCCGGCAAACAGCAGACACTTTCCACATCATTTCTACAACTGTCATTCATTTCAGTGTGTGTTCAAGATCAACCGAGGACAGTTAATAGTTTAAGTAAAACGATTTGTCTTCCTGGGTACAGAAACACATGTGGTCAGTTTATGAGTGGGCACCACATATATAATGCTAGTAAAATAGTTTTTATGGCAGAGACTTAAAGGGATACACCCAGAAATTTAAATTCTCTCATCATTTGCTCAACCTCGTGTCAAAACGATATGTGTTTGAGGAAATAGTAATATTTTTTACTTTTCAAACTATAAACCATTGCTTCTGGCCTACTGTCAAATGTTCGTCAATGATGTAAACGTCAGCACATGTTGAAACATTGTAAAACTTGCACAACATGTGATGCAGAAGGATTGTCACTTCTCATCAGCATTGATTCTTCAACTGGAGTTACCAGTAGGAGTTCAGAGATTACCATTGAGTTCACTTTGCACGGTTTTTGCATTCACTTGCAGTATATGGACTCACAGAGAAAGATTAATTACAGAAGAAAGAAGGTCATTTACATCTGGGGTGGCATTACGGTGAGTAAATGATGAGAGAGTTTTCATATGATGGAGTATATCTTTACACTTGGTATAAAACGGAAATTGTGTTTGTCATCCCTATTGTGACGTGCACTGATCAGCCTAAATAAGCAATAACACCACTGACAAGTGAAGTGAGTAACATTGATTATATCATTACAGAGGTCCCTGTCAGGGGGTGGGATATATTAGGCAGCAAATGAACAGTCTTTTCTGGAATTTCATGGATTGGTAGCAAGCGAAAAACTCGAAAAGATGACTTTGGTGAGAGCTAAATAGTGATGGAAAGATGACTGTCAGAGCATCTCCAGACCCAAGTATGTAATAATGATTGGCAAAACATTCATGCATTTAAGGGTCAAACAATTTCGTGAATGAGAGAAAATTTAGGACAGGACCTGATTTTGTCCATCGGAAATTGATTGGATCATTTGTGTTTGCTGCTCAAGTCATTGTTTTTGATTAAAGATTACAAGGGTATGTGCTTTTTATTTATTTTAAACATTTGTGTGTATAAATCAAATATAATAAACACAGTAATATCAATAATCAAGGGGTCCAAAACTCACCTTTGTCTACATCACAAAAAGGGGTAAATCCAGCCCTGTTCATGGCACAATCTGTTGAGGTTCAACTCAAGCAACCCAAATTGTTATTGGCACCCATAACAGAGTTAGCCAAATGATTTGTGATCATGAGTGTCTGTTGATTGCTCTAACGTGAGGTAACTTTTGTGGTTAATGTTTGAAATTGTAGGTCTCTATATTAAGAGACCCTTCTTTGGAACATACACACCCAAGCGCTCAAACACTGGCATGAGCTTGAGGCAGCATTTAAAACGTGTTTTGCAATTTTGTTTGGTGCCAGTTGTGTCACAGAAATCAAACATTTCAACTTTTAAAGCCAGTCATTCAGCCATTTTGTGCTTTTCCCTTGTTGAATGTGATTCTGCTCATTCAGCTGTATTATTTCATGAAAGTGGCAGCAAGATCATAAGGTCAAAGACAGTGGAAAGCTTTAGCCCTGACCGCTGCACTACCAAAGGTCAAACTCCATTTCAGGGGCAGTGCAGAGCAATTTAGAGTTGAGGAAAGTGTAATTGGGACTATCTCTGACACTGTCTGTCACACACACACATATGCAAATACACCCACAAGGTATTTCCTGTCATAGAAATGCCAGATTTGGCACTGCTTTGCTTTCAATTTGACTATATCAACAAAACATTTTACTCAGCATGACCTAGTATAGACACTGGGCCGGGGTGTGTGTGATTTTTGAGAGAATTACTGCAAGTCTGAAACTTCCTCTCTCTCTTTTTTCTTCATCTCCTGATTTTTAAGTTTAGAATAAACTGGCACTGTGACATCATGCCTTGACATTTCTCATAGATTTTGTTCACCCTTAACTGGAAGTACCTGATTATCATGTCCACAGCCAGGTATCATTCTCTCCAACAAAGCCTTCTTTTTCTGTCACCATTTCTAATCAGAAAGGACAAAAATTCTTCACCCAAGGTAATAAGAGCCATTAACCATTACTCCAGTCAAGCAGGGCTTTTTGTTGTTGTTGTTTGCTTTGTTGTCAAAGTAGTTCATTTTAACCAGTTCAACCGAATATTACTGATTAATTACAATGCTTAAAAACACTGAAAGAGGACACCTGCACATATAAGTCACAGTTGTCGTATGTATTGAAAAAAATTGAAAAATTCTCTTCAAATGAGAAAAAAATAAGCATGAAAAAAGCATGTCCTGAACAAACATGTTGACAGTCTATTAATGTGATTGTCAAAAAAAGAACATAAAATGTGTATGTTATACAAATTGCATATGTCTATAGTTTTTGCCATAGTAAAGTTTTGCAATTTATGTGTAATTGAAAGACTCCTAAAGGCAGCAGGGTCAAGCACCTAGTTATTTTGAGGAGGCACCAGTGGCATTTCTGCGACTTCTTCCTAACACTTTGAGACATGATTTTCTAGTGGTGTAATTGTACACTCTAAACAATGCTGGGTTAAATACAACCCAGTGCTGCGTAAATACTGGACAGAACACATGCTGAGTTGTTTTCAACCAACAGTTGGGTTAAATGTTTAATGTAAAAACAACCCAGTCGCTGTGTTCGTCCATGTTTTACCCAGTGCTGGGTTGTATTTAACCCAGCATTTTTTAGAGTGCATATGCATGGGCGCCAGGATCAAATCCTGATATAATATGCATTTTTTAAAATAATGAAACAACTAAATTAGACTGCCAGTGACTGCCCTACATTTTTGTGTATGGAAAAATGCGGAACATTTTGATAATACTATAATGTTTCATAGGAAAAACCCAACCCTAATTTTTAATTTTATTTATAATAAAATTTCACTTACAATTGCACTGTAATAATTAATGCAATGTCTTCCTTCCCAATATGAACTGAATTGAGAACATTCGTTATTAATGCCTTTGGCATTTGGCGAAATTCACCAACAGCTAACAAATCTGGAGAACATTTCATTTTGTACATTAATCGTGGAACCTGATAATCAAATGTAAAAAATATTTGATGTTTGTTTTTTGTTTTTCCTGTTGGAAATCCGCTTGACTCAAAAATTAGCTGGGGAAGATTCACAGTTCACCCTGTGTTCCTCAGAAGAAAGTACGTTTGGAACAACATGAGGGTGCAGAGTAAATTTTCATTTTTCTATGAACTGTCCCTTTAAACAAATAAAAAGGAATATTTTTCCATGTCTGATGTACAGTGGGTACAGAAAGTATTCAGACCCCCTTAAATTTTTCACTCTTTGTTATATTGCAGCCATTTGCTAAAATCATTTAAGTTCATTTTATTTCCTCATTAATGTACACACAGCACCCCATACTGACAGAAAAACACAGAATTGTTGACATTTTTGCAGATTTATTAAAAAAGAAAAACTGAAATATCACATGGTCCTTTAAATTTATGGGGGTCTGAATACTTTCCGTACCCACTGTATTTGCTTGTGAAAGGCTGGAAACTGTGCTGGACACTTTCTTATGGAACCATCAGTGTTATTATGGCATCATTTCAATGTGGATCCAGCATAATTAATTGCATCTAAATTATGACTCAGGTGATTGGCTCAGAAAAACCTGTATGTGGAACTGAATGAGCAAAGATGGCAGCCAGTTGAGCAACTGCCATTGAGCTGAATGTGAAAGCTAACAGATTGCGTTCTCCAGGTATAACAGACCTCCTGCAGGATTAAAACAGTATATATTAGCAGTGTACAAAGAACAGAACACATCAACAACAGCCTGCCTTCCAACATACTCTGTGGTCTGCATGGTGAATTATGGGATAGAAGCCCAAGCTTCCTGTTCCTTTAGAACAGGTAATAGTATTTAAATGTCTGCATGCCGAAAAATGGCCACTGGAGAAACCAACAAAAGCCTGTGTATAAGCTTTGAGCCGCCACAGTCTTCCCCTGTGATTGTGCATGTGTTTTAGGTTTAGGCCCTGCAGCAAGCATCACACAACATAGCACATTAGAATTCCAAAACATTGAACTGATGTGTTGACTGACAGAGTTGTGACTGGGTCGGTATAGTGGCACACAGATCAATTATATAAGGGTGTCCGCAATAAAAAAGAAAAAAATCTTTTAAAATGAAGGAAAATTCTAGTTGATAACACATGCCAATTTCTAAAAAATGTACTCTTTGTATTCATCTTGGTTTTGTTAAATGGATTAGATCCACCTTCGACCTTCCAATCATTAACTTATACAAAACAGAAAACATACCAACACAAGAAAATACAAACTAAACTGAAACTGACACTCAATGTTACAGGTTTTCGTATGGTTTTTAAAAACTTTTATGCCATTTTCAAAAACATTTATTGACGGATGCAGTATGACCATGAAGTGAAACAGTATAACATTTCCTTACACCACTGAATACATCTCATTCATTATATTAAAAAAGCATATTAATAAAATAATTTTAAATTAATTAATTTAAATCAATAAGGATTCATTCAAAAATATCATTAATTTGGGGTTGAGTAGCCTCAGATGACCTTTTATAACCTGAAGTAACCCTGCCTTGTCATAAACGTCACATTATTTGATATGTCTTGTCATGGGGGTCTGTAGGGGTCCTTCTCTCGCATCATTTCTCATTTTTTGTTTTTCTGCATGTTCATTGCACAACATGATTTTTGTTGGTCATGCCACATTCCAAAAATAAATACAGATTTGTTAAAATGGTACAATTTTGCTTATAGAAATAATATTAAAAGATTACACCTAAGGTTTTCTTCGAGAATTTTTTTTTTCTGACAGTTAAATCAAAGCATGAACTTCATAGAAGAGATGTATTCTTGTCATTATAACTATGAATTGCTATTTTAATGTATTTCTGAATAAATAAAAAAAATTGACCCAGATTCATGAACTACATTATACACATTTTTACTTTTACCAAGTTGATGTCGCTGAAGTGCACTGTGCCTAACAGTACTCTATAACTACATCCTTCTAGTGGCTAAACGCGGCTGAGCTGTAGATTATGGAGCTCCTTCACAGAATCCAGTGGCCAGGGGATTACGAGAGCTGATCAAAGTAATGCTTTCAAAACGAATCAAAAGCACACGATTAAAGGTTATTACACATTCCCCTTCCCTCATCCACAAAATACCAGTTCTGCTGAGGATGCTCATGCTGCTTTTTTTTTTTTGTCCCTTGCACTCCCAATTTATTAGTTTATTTCAACATTATGCAAAACCATGTGTTCTATCTTTATCTTCTCATGAAAAACAGAACAACAACAGAAATACAGATCATACATACATATGCCCCTGTTTCCCCAGTGTCATTTCACAATAATGCTGCTCTCTTCCCGCCTCATTGGCTCGCCGTTGGGAATCTGTGTTAATTTGTTGTCTCCTCTTGCCCAATGGGGACGGATGGAATGTGGCAAATGTAAATGCACTGTTGTGGAGTTGAGCTGAGTCAAATGTCAAGCTCAGCTGCACTGCCACATGCTCTGTGAGTTTGCAGCATCTGTGCACATGGCACTCTGTGGATAATGTGATTATTCTAGCAACAGTGAGCACTGTGGGAGACAGAGAAACAAAAGTCACACAAAACCATGCACAATTTTAGACTGAAGAGGATAAAACACTGTGGGTAAAAATGAGTTTAGAGACTGAAGCAAGTATACTTAAAAATGTATTCAGACAATATTCACAGAAACATTAAGTTCAAGTGCTAATTTACTTTGCAAACATATGTAATCCCATAGGAGGTAACTGTGACTTTTTCTCTCAAAAGAACCTTTTTTGGACACAATTCTGAGAATATATAAAAAGTCAGAACTGTAACATAAAAACTTACAATTCTGAGAAAAAAAAAAATCTGAATTTTCTACCACCACTCAGCCATTGTATTAGAAATGTTAACTAGTTTTCGGTAATTTTAATGGCAAGACAATATAACACATAGTATAGTGTTATAAATGTACAATATAATAATCTTTGGTAGATTACAGTGTTTATAACTGTGGAAATGCATAATCACAGCCTGTGAAAAGGGTCCATTGGGATTCTTCAGAAGAAAATGCAGAGCTGTAGGTGCTGCACACAGCCAGGAACAGCACAAGGTCTGATAGACATTCACATAATTTGCTCTTATTAGTGCTTTCATTTTCGCAATAAACAAGATCTGCACCCAATTTACTCACATGTAATATCCAGTTATTATTTATCCATATTCCATTTACACTCAGCCTCATAAAATGTGCCTCCGTTAGTTAGATAGAATTATTATTTGTGTGTATGTGTGTGTGTCTGTGTGTGTGTGTGTGTGTGTGTGTGCATGTTTATGTGGTTTATGAGGACACAAATTTGTATAATGACATGGGTATGACAGAGGTATTACAATATGAAGGTGGTTTATGAGGACACTGCCTATGTCCCCGTAATTCAAAAGGCTTAAAAAACATACTAAATGGTGTTTTTTTGAAAATCTAAAAATGCACAAAGTCTCCTGTGAGGGCTAAGTTTAGGTGTAGGGTTGGTGTAGGGCAATAGCACACACAGTTTGTTCAGTATAAAAACCATTATGCCTATGGAGAGTCCCCATAAACCACAAAAACCAACGTGTGTGTGTGTGTGTGTGTGTGTGTGTGTGTGTGTGTGTGTGTGTGTGTGTGTGTGTGTGTGTGTGTCATTATTGTTACACTTCTTGGCCTGTATGCCATCTAAATATTTTTAGAAATTCTCTCTAAAATACTGGCTGAATATTCTCATCACTCCACAATGAGACATGGGTTTCTCCTGCGTTCCAGCCATATTTGTCAGTGCCAACACAGGCCCGCAATCCACTTCAAACCATTTGAAGTGGTTTGAGAAAAACAGATTGCTGTCCATCTCCACTGCTTCCTGACACATAAGCTTTTTCGCCATCGGACACTAATCCGATCAGCATTAAGTGTATGAGCATACTTTTGAATTGGTTCGTTTCATGAGAAACAGCTCAAATCTTCTGACTCTAGTGACCCATATCACATTTCTTCGCCTTCTTCCACCCTAAAGGGTTTATCCCTTGATTGACTGACAGATTCAGGCTACCATCTGACACGCCACATCTGAAGATCTCAAAGCAAATAGAAAACTGATCCTGAAAATTCATCTTGAACCCCACATCTGGCACTGGGAAGTTGCATGTGTTGGTGTGTTCTGAAGATTTGGCTTTGTGCATCCATCCCTTCATCCATCCATCCCTCCAGTCTGTCTGATTTTTACAGTATAGTATACATTAATAAAATCTACTCCATATGTTGTACCATATGCTTTTTTCTCCTCATATTAACCCAGTTAAATGTCTAGTTCAAATGTTTACATACAGAAATCCTGACTGATAGTGTGTAGTCTAAATGAGATAAGAAAAAACACTATCTGTACACACAAACACACTTCAGAAGAGTATAGACTGTTTAGCCAGTGTAATGAGGAACATTCACTCATAGAACAGAGCCAATTAAGAAGAGATTTAGTCCCCTTGAACAAATCTTGTTAGTCTCATGAGCTGATTTTTATTCATGAGAGGCACTCTCAAACACAAATTCATCTGATCAAGAATTAATTTGATTCAAAAGCTGTTACAGGGTACTGCATTATGTTAAGCATATCAATTAAAACTAACTTGATCTTCATTTCAAACACTTTAATAAAGCTTCAACTTCAGCAAACCTCTTTGATTCAATTAAACATTTATTTATTTTGAACTGATGGTGTATATATTATTGATATATTGATGATGAGCAAAAGAGCAGAAGAATGTTTAAAAGACAGAGGCATTTTTTCTCTCTTTCTTTGCTATTAGTGCTGTTGAATATGAGAGCTGCCCTCTGCACTTATCATTCACTGATGTGCAAGCATCTGTGTTTCATCCGTTTCACTGCACTGCAAATAACCATATTTTTTACTTGGCAAATGCCAACATTTACCTTCTAGAAAATCAAAAGTGCTGAATAAATAAAGAGAGAGAGAGAGAAAAAAAAAAAGAGATATAATCAAGAAAGAAATAGATTTGTGTCTCTACATAACTAATCTCTTTGTGTGGAAAGTGTGTTGCACTCTGTTGAATATGAAGTGTGTAAAAGCTATTTACCTGTCCTCAACATTGTTGAGCTTCGTCCCCCACAACATTTCCTGCTGGACCTGAGACTCAAACCCACAACCTTCCGGTTACAGTTTCAATTCTCTAACCATTAGGCCACAACTGAACTGCCTAGTCGTGCATTGAGTTCATGTGTATTAATGCATTAATGAGTATTTAATTCATTTTTAACCTAAATATCTGCAGTGTCCATCTGTGAAGGATGTAGGCTGTCAAGCATTCATACACATCTGTCAATCATAGCAGTGGGCCTTTACTTTCGAGTCTACAATCCAACAAACAAATAGCATATTACTTCTAAATTATGTTTCTGATGTAAAAGTCTTGATAACATTACAAGTGGAGCTTGGAGAATAGTGCAAAATAAAAAACAAAGGCAGTTCATGACCCCTTTAAGGCCCTAATATACTTCAAGCAAAATCAGTAAACTAACTGGTGTGACATTTCAAACTAAATCAGGTCAAACTAAGTTTATTTGGAGTTTTGGAAAAGTTTGATGGTAAAAACCTTTGAACAAATCCTGCCTTCAAGTCCTTCTGGAAAGTTCGTAAGTACGTGCTGGGGAGTCGTGTTTACGTTGCCAGGTGAGTTCAAATCATTAGCCGGAGCAAGATGGTGATGTACTTTCTATTAATTAACTACACAAAAATACAGCAAGATTTTTCAACTCTACCTCTAGAAAATAAAGAACAAAGAATGTGCACCAGGTGTGTTTTGCTTTTATATGTTTTTAACTAATTTATAATTAGACTATACTTTATCGTTACCTATTATATTGTTATACTACAGTGCTATTATATTTTGTTGTAAATTTTAAAAAAGCCTGCAAAGTCACAGCTAGATATCTAAGTTTTGTGATAATCTGCCAGGTTTTTCACTGACACACCCCCAACTCATAAAAAGATCAGGGATTAAAGAAAATCCAGAGCTAACCAATGGGATTTTTTGACATTGTAGTTGTGTTCATGTGCGTTGAGGTCATAAATAAGATTTTATTTTCCAACGTGACTTGAACGCACCATTAGTAACAGGCTATGTAACAGGTTGGTGTGCGCTGGGCTCCTCCTTCTTTTACTCACACTCTAAAAAATGCTGGGTTAAATATAACCCAGCCCTGGGTACAATATGGACAAAGTGGTTGGGTTACTATGGACTGGGTTTGTCCATATTTCACCCAGAACTGGGTTGTTTTTAACCCAGCATTTTTTAGAGTGCAGAAATCTTCTTTGGTTTATTTCCTCTGTTTCATCCATCGAGGTCAGAGAGTGAAAACAGTGAGTGAATGTTATTTTTGAACTTCTTTTCACCCGTAAGCACAGAAAAAAAAGCAAAATGTCATAAAAGTCATGCTAGAACATTTTCAGAAAGTTGAACTGAACATGATATTCAGTTTCACGGCTCTATTCATAATGTAAAAGGTGAGTTACCTTGGACTGTGCCCAGGACTTGACAGATAATCAAGCAAACTTTCACTGGATGACTTCTTTCGTGTGAGGTCATGAGTTTAAGTTTCTTTCTTTACTACTTTTTGCAAGCCAGAAGACCTTTCCCCTGTTGCAAGCTTCAACATTAGAAAAATATCTAAGGAAGATGCCAACTAGGCTTTTCTTTAAACTACACCAAGAATTGCGTGAGTCACAGCCATCCAACAACTTTCAGTTTTTTTTTTTTTTAGTAGTACAGTTAGGTCGATATAAATTACATTAATTTATAATGTAGGCTGATGATACACGAGAGCAACTTTTTGAGCAATGTTGCCGGGCAACTTTGGTTAATATTGTCATCAATTAACTACTAGGCAACTAGGTGAGACACAGGGCCCACGACTGATATATAAAAATTTGTTAACCATTCTTAGTGGGGAAAATACCCAAGCAACATTGCTCAAAAAAGTTGCATAGCAAAATTGCTTAAAAAGTTTCCCCGTGTATCATTAGCCTTAAAGAATTGCATCCTATACACAGTCCCCCAATTTGCAGGGGCTAAAATGTAATTTGGTCAAAAGAATATAATCATAAATAAAATGTTCATTTTTAATATTTTGTTGAGAATTCTTTGCAGGCAATGACTCCCTGAAGTCAGGAATCCATGGGTTTCCTTCTTCGTGGCAATGCTTTGCCAGGCCTTTACTGCAGCTGTCTTCAGTTATTTGTTTGTGGGTCTCTCTGCCTTTAGTATTGTCTTCAGCAAGTGAAATCCTATCAACTTTGTTGCATTTGGCTGAATATGGACAGACAGTATAACTTTTGTACCAAAAGTAAAGAATATTTGAGGTTGTGTTATTAACATCACTCAGCTACAACTTGTGCCTTCGACCAAATCACAATGTTTACTTGAGGTTTAACACTCAAGAGTATTAGAAAGTCCAATGGGATCTGGTATGAGGCATTCTGGTACAGGCCAGCCGTCACATATCAGTGCAGCATTATATAACTGAATATGTTGAATCAGCCTCCCTAAGTCTCCTTGACTGGCACATGAGGTCAGTGTGAAGCCCTTAGGTGGGGTTAGATTTAATTAGCATCTCTCTCTCATCTTCTGGAGTCACAGCGCTCATACTCACTCATTCAAAACACTGACCAGCCTTTTTGTTTTGCCTGTTCATTTCAGCTCAAACCAGCAACTGCCACCGAATCATGGAGTACATCTTACATCTAAAAACATTTTTTGTGTTAACTCGTTTTAAATTAAACAATTCAAATAGTTAATAATTAAATAATTTAAATAAAATCCAATTTTGCAAAATGGCATATCAATATAGGAGTTATTATTAAGAAATTAAAGTAATATAGATACAAGTGATGAGTATATACATCTTAAAATTTAACACACATTTTTAGAAATCTTTTGACAATATTCAATATTTCATAAAAAAATCATTATTTTCGAGTATATGACCATATGACAATTTACAACCTACCTTGTCATTAAAAGACTTGTAAGATTTATAATATTATATAAGACTTATATAATATAAGAAGGGTCCTTTCTGATTTTATTGATTGATTGATTGATTGATTGATTGATTGGTTGATTGGTTGGTTGGTTGGTTGATTGATTGATTGGTTGATTGGTTGATTGATTGATTGATTTTTCACATGTCACTTCATCAAGTGAAGTATTTTTTGGAAGAAATAACAATAATAAAAGATTCTGCCAAACTACTTTTGCAAAAACTATTATCCTTTGATAAGACTATTTTCTTCATTGTGAATTTTTTTCAAAATGCTCAAATGCTCCCAGTGGCCCATGTTCATTTTCCAATGTTTCAGTGATGTCACTGCACAGTCTGTCCCTGTGTCTGTTTCATGGTTGTGTGATTTCGGGGGACAGATTGCATAACAAATACAAAAATTATTCACCATCCGGGTTTTTAATCGAGGAGCTTTTTGTAAGGCTCAGTCGATTAAATCATCCTTGCCTCCAGACTATTCAAACTAGCCCTATTCTTTACCCACCTACAGTAACACACACACACACACACATTGCATGCACATAGCCTTTTCTCACCCAGGACCCACTATTGTCTCTTCGTGGCTTCAGCCTCAAGGGCAGAGAGGAATGTATGGCAAACAGAAAGATACTGAGAGAGGAGGAAAATTGGTTCAATCAAGCAAGATTCTTCAGAATCATGCACCAGAAAGGTCATTCTTCTTTAAGACAGCTGAGAGCTTGCAGTATAAAAGCAAAAAAACAAAAACAAAGTGGGGTTTAAGATTAATACACTCCAAAAAGTGATTAGAACTTAGTAACTTCACAATTACTAAAACAAAGTACACAGAAAAGAGCTAAATATTTCTCAACCATTTCCACCATACAAATGTTAACCTCTACTCTCTAAATATGTTAAAACTTTCACCTTGTTTTACTTGAAATCTTATAAAACCATGTAAAGACATTCTGTGCCTTACACATTAATCTAAATAAATGGGACTGAGAGATCATTCACGGTGCAATGACGCCCTCTAGTGGCTGCTCAAACATTATTATTGAACAAACATAAATTTGGGAAAAGCCTTAAGGATAAAAGTAGGCTATACCTGAATGACTGGGTCCAGTGACGTTGAGTACAGCAAATACAGAGGTTCCTGCCCACCGATTCAAAAGGTATCCCAGCTAATTGATATGACTTTGTCGGCCTGTTCAAGACACCCTGAAGAACCTTCTTGTCAGGTAGAATTCCATTCAGTGAAAATGATACTCTGTTCTCAGAGTTGGCAGAAAGGTCTTTCACGGTGTTGAAAGTGGCAGAAAGGAAGCGACTGAAAGAATTGCTTACCCATTTTAAGATGCGAAGAGAAGAAATGTCCTGAAAAAAGGAAGCAGAAAGGTAAGCCACAGCAGCGCAGTCACAGAAACCTGTATGAGTTTTCATAGTAAGAACAGATATTTGATATTTCAGAAGAAAAAAAAACCTCCAGTACATTTCACAAAACCCTACAACACATTACTGTCTCTAAAATGTCAATAAATGTCTCCATCAACAGAAGAGTGGCAGCTTTTAAGCCCTCCAAATAAATGGCATTTTATAAGCTTAATTAGCGACATACAGCACATCGCATGTTAATATTACTAAAAGGGCATTAATGTATACCATGAACCTTCTTTAATTTTAAAGACAGTTCTCTGCAGACTAAAATGAAAGCTTAAGAAAGTGAAGGCATGTGGACTGGCAAACTTTTGTTTCTCAATTCATAGCACAATGGACAATTTACACTGAAAGAGCAGTGTCTCCGTAGAAAGGCCCATTTCTCACAAGCAGCACCCATGTTAACAGGTAAATATGGCATCCCCTTGGATAATAATTGCATCCTTTTAATAGCATTCTAAAGTATGACCTCGCGTCTTGTAAATGTGCCGTGTGAGGCTTCATTTTTGGTCATTCATTCATAAATAGATAAATAAATGTTATAACAAATCCTCATTTGGAGCCCAAAATAACACCATAGGTTACACAAGGGGGAGGCCTGCAATTCCTAGCAAGAATTATCACAAAGTCACATATGAATTTCAGCAAAACTCTTTATATGAGGGGGTGCAGAGCAGGGACACAACTGTACATTTGCTGAGGGGTACTCAAGATCAGTCTTGGGACCCCCTATATATTCTTATTTATAGTATTTGTCTATAAATTTATTTGTTTATTTGTCTCAAAATTATTCATATTGTTGTATATTTTAAATAAAATGGAAACAATATAGGCCTATGTAAAATTCACTTTAAAGAAGTTTTTATTATTATTATTATTTTGTTTTATTTTATTTTATTCATACAGATAATTTGTGGAATGTGCCATGCTTAAAGGGATAGTTCACCCAAAATTTTTAATTCTGTCATTAATTACTCACCCTCATGTTGTTTCAAACCCTTAAGACCTCCGTTCATCTTTGGATCCACATGGCGCAGCTGACACAGAACAGCATATGTTGTTCAAATTGTTGAATAAAGCTGTTTTTATTCTCTTTGCACATAAAAAGCAATCTCATAGCTTCGTAAAATTACGGTTGAAGCCCTGATGTCACATGGATTATTTTAACGATGTCCTTACTACATTTCTAGACCTTGATCGTAGTAATTACATTGCTGTCTATGGGTCAGAGGGTCAGAGAGCTCTCAGAATTCATAAAAAATATCTTGTGTTCCGAAAATGAATGGAAGTCTTACGGGTTTGGAAGGACATGAGGGTGAGTAATTAATGACAGAATTTAAATTTTTAGGTAAACTATCTCTTTAAGTGAAGATTTCTGACACCTGTTGGAAAATGACATGATATTCCCACTATAACCAGTAGATGGCAGCATATGATCACTTATTGGCTCAGTTGCCATTTCCACTCCTTAATTTAGTCCTTTTAACGTGTTTTGCTTTTGGATTTATGTGTAGACATTATAAAATATATATTATAACGTTTAAAAACCACAAAAAATGTTAAAGACAAAAGTTCAGCATTTTTCTGCACTGATGTATGAAGTAGTAATGTATCGGATCTACATGAAACACAATACTTTCAATTTAAAATGGCAATTTTCAGTGAAAGGTATAGTTTGCATCTATGTTAACAATCTCCTCAGTTTCTGTTAAATGTAAACCAAACGCCCATTTACACACATACTGCGGCTATTTTGTTTTTTGAGCCATGGAGAATCAGAAATTAACTGATGGTGCACTTTGCCCTCTCAAGCAACAATGTTGGCTGACTTCATGACTTACAGTGAAAAAAAATGTATAGGTTAGGCTAAAAATTTAGTTTGTTTACTTTATTTTAATGCATTGTTCTTTTTCCCTTTGCCTCCTCTATTCATTTCGGTCGTGTGAGAGTAATGAGGAAGAATGAGTTGTTGATATACTAATCTTGTACTAAAATAAAATTACAAATCTGCAAATTACAGAAGATTATAAAAGAAAGTTAAATAGGTACGGTTGTTGTAATAATAATAATAATAATAATAATAATGATGAATTATTAAATTCATTTAAATGTATTTTTAAATACATGTTTTTTATTAATAAAATTTAATTAAATCATTAAAACAGAAAACAGAATTTGGGGAAAAATGAATTTAAATGAATTGAATAATTCATTATTATTCATATTATTATTATTATTTACAATAACCGTACCTATTGAACTTAATTGATCATTCAGAAACTAAACACCATTGTGTTGCTTGGAGACACACAACAATTAAATGGCTTTAAAGGTAATACGCTCTCTGCAAAATTGAGCAAAAACATATAATATTGTTTAAAATATAGCACAATATCAACTTCTTATTTACTGATCTGTTGTATAAAATCACATTTAAACTCGTGAACTCTGTATAAAAGGTGTTTATGAGTTTGAACTGCTTTTGAGGACTGCACACATGGCATTGCTCAAGAATCTGGTGATAGCCTGTCTGTAAAGACCGACATATGAGGTTGGAATATATTCGTTCAGAGGAAAGGCTGTTAAGGGAAGGTTTCATGGAAAGTCCTTATATGGAGATGATTTAGACATGTTTATGCAAATAACTTGGGCATGTGGCCGCTCATTTAGAATACTCCACATTCACTAATATTAGAACATACAGTATGTAATTGAAGGGTTAGAAGATATTAGAAGGTGCAGTAGCATATGTAATATTAACAGTTTCTCCCACCCAACGCTGACTCAATGCTTGCGCAGGTTGCCATATACAACAAGGGACAAGCGCAACTAACATGGTTAGCCAATAAGCCTTACAGTGTAAGTGTGATGAGTTGTTTTACTCATGTTTAAATGATGTTTTATTGACAAAGTTCGGGAGGAGCACGTTCAGATAATTAACCTAATTAACATGAGAGGAGAACAATCAGTAATCAACCTGGTTAACAAGATAAAAAGGGTGTATATATGCACAGCAGACTTACCCCTGTTCATTGGCAGTTTTCCAGCATCCCTCCACCACCCCTTCTCTGCACTTACAACTATTACTGTCCTGTCCTGTAGGGGGTGTACTCTGGGTTCGGGCCAAAATTCCGAGCTCGGAGCCCTCCCCTCGGACAGCATGCCAAATACGCATAAACTTTATTCTATTTATTATATGTAAGTGTGAACTCGTGAATATTCCTTTGGTCTTAGAGATTTTTAGATGGATGCAGAGACTTTTTTAAAGGTTGGGTAGATCTGCGATCTCTGACCCGATTCTTTCTTGGCTTCAATGGCTGCAATACACTGTGTTTTTCACCAGCTGGCAACCCAGGGTATCAAAATCCTATTGGTAAACTGGCAGTGAGCTGAACCACACAGACCAAAACAAAAACAGACAATCCGACTCCGAACACACATCTCAAAGCAGAATAGCATCTCCAGTTACTCGGGTTGTGTTCAATGTCTCGTTCCCTCATCTCAGGGAACCAAGGTTACGTGAGTAACTAGAGATGTTCCCTTTCGATTTCAGTCGCTCTACATTGTGTCATTAACACTTTTGGGGAACAAATAAAATGTTACAGTCAGGGGTTTCAGCCAAACTAAGCATGTGAAGTTACACAATACATATGAATTGTGTCGTATAGGAGGGCAGCAAGAATACTGGCGCTCTTGGTAAGCATGTCATCCAACCTACAGGACCTGGTTGAACCCACGCAAGCCCAGTGGGCTATGGCTATGACTGTGTCTCATTCACTCCAAAGGCCGTCAGGGCTGACACTGTTCAGACACTAGAGAACATGATTGGTGGTGGTCAACAACAATTACTTAAGAAATTAATTAACTTGATGCAAGCTTATGTATAATGGGGCTACAGAGCCTGTGCAATAATGAGTAGGCCTAGTATGTGGCTTGTGCTGTTATTTCGGCCACATCGTCATCCTGTTGTATCATACACATTATGAGCTGACAGGGATGGCATTGAGGGGCAGAGCATCAGCACAGGGGTGTATACAACCTAGTGGAAACCAGGCGAATGGCTCATTTAATAATTGGGTGGATGGTTGTGCTGCTCGCATGGATAATTCATGTGAAGCAAGTGATGACACATCCAAGTTATCAAACCACACAAAAAGTGTTGGGTGATGACCAACCTGCTACAGATATGCCATTTGCCTAGGCCCAGGAGGAAGCCATTCCCCTAGTGGAGTGAGCTTGTACCCCAATAGGACATTTCACATTCCTAGAACCATAAGTCACGGCAATCGCATCGACAATCCAGTGTGAGTCTTTGCTTAGACACAGACAGGCCTTTCATGTGTCCAGCAAAACATACAAATAGTTGTCCTGAGAGCCTTGAATTGTCTAGACTCTAGAGCGCATAACATATATGTCCCAGGGTGCAAAGCTGATAGTGTTATGACTTGTGCTTTAAACGGAGTCAAAAGCACTTTAGGTACATAACCCTTCAGGCTTTAAAGTGACTCTGCAATCACCCGGCCCAAAATCAATGCACGAGTTGTCAATTGACAATGCCTGCAGGTCCCCAACTCGCTTAACAGAGGCTAATGCGAACAGGAGCACTGTCTTGAGACAGAGCACATGCAAGCTGGCAGACTACAATGGCTCGAACGGGGGTCCCATGAGAGCATCCAACACAAGTGACAAGTCCCAAGAGGGGTTTTAGTCTACTTGCTCCCTTTAACCCTCTGGGGTCTGAGGCGGTTTTGGGGCCTTGGAGACGTTTTGAAATGCCCTGACATTTGTGCTTTTTTCAGCATCTTAAAAACATATTAAAGGAATAGTTCACGCATAAATGAAAATTCTGTCAATAATTACTCACCCTTATGCACCTCTAAAGACCCCTCTGTCAAGCTCCTGAAGTTTGCAGACGACTCCACACTGATTGCCCTCATCCAGGACGGTGACGAGTCTGCTTACAGACAGGAGGTTAAGGAGTTGGCTGTATGGTGCAGTCTTAACAACCTGGAACTTAGCATGCTCAAAACTGTGGAGATGATCGTGGACTTCAGGAGAAACCCCCCTGCACTTCCCCCACTCACCATCATGAACAGCACTGTGACTGCAGTGGAGTCATTCAGATTCCTGGGCACCACCATCTCTCAGAACCTGAAATGGGACAATCACATTGACTCTATTGTGAAAAAGGCCCAGCAGAGGTTGTACTTCCTTCGCCAGCTGAGGAAGTTCAACCTGCCACAGGACCCGCCATCATTGAATCCATCTTCTGCACTTCAATAACTGTCTGGTTCAGCTCAGCTACCAAATCTGACCTCAGAAGACTACGGAGAGTAGTCCGGACTGCTGAGCGAATCATTGGTACAACCCTCCCCACTCTCCAAGAACTGTACTCATCCAGAGTGAGCAAAAGGGCTGGTAAAATTACTCTGGACCCCTCACATCCCCTCACTCTGTAGGTCGACGCTACAGAGCTCTGAGAACAAGAACGACCAGGCACAGAAACAGTTTCTTCCCTCAGGCAATCCATCTCATGAACACGACAATAAAACACAGAATACACAATTCACCACACTTGCTTACTTTTTTTATCAATTTTTTTTTTTCAAATTTGTACATATCAGACTATACAGTACACACATAATTGTCTATATTATATATTGTGTTTTTGCTGTTTTGTCCTATTTGGATATTTGTATATTATTCTTTTATTATCTGTGTCCTGTCCTGTTGCTGTCTTTCTGTTGCACTGTGGAGCTTCTGTCACTAAAACAAATTCCTTGTATGTGTAAACATACTTGGCCAATAAAGCTCATTCTGATTCTGATTCTTATATCGATCCAAACTCATAAACCTTCGTTCATCTTTGAAAAGCAAATTAAGATATTTTTGATGAAATCTAAGAGGTCTCTGACTCCCCATAGACAGCAAGGGTCCTACCACGGTCAAGGCACAAATGGTCCATGTGACATCAGTGGTTCAACCGTAATTTTACGAAGCGACGAGAATACTTTTTGTGTGCAAAGAAAACAAAAATAGCGACTTTATTCAGTGATTTCAGTAATCGCTGAATAAATTTATTTTTTAAATCATGTGTCCCTTTTTGTCTGGCCCCCCATGAAGAAAGCTTTGAGCAAAGATTGCAGTGGCGCAGCAGTGTTTAGAAGGGAAGTGCTATGTTTCTCACTCTGGATTAAGTATTAAGTGCTGCCTTATATGTTTGGGAAACCCACCCATAATTTGCACGCTTGAATGCCATTGGCCAGTGTACATTGTTGTGTTTCAAGTGAAGTGAGTGAAGTGAAGTGATATTCAGCCAAGTATGGTGACCCATACTCGGAATTCGTGCTCTGCATTTAACCCATCCAACGTGCACACACACAGCAGTGAACACACACACACACACCGTGAACATACACCCGGAGCAGTGGGCAGCCATTTTATGCTGCAGCGCCCGGGGAGCAGTTGGGGGTTCGGTGCCTTGCTCAAGGGCACCTCAGTCGTGGTATTGAGGGTGGAGAGAGCGCTGGACATTCACTCCCCCCACCTACAATTCCTGCCGGCCGGAGACTCGAACCCACAACCTTCGGATTACAAGTCCGACTCGCTAACCATTAGGCCACGACTTCCCCACGACTTCAATGAGGCTTCAGTAATATTTTAAAGAAAAGAGTTTCCCCAAAAGCTTTAATGACACAATGTGGAGACCAAATTCAAAAGGGAACTAGTTGTAGCATTGTTTTCCAGAGAAACAAATGTTAACATGTTTCCTAAATATCTGAAAACATGTTAGGGTATTTTTACGCAGTCAAAAAAAAATAAAAAATCACATACTCCTTTTGAAGCAAATTGATGCATGTATGCATGTGTTGTGAATTAGAAAATGAAGTTCGAAAGTTTGTGTTAATACAAATAATTACACAATTATTAGTGAATGACACCCATTGACCGTTATATATCCTTTTTGGTATAACTTGATTCATGTAAACTGTTTATTGCGATTGTTACATGAAATTATTTTTTTTGATATATTAGGCATACACACAAGCGTGAATGTGTGCATATTTTAAAATATTTCCTAAATTATTTCCCTGCTCTGTGTTCTTATAATGAATTCATTCTACAATTACAGTGTGTTATACCAATTCAATCTTACCTGTCAAGAAAAAAAAAAATCTCTGGGCACTTAAATACTTTCAAATCTCGGAGTTCATGCAATCAATTAAAAGCCAGGCCAAGATTCCCTTCGGTTAGTTAGAGTCACAGCTCTGTTTAAGGATATGAGGTGGCACGCACTGGTGAAATAAGTCTAAATAAACTGTATGCTGCAGTATTCAGCAACCACCTAATGTAATGTCTAAATGAGAAGTTAAACTGTCAGTCAGTGATGTCATAGTTCCAGCATTGTTAAGTCAAAAACAATACTGCACAAAAAGCAAATTACCCTTCTCGGTTTTGTTTATTTTGAACATACGCTTCCAAGCTTATGAGATCACATTAAATTTCTGCTAATTGTTGCCCCAATCCAAAAAAAGTGCCAAAAAATATTAGAACTAAATAAGGTACATCAACAAAAGCTAAAAATAAGTACTGACATTTACAAAGAGCATAGTAGTTGTAGATTGATAAGGAGACAAAATAAATGAGAAATTACAGTAATTCACAGTCAGACAGGCAGGCAGTTTGTGTAGCATGTATCAAGGGATGGTATAGGTTTGGATTCTGTGCTCTGTATAGTAAGTGCATGAAGGGTTTTCAAAAAACTGCTCATGGTTCAAGCAAAGTTGTCTGGCTCCTCTCAGGCTTTGGAGAGAGCCACAGCAGAGAAACGCACCTCCCCTTTCTCTCGCTCCATAAACTCACGGCACACCTTTGCCGCATCCTACAGAGAGATGAAGTCAGTTATTCAATCATGGGAAGATGACTCATTGTTTTAAGATGCTCGAAATCTACTGTTCCGACTATAATGACAGTTTACAAGAGAACGTGCTACAGTTGCCATTAACTACAAACACCCATACCTAGGAGAATGTGTGCTTACCATGACAAAGCTTTCTGGTTTTGTAGGGCCATGATTCACAGGTCCATCCATTCTGCCATCTGAGACAACACACTCATTTTTTAATTCACAGACATTTAAGGAGTTTATTTAAATGCAAGTCGTTGGCACAGAATCGGGCACTACACCCCAATTTATGTCATCCACTTACCCAGCTCATAAAGTTGACCATTTACATTGACAAATGTAATGAAATGGAAGTTGACTTGGTCTGCCTCTGGCTGTTAGAATAAGAGAGATCGAGGAAAAAAATTAAATAAATTTTATTTAATCATTACTTCTAGTGTTTGTATATGTATGACATTGTCTTACCCGGCACTGTCCTTCATCAGCAACTGCATCATGAGTTTCTTGGATGGCCTGAATAAAATGGTAACTTAATTTTAAAAAGCACAAATCAAGTTTGAATGCATTCGTTTTAAACAACAAAAAAATAAACATGGAAAATAAACAGTACAATAGTACCACCTATTGGATGTGTTGAATACTGCACAAATAAATTAAGTAGGCCTTTGAGCTGCACGGCCTTAGTAACATTTCTCAAGTTAATCTTTGTTTTGGGCAAAGATTGTGGCAAATCACATGTTTACTGTGGCTTTTAATGAACACTTAGAATACCTTATTTTGTTCAAGTTCTTTGGCTCTTTCTGCGGCAGACATCCCTGAGGTGGCTTCTAGAAACTTCTTCAGTGCAGAGTCACTGTCTATAGATAGAAGGAAAAATAAAAATAAAAAAGTCGAATCATGAATCGGCCTCACAAATCGCCTTATTTTTCCCATAAGAGCGAGCATGGCAATTTCTAAGTTTAATGTGTCTGGCTTCCAGCTTCATTTGCTCCAGGCTATTTTTAACTGTACAAAACAACTTATTTTGCAGCTTGATATTGCAAACTGGTGTGTCTTAACATTTTAATGTATTATCTTAATTATGAACGCTACGGTCAACTTGTAACTTTGCATTTCAACTGTAGTGATGCATATGTAAATTGTTGCAGTCTGGATTATCATGATTAGGAGTCTAAATGTTTTTTAATTTATTTAGCTAGTCAAATTATGCAAAGTTAAATAAAGAAAAATCCATTATTTTTTAAATCAACAAAGCCATCTGTTCTATTCAACATCAGTAAACATCTGGTGTATGATTGAACGTTTTTGGCACGTTTTCACTGACCAAAACCAATACTGTCCTGGTTGTTGGCCACAGCATGTACCAAACCCACAGTTCCACAAGAGTTGACCACAGTTTGTTTCAGAAAATACACACTTTTAGAGTCGTCAACAGACTGTTTGGAACGAAAATCCTCATGCTACAACAAAGAAGAGAGATGATTGTTAAAGTTAGGCTATATTAATATGGTATGCAAGTAGGAAAGTTACTGTAAAGATACTCCAATTTCCAACTGAAATACTAATTACTAAAAGCCAAAAATGGCTAATAAGAAACTAAAATTTTAATATCTTACCTATAATAAAAATACACAACTTTGAGCATCTATAAGTTTTTCAAGTCTCGATTCCTCACGTGAAAGAGAACCACGCCCGCGTTTACTGTAATGCTCTGTGTGCGTGCGTCCGTGCGTACCTGTTGCGTTAAAGGGAAGAGCAGCATCATAGCACAGCAGGGTGAGGGCACCCCGGACAAAGACTCATCTTCCAGACCCAAAACATCCACAAAACGCCAACTCGAGCCCACGCCCAACTTGCTTAACACCTACACAGAAACACAGAAAAGGGGTTAACGAATATCGCATTATTCGAGACCCGTTATCTATTCAAATAGAACAAAATCGATGTCTGAGTTTGGAGTTACCGTGTATTATAAACGACTAATATAACTATTAATTGCGGTATTATGCTAAATTACTGCGTTTATAAATGATGCGTGCTATTGTGCATAGCAGGTGATGCTGTGTGTAAGCCCACGCCCTTTCATTTCAGATCGAGGTCCATGACAGTTCAGTCCCAGACGCCACAGGCCTGTCCAGCAGACAGTCTAACAATCACCTCATCTTATGACTCAGCGAACGTACCTTATTCAGCATCTGAAACCAATACAAGCGCACAAATATGTCGGTCATGATCAGTCAAGAGAAAGCGAAAGCATGCAAGATGCACAAATCAGCTAGCGAGGCTAAATCACGATAAAGCGTTCAACCTCGGGGTTTATTTCCATAGGTTTCCACTCCATGGTTGCAGACGGTCTTGAGTGTCACTCCTCGGAGTTCAGAAAGGCGCCGCCCGAGAATACACAAACCAGACTGAAGAAGCACGAGGATCATTTATGCGACCGGTCATATTCCATTTACGCAGACCGGAGGGGTGTCCGCCCAGATACACGAGCTATTTATGAACTACTGACACACATATTCACACTGCTAGTCACTTTTTTCTGTATATTTAGAGTGTCGGAAAAAGTCATCGTATAACGGAAGAGAGAGAAATTGGGAAAGTTGTTTTCTCCAGCAAATATTCTCCAGCAATAGACTGGTCCGCCATTGGCCGATTCTGGAAGCTACCAGAGTTCTCCAGCTCAGATGAATCATTTGATTAAAATAAAAACAGAATTAGTGACATTTTACTTAAGATAGTATGGACAAAGTATGAATTAGGAACACTTGCTGCATAAAACAGAATTGAGGGACAAAATTCAACTTTACCCAACTCACATAACACTTTACTTTGACCAGAGTGGTTCTGCTGAAATAACAACTGATGACTTGCACTTTTTAATATCTTTTAAATATGTCCAATTTAAGTAGATTTATTCTGTCACTCCTGTTTCTGTGTTTGTGAAACCAGTTTACACACTCAAAGATATATGCATATTGATTATTATTACCATAATTTGATTATTAGATTAATTGTTGAAGAATATGCTGACTCTTTAGCAAAAGAGAAAGAGAATTAGGATTGAATGACTAACAAATGATATGACCAAAAAAATGTATAAAAATTCTGAAAAATTTATTCACTGACATTATTCACTGAAAATCACACAACAATTTTAAAATTTTATATTTAAAACGTACAGGGCCATTAAAGTTAGGGACTATTTACTGCAACAGCACTAGTTCTCCTTGAGAGAAATAACAGTGTCCAATTCTAATCTTTCTTTTGAGTAAAATCATTTCAGTGAACTGTTTGATCCAGTTCACAAAAACCAATATGAATCATTTATTTACAAATTAGACTGATCTCTTGGGTTCAGTTCACTGACCCACTGATTCATTTGTAATAATTAGGAAACAGTCAAGCAAAAATTAGCTGGAAAAAGTATTCACCCTTAGGCTATTTAGATATAGATGTTTGTTTCTTTAACGGTTGATTGAGAACAGATTTGGAGAAATTTAGCATTACATAGGATACCTGCTCACCACTGGATCCTCTGCTGTGAATGGGTGCCGTCATGAGAGTTCAAACATCACACAGCATCAAACATCTGGCATTACAATAGCCCACAATTATTCCATGCAACAGTCCATCAATGAACATCTTTTGGAGAGGAAATCTGCGTATTTGTAAGATATAACATCATTAAGGTGTTTTAACTTTAAACCGTCTCTTCTGGCCAAAATACCAGCCCATAATCTATAATAATGCTTCCTCCAGTGAAAAAAAAAAAATCTATCCCCTGTTGTCGAAATCTACTAACATATTTGTTTAGAACTGTTTTGGACTGTTTTTACTTGTAAACAGTTATTTTCATATTTCTCTCCTGATTCAGACTAGACTTATTTTTTCCACTGGATATAATAATTTGTTCCATTTTTTATGCACTTTTTTGGGTGAGCATTTGCAGTGTGTTTCTTTAATTGTTTGTGTTGTGAGCAATTTCAGCACCTGCTGTCAAATTGATGAAGATGTTTTCTTGATTTGCTGGTGCTTTTTCTATTTGCATGTGTTTTTTTTTGCAAAGCGCTTAACATGGAAGGGGGAATCTCCTCAACCACCACCAATGTGCAGCATCCACCTGGATGATGCGACGACAGCCATATTGCACCAGTCCATATTGAACGCCCACCACACACCACCTTATTGATGGAGAGAAGGAGTGAAGAAGCCAATCTTCCCAGTATATGGGAATGATTACAAGGCCATGATGATGGACAGAGGCAAATGGGCAAATTTGGCCAGCATGCTGAGGTTACACCCCTACTTTTATTCGAAGGACATCCTGGGATTTTTAATGTCCACATTGAGTCAGGACCTTGGTTTAACTTCTCATCCGAAGGACGGTGCATTTTGACAATATAGCGTCCCCGTCATGGGGCTTTAGGACCCACACAGACCACATGGTGAGCACCCCTTGCTGTCCTCACTAACACCTCTTCCAGCAGCAACCTAGTTCTCCTAGCTCTCCCATCTAAGTATTGACTAGGCTCAACCCTGCTTAGTTTTAGTGGGCAACCAGTCTTGGTGGCCGAGATAGCTCAACGCGCTGTAAATAGAAAAAACACCTGCAAATTAAGAAAACAACTTTTGTCAATTTTACAACACACACGCTGCAAATCCTCACAACACAACCAAATAAAGAAATGCACTGCAAATAGAAAAGAACACCTGCAAATAAAAAAAAAAACAACTTTATCAATTTGACAACACACATGCTGCAAATGCTCACAAGACAAACAAAGAAACGCACTACAAATAAAAAAAGCACCTGCAAATTAAGAAAACAACGTCATCAATTTGACAACACACGCGTTGGAAATACTCACAACACAACCAAACAAAGAAACCCGCTGCAAATAAAATTCTTTTTTTTTTTGGCTGTGTTTCTTTATTTGTTTGTGTTGTGAGCATTTGCAGCACCTGCTGTCAAATTGATGACGATGTTTTCTGGTGATTTGCTGGTGCTTTTTCTATTTGCATGTGTTTTCTGAAGTTGCAGCACATTGAGCTCTCTTGGCCACCGTAGCTACAGGGTGATATGACTGCTGAATAATATTATGGATATATAGGATTCATCTTTTAGAAGCAATGGTTTGAATTTAAAATGTATTAATAATGAATTTGTTTATTAACACAGCTCTTTGATTCACTTGGTGTTAATTGATGGACTGGTGTCATGTGGGTTTGTGGATTATTGTGATGATTTATCAGCTGTTTGAACTCTCATTTTGATAGCACCCATTCACTGCAGAAGATCCACTGATGAGCAAGCAATGAATGTGGTGATAAATTTCTCCAATCACAACTCACAACTCACATCTCGGATGGTCTGAGCATAAGTACATTTTCATCAAGTGTTAATTTTTGGGTGAAAACTTTAACAGTTTAATCACATAAAGCTTGAAATATAGCTTACTGCATAGATCATATGGTCAACTTTTATTATCTGATGATTTGTGTGTGTGTGTGTGTGTGTGTATGTGTGTGCGCGTGCGCGTGCGCGTGCGTGTGCGTGTGTGCTCCAGTCCCTCATTCATTGTAAATGCATGTACAAGGATCATGTTCGTTATAAATTGGTGATTTCAGTTAGGGGAAAAAAATAATAATAAAAAAAGGAAATAATAGTGTCATGCAATAAAGGTTCCAGGTGAATAAACAGTATATGTGCACACTGTACCAAGATTACAGACAATTTCACCTAAAATGTGATTGTAAGGACAAGAGTATGTCTTTTTACATATTCATCATCTATGTATTCTTAATTTCATGCTAAGTCTTAGAAAATAATGTTAGAGCTTGAAATTTGATCAGCAAGTCTTGCATGCACGTGGAAATAATCAACAATTGGTTATTTTCCAAAAAAAAAAAAAATCTGTAAAGTGACACCCATCTTTGAGTTTGATTAGACTTAATGTTGCTTGGCAAATAGTTTTCTCCGTTTGTTTTATTAAACAGTGAAAGCACCTGCTGGAACAACAGTTTGTTGAAGAACAGGGTGGGGGACAACCGCATCAGATTTCATAAAGTTCCTGGATGGTAAAGGTTTATGTTTACAATTTTGCGTGATAAATGCTTACAATCTGCAAAAAAAAGGTTATCTGTGTTCTTCTGAAATGGCCTTCAGATGTGATTCATCCATTGCTTTCGTACGCACATGTGTGTTGAAATATAAGAAGAAAGCTGAAACACCACTACCCATAAGTCACAGCGACTGTCCTATTTGCCAGGGTGTGGCTCAACTCATCGTAGTCAAATTTAATCCTCCTACTAGCGTATTTCATTCCTCATTCCTGCTGCTGACTCGGTCTGTGCTGCAGTCCTCTGCTCCTAAATTTCGAAACTCTTCTCTCGGTAAGTAAATGAAAACGGCACTTAAACACTAATGCTTAAACTTATCGTACTTATATTTCTATAGAGTACACAGGTACGACCCTACCTGTCTGAAACTCTTAGATTTGTTTTGTAAGTACTCAGTACTTGAGATAATAAGCTTTTTATCATTTTATAAAAGCTTTATATTCACATTAATGTTTCTTACTCCACTGTTATTTTGTCTCATTTTTTTAGATCCTTGCTCTTTGAAGTGTGCGTGAATCTCAAATATGGTAAGTTATTTGTTTATTGCTGTAATAAAAGTCTGTCATACGCTATCATAATATTAGCATGCATTAAGTTTTAACACGCCTTTATTTTTGCTGATATTTAATCTATAGAGAATAAATGTTACATTTCCGACAGTTCATGTGTTGACGCCCATAATGGCTGCGTGGGGGGGGGAACTTGTTTAAAGGGGCACAGGAGCCGTATAAGTCCGTTTCCTCGATGTTTCGCTGTCAAACACTTTCTACAGAATGAAATGATGCTTCTTTATTAGCCAACAACAGGCGACACGTGTTTCTGGAAATGATGGTACTGTATAACTATGTTTTAAGGACTACAACTATTTCAGAGAGAGTTTTAAGTTTTCACAAACCTGCACAAATGTTTAGAAAGAAACAAAATAGTTGTAAATGAGAGCAACGATGACTCATTCGCGTGAGCAAACGACCCAAAGGGCGTTCCTGTCTGTTTCTCCTCTCTTGTATCCTCTCTCCTCTACTTCACCCTTGTTCCGATGAGTTAAAGTAAACTGATGGATTATTTCCGCTAACGTGGCGGATAATTATAATATTTAATAAAGGACAAAGTCAGTAATGTGATATTTTGATACTATCATACATTTAGCCTACTATGAGTATAACCATTGCATGAAACGTGCTTGAAATCACTGTTCATAGTGTTTTTAGCTGTTTATGCCAGGGAGACTGAAAAACACTCAGACATGTGTTGCTCTAGGTAAATTAATATTGCTTTCATTTCCATGTATTTGGATATGTCACATGTTTGTTCACTGTATTGTATGGATAGACTCTGAGTAACATGACTCCAGCTGGCAGCTCACTGAGCCTTGAATACTAGGACAAAAAAAAAGTATGGAAATTGGAGTCCTCTGTACAGCATGTTTAGAGGTATTCATATATTGTGGTGCAATGCCTTGCTTCTGTTTTGTCAAATATTTAATATAAATTAGCATTCGCTTCAGCTTCATCTAGTGAATTGTCACCACGGCCAGATTTGCAATCTGATCTGAATCATATTTTGCTTATTTTGTGTAACATTTCAGATGAAATGTTTAAAAATATGTTAGCATTATGCAAAAGCAGGAATCTGTTCTGTTTGGACCTGGATTCTTAGATAACCACAGAAAGCATTCAGTCCTGAGTTATTCAACACATTCCTGCGGCTCAGACATTAACTTAGTCTTGAGACGAACAATACATTTCCTATCCCAAACAACAGAATGTCATTTAGTTTATCTAATAAAAAGCAGTGAGTAGTAATTGGCAAGTAAAAGCTGTGTGGCAGACAGCAGCTGATTTAGACTCACAAGTTTGGAAACAATAGACGTGTTCACTTTGCTTGTTGGACAATTTCTGGGGGCTTAACAGCTTCTGACCTTTGACCTTATATAATAGCCTTGGCACATATGCCAAACTCAGAATCGCATTATAGCATACTACCCTTACTACTCCTGCCACAGAAAGATATGATAAAATAGTAAGAGTAATGTGCTAATATGCGGGTCTGAATTCAGAAATTCTGTGTATGGCTGTCTCCAAAATTGTATACCTCTTTTGACTTAAGTTATTACTTTGAAACTCTTGTTCTAGTTAGTATGAATTTAATCCCAATGTACTACATTTTTCATGTAGTCATTGTCATGTGACCTACCAGCTTTTTAATGAGGCCTTGCTTTTGTCAGTAGGTTTTCAGCCAGGGGAATTAACTGGGATAAGAACAAGCCAGTGCGCCTGTGCCTTTTCCTGTGACTCCTTTGATCAGCAAACAGACACCAACAGAGTGTTTCTGCATTGAAGTTTATTAAATTGTATGAAAAATGTTAAAGTATGTGAGTTTCCCAAAAGATCACATGATCAGCAAGATCTTTTACTCTGTTCTCGCAAGATTTTCAGTTACATCAGTTGGTAATTAAAGACCTTTTATGGTGTCTTACATAACTTTCTGAATTTGAGTGGACAGTAGTATCTCTTAAGTAACAAATATGATACAGATAATAAGTAAATATCTTAAAATTAATTTATATGTGGTATTGTATGAATAATATGGTATGTCCACGTCCAGTATTCTGGTATCATCCCCCGCCTCCCCAAAACACATATGCCACAGAAGATTTGTGGTAGTTGCTCAAAGTTTCCATGTGGAAAACTACCGCGTGTAAAAGTTAAATGCACATCTTCTTAACGAGTCAGAACACTGGCTGCAGAGGAAATGTGGGTGTGGTTGTGACTCATAGATGCATTACTTAAGTTCCTAAAGTTAAATATATACATGCCATAAAAGAGAACATGAAACTAACACCTGATTTTTCTAATTAGGCTGGCAGAGGCACAGTGAAGTCCCACAGTGGATTCAATGCTAATAATGATGCTGAAGTTCTCTACAAGGCAATGAAAGGACTCGGTGAGTTTGACAAGCATATTAGATGTCAATTTTGACACATTGATTATCAGTAGACCTTCAAATGCATGTCTGTATTTCAACACAGTATTATATCAATAGAACCTGTATAACTGCAAATTAGAATCTATAATACTGTAGAATAGCAGAGATCTTACACATGTCAAGGCTGCATGTAGATTCATTTGTATTTAGACGTTAATTAGTGAATTTTGCTTGTTTCATCGGTTTAGTTCATTCTTATACATGAATAACCCAAATATTGCATCTGGATGTAGGAGATATCGGTCAACTCATTGTGTAATGGTCATCAACATTAATTGTTTTTTCACTCAGGCACTGATGAGGATGCCATTATCCAGCTGTTGACAGCACGCAGTAATGCACAGCGCCAAGAAATCAAAGCTGCATACAAAACCCTGCATGGAAAGGTAATATCATCAGCACTCATCGGTACGCTTAACATTGTTTAATTTTAATTAATGCAGAACATTTAAAAGGTATATACATTTATTTTTTCCTTTCATCTCTGATTAGGATTTGGTGGATAACTTGAAGTCAGAGCTGGGTGGGACGTTTGAGAGTCTGATAGTGGCTCTAATGACTCCTCCGATCACGTATGAGGTCATGTGTCTGCGAGATGCTATTAAGGTACATATCAATAACTATAGGGCTGTCAATCATTAAGTCATTTTTAAGATTTTTTTGGAGTGAAATACAGTTTAATAGACAGATCAGTGTATATCTGTACATTTGCATTTTGTTGTCTTAGGGTGCAGGCACAGATGAGAAAATATTGGTTGAGATCTTGGCATCTAGGTCACCTAATGAAGTCAACCAGATCAAAAGTTTATACAAGCAAGGTAACTGTGTTTGTGTGGATAAGTCTTTAACTTTGTATTCTTATTCTTAGTTCTTTACTCTTGATGATGTCTATACATGTGTTATAGAGCATAATGATGACCTGGAGGAAGATGTGACTGGTGACACTGGAGGTCATTTCAAGAGGATGCTGGTTGTTTTGCTACAAGTATGTAGTCCGTTAACAATAAAAAGGAAAATGCAAGATTTAAATCAACAATAATGTGTCTGTGTATGTGAATAGTTCTTATAAAATGAGACCCGAAATTTCAATCCACTTTAAATAGGCCTAAGATTTAAGTGCGCATGTTTTGTCGTTTATAGTATTCCTGTTCATTCATTCGATATTATATGATTTCTCTATAGGCCAGCAGACAGCAGGGTATACAAGAAGATCTCATCCAAAGCGATGCCCAGGTAAGTTTGTAAGTTCACATCAAGTCCAATGCAACAAAATATTTGTAAATACTTGTTTAAACATTCAACATTCAACATAAAGTGGTCATGTTGAGTTGGATTCAAAATTTTCATTCTCTGAAAAAAAAAAATTTGGATGTGGAATAAAAAGTTCATCATCTTTTGACTTGATGTAAAATGAGGTGAAATGCTGCCATCTAGCACTAGTTGTGTGTAATATCCCCGGTTTCACAGTGGAGGCTTAAATCTAGTCCTAGACTAAAGTGCAAGAATGAGCTGTTTTAACTGAAAGGAACTTGCACTGACTAATCTTAAAATATATCAGTGCCTTTGTTTTGTCTCAAGATGCACACCAGTAATGTTTTTTTTTTAAGGCATGTTAATAAAAATTACTTAAATTTTCTAATTGAACAATGGCCTAATCCTGGCTTAGTCTAAGCCCTGTCTGTGAAACCGGGCCTAAAAGTTTAAAAACTGCTTGTGTTGGGTGTAGGCTCTGTTTGCCGCAGGAGAAAAGAAGTATGGAACTGATGAAGGCCAGTTCATCACTATACTGGGAAATCGTAGTAATGCCCACCTTAGGAGAGGTTAGTGTGACCCATGCATGTAGGTAATGGAATGAATATTTTTGTTTTTATATTTGTTTATTTTCTGTTAATGGTTTTTCTGCAGTGTTTGATGAGTATAGGAAGCTCTCAGGGTATGAAATAGAGGAGAGCATCCAGAAAGAGACATCAGGAACCCTCCAAGAAGTAATGCTGGCTGTGGGTAAGAAATAAACAAAAATACATATACTCCTCTGTCAATCAAATATGGTTAATTCTTCAATCAAGTGCAAAATAGAATTTTCCTTAGTTTAGCACTTTCTATCATTTTATTATAGAGAGAAACTTAAGAGTATGGGTAGGGACTATGGCCAAAATAGGGGGGGTGGGGGGATGCAATCTGCCCTTTTTTTATTTAATCATATTAGGGTTGGGAGTAATTCTTATAATTTAAGAATCCGCCATATGCAGCACTTAGTAATGTGTTTTTCTCTATTTGTGTCTGTTTTGTCTCTTAACACATTATTTTCTCTGCCTCCTCAGTGAAGTGTGCCCGAAGTGTGCCAGGTTATTTTGCTGATAGCCTTTACAGTGCCATGAAGGTGAATCTATGTTTTAATATTTATGAAGATATTCTGAACCAAAAGAAGAACTGCAATGAACAAGTGTTATTTTGGTATCACAGAAATACTGTTATGTATATTTTAACTTTTTATTTATTTATTTGTAAAAAAAAAAAAATTATTTGTTGTTTGTTTTTGTAATTTTTATTAATGTTGTTATTATCATTATTATTTTAGTGTGTCTGTATAGCAGAGGAGGGCAAACTATAGCCCGCAATAGTACATCAAGTTAAACCAAATGAAAGAGAGATGTTGTTTTAGCAACTAGCTGAATAAAATGAGTTTAAGGTTTAGAAACAAATGTTTTTTAAAATAATTTTAGTTTTCTTTAACTATAATAACCCCTGCAAAGAACTTACTTGTTGCTTTAATTCTACTCCTGCAGGGGACAGGCACCGATGACCAGACATTGATCAGGATCATGGTTTCCCGCAGTGAGGTGGACATGTTGGATATACGTGCTGAATTCCGCAAGAGGTTTGCTACCTCTCTGCACAAAACGATTCAGGTATACTCATGCATACAGGTGTTAGTATTTAGCAATTAATGCCTTATAAATGTTATTCTTTATCCACATCACCGAAACTGAATCTTCTCTCATCTTTCTCTTAAATCTCTTTCTGTTACCACAGGGTGATACCGCAGGTGACTACCGTAAAGCCCTGCTGCTGCTGTGTGGTGGTGATGATGCATAAACCCAGCCACCCTCTCCGCCTGGGTCGGATCCCATGACTCCCATCTCTGGGGCAGATCTATGGGATGAGGGCCTAGTCTCCTTCTGAACCCAATTCAGGACAAATTACAAAAACATAACATTCCAAATCAAAAGAAGGATCTCTTGTCCAACTGTGAAGATGCTCTGCAAAGCACAGAATTACTTAATTTAAATAAGCAATTAGCAAATTTTGGCATTTATATTTCATGAAATGCGTAATCGGTTTAGAGAGAAAAATATCTTAGTATAAGCTTCAAAAATATGAGACGCCTTCTCTTTTCCATATTCAAAGACATAACTCTTCTCTGCTTGTCTTATGCAGTCTATCACGGAAAAAGAAAGTTATACTCATTTCTTTTTAAAGATGAAAACTCAATCCTTATGAAGTTTCTAAAAATATACATTAAGATCAAAGACATATTGTACTGAATGAAGTAAAATTTTATATGCATTCAACAATTTTTCACTTATTTATTGTTTGTATACTTACTAACTTCCTTGATATTTCATAGTATAACAGCCAGTCTCATAATTGGCATTGTTAGCAAGTTTATTTCACTGTTGGTCTGAGTAGGTTTTTATACTAGATTTGTGCTAGTTAAAGGAAAGGGTCACTGTACTTTTGGTTTCAGTGTTTTGGAAAAAACAAAGGTTATTTCATCAATATTCCACTGCTAAAATGAAACATATTGGCACATTGATATATAATGACACCCAGCAAATAAAAATTAGCAAAACGTTTGTCCTCTTTAAGCTTATTAATATTAATTAAAAGCTAAAGAAAAAGGTGCTACTTACTAAAATGTTTTAATATTTCATTGCCATAATGTTCACAATAAACACTGATGAAATAAAAGAAAATAGTCTGCTGTGTGACTGATGACATCATGACAACTTGGCTGTTTCGTGTATTTGTTGTCGTAAAGCAATTCACCCTTTTGCGGAATTTTGCTCACCAAACGTACACACTACCTGAGCAGATTTATTAGAGTCAGTGTATCAACAGGTCGGTGTCAATAGCTTTGTGGGCAGTTTGCTGACATATCGCTACTACAGGTGTCCTGAGTTTGACTCCTGGCTCGAGGGCCTTTCCTGATCCCACTTCACTTCCTGTCACTTCTGCACTGTCCTATACTAATAAAATAAAATGTAAATTCCAAACAAAGTGTACAATTAGAATGATTTTGTAACTGATATGTCAATGTTTAAAAAACACTTTAAGTTCTTTCGTTGCTTTAGTTTAAGTTCAAATAGACTAAAACTTTATAATTTCATATTGTTGGACGTTGGTGGACATTTAAAATGGGAAAATGAAAATACTTAATTGCTTATTCAGTGACTTTTAGTGCGCTATAGGTCAGCGTTGGCCAAAGGGAGGCGCTGTAGTCAAAGAATGAACTGACGGAGCAGACAGAAGGAATCAAATGACCAACCAGATTTCATGAAAGTGCGTATCAATAGAGTTTAAGTTTCGCTTTGGCGTACTGTTTAATTATAATTGCAAAAACTGATTTTGGCGTGGATATGATACGCAATGGGTAGGATTAGGGTTGTGGGGTAGATGCATCATATGTACGAGAAAGTCCATTTTTGCGTATCAATACCACGATTTTCTGTTTTTATTTGGCGTACTTTTTATAGACAGTGAGTCTGGGCTCAAATGACTGTGTGAAATAATTAAGGAATTAATGCTTACCGGCTTGCGACTACATTGCATGTAGTTTGTTATTGGTTGAAATATAAAATATGCTCTATGGTCCTATTGTTTGGTGAAGTAATCATGATGCTAAGGTACTGTAAAATAAATTTCCAGAAAAACTTGACACTCGGCTTGTAATCCTTGGAGAATGTACTGCAAGTTAAGACAAGCTTCATTCACTTCTGTCCTCAAAAACAAAACAAACAAAAAATGGGGTGATGTACACATAATTCTGCTTGTGGATGTGTGCTTCAAAGTTTCTCAACTGAATAAGTTTCAAAGAGGCTAATTTTGATTATAGACCCGTATGTCTCGTCCACCCTCAGCCAATAGAGAAGAGCAGATGTTGTACCGATAGGTGTGACTTCATAGCAGGATATCGGCCAATCCGTCGGTCTGAATTCAGGGGTGGGACTGTCAGGCCACCTCAAGCCACACAAAGGAACAATGCATGTTAAACCCAACCCACCAAACAATACACACCTCCCATGTGTGTGAGTGAACGAAAGCGAGGAAGCATTACTGTCATGATGAATTAAGTCTTTATGATGGCAGTTTTTAAGTAATGACACAACATGTGTTGTTATGAATGCATTCATGACATTTAGAGGTTTATACTCAGTATTTGTGGAAACTTTGTGGATGACCCCATTCATCTGTTAGTTTGTGGGAAGGTCCCCCCCCCCCCCCCCCCCCGTTTAAGGAAATTGTATGACATTGATCTCGTCTTCCAGCAACCCAGGCGCAACAGTAGTCATGTAAGAACATGATCTTTGAAAGGAAGATATATTCTACAGGTGAACACACACACACACACACATGCATGCATTCGCAAATATGTGTGTGCAAAGAGTCTGCTCACTTCCAGTGAATACCAGGGTCTGTTTGAGCTGCAACTTCAATAGACTTGAACCTTCCCTTTACACACACACACACACACTGATGTCTAAACTGTTGATACTAGAGGTGCACTGTGTTCCTGTCTAACTGTTCTTTTGGCTTGAAGAGATTATAGAGTTTATCCTAATGGTACAGCGTTAAGATTCATTTGTATTCCTCTCAATTTCAGTTCAGCCTAAATGGTGTGTGTGTAGTTATATGTGAATGTTTTATCAGTAATATTGAATTCATGGTCTCCCACTTAGTGCAATATAAAAAATTCTTCCTTGTCCTTCCTTGTGTGGAGGTCATGCACACTACTGACTTACCTTATACTATAAGTTGCTTTGATGAAATTCATGCAAGTTGGATCATTTCAAGTTTTTACCTTGATTTTTGGTGTGATTTTGAATCTAGCCCTCAATGGGTTGATGGGTTTCCATTGACCATTGTCACATCATTTATTCTCAAAGAATTACACAATAAGTAAAGTTTTTCAACTTATATTATTTAACTTGTAATATTTTGTGTGATAATAACGTTCATTGAGATCCAATGTGTGATTTGAGTGTTCCCTTGAGAGTTTGGCAAAGACACTGAATTGATCAAAATTTACAATTATGTGCAGTACAAACATTTCCAATGTGGATAATTATAAGAAATGTTTCTTTAGCACCAAATAAGTATGATTTCTGAAGAATCATATGACACTAAAGACTGGAGTAATAACTGCTGAAAATTCAGCTTTGACATTACAGGAATAAATTAGCCTACATTTTAAAATATATTCAAATAGAATACAATTATTGACAATTGTGATTATATTTCACATAATTATATTACAAACGTTACAGACAGAAAGATGTTACAAGATATATTAAAAATAGAATTTTCAAAATGGCAAGGTCCAAAAACCTGGTTTTGACTACACGATGATATGATCTTAAACTTTGACCGTTAACTGTGTTGATGTTAAGTGTGTGTTGGAGTGGAATGTGGTGTGATCACACAAACTGTAAAGTATAAATTGCACAATATAAATATTGTTTTGGGTGTGTGAAAGATAGAAAGCAGTAACTGTTATCAGATGTTGAGTATTTCTTATAGGCCATGAGCATGATATGATCCACAGTATCGGCCAATCAAAAACATGCTCACGTGTTCTTGTGTATGTGTGGGCAAATTATCATAAGGTTTATTTGTACTTACAGTCATTCTAACAAGTAGTAGTAATCTTAGACCCTTGTTAATTTGATGTCAGTGTTATTCCTCATGTTATTCCAAATATTTTTGGGTGAATAATTCCTTTAGGAATTAAATGTCAAGTCAGAAAGTAAACATCTCTACAAGATGTATGTATACTTTCCACTGATCCTCTTTCAATCCAGTGCTGTAAACCTGTGTTGTTTATACTTCCTACTCATCATGTTCACATCTGCACCATCTGCTGTATTACACGTTCACACATGCTAAACCACCTTAAGGATTTATCACAGAATAGATATGTAAGTTCAGCTTTTGTGTGTCTGCATGAGTGCCCATGCCATGGGAAACTAAAATGAAAAAAGTATTCTTGCTAAAGGAAATGTCATGGATGGTCATGTGACAGAGCAATCTTTTGTAGGACAGGAAAGGTGTGTGTGTGTGTGTGTGTGTGTGTGTGTGTGTGTGTGACATCTGGTGCACCTCACATATTAAACTTCACAGTGTGTGCTTTTCTTTTCATCAGTTTCACATCCAGTCAGTCTTTATGCCTATGCGTTTTAAAGGCTTGGCTATAGGGTGGACAGTGTCAATATGGCATGATTATCATTTTTTTTATCTAAAGGGACAAGATGTTTTAGAATAAAGGTACCTTTCTAAAATCAGCATTTTTAGAAATCATATTTGGAAAGAAAAAAACACATACCATTTTTACACTAATGCATTACAGCTATGTAATAAGTCTGATTGGGTGACAATATTTTATTCTATAGTTTTCTATGGTGATATGACCGCTTATACAGACTGTTATTATTTGTAGTTAAGTTTTCATGACAGTATAAAAATAACTGGGTGAAGTTTTTCAAACTGTAATTACCGAATAGCTTTAATCTCCTTTGTAAGTAACACAAAATATTAAATATTAACCATAGACAGGGAGCCAAATTATGAATGCACAGTGACAAAGTATCTTGAAAAACAAATGTACACACATTAAAAACCCTTTCCTTATTGACCCCAAAGGATGATTTGTCACATGTGTTGATAAGATGTCACGTAAATGGAATTTATTAATTACCTCACAAATCACGGTCACATGTTTATTGTCATGGTTCCATTTGAGAACATACTTTATATTGAAACTCATAACATAGGTTTCATTCTCACTTTTATTTTTCATCATCAGTGTATTTCATAATTTGCTATTAGATTTATGCTATTAGATTTTCAAAACACTTTATTTTATGTATAAACTGTTTTCCTCATGGAGACCAAAAAAGTGTACCCACAATGTAAAAACCTACTGGTATTACTATACTTGTGGGGACATTTGGTCCTCATAATGTTGGAAATACCAGGTACACACACATATACTTCCATGTTTTATGAGGACTCTCCATGGCATAATGGTTTTTATACTGTGCAAACTGTATTTTTTATCCCTTTACATTAAAGGGATAGTTCACACGAAAATGAAAATTCTGTTATCATTTATTCACCCTCAAGTAGTTCCAAACCTGTTTGAATTTCTTTGTTCTGCTGGAAAACAAAGGAAGATATTTTGAAGAAAGTTTGTAACCAGGCTTTTTGGGGGCACCATTGACTTCCATAGTAGGAACAACAGAAAAAATATACTATGGAACTCAATGGCGCCCCAGAACTGCTGTTTCCCACATTCTTCAGAATATCTTCCTTTGTGTTCAGCAGAACAAAGAAATTCAAACAGGTTTGGAACTACTTGAAGGTGAGTAAATTATGACAGAATTGTCATTTTTGGGTGAACTATCCCTTTAAACCTACCCCTAAACCTAACTTTCTACATTTTTAGTTTTTAAAAAAAAAAAAAAACGTAATTTTATGTGATTTATGAGCTGTTTTCCTTATGGGGATTCAAAAATGTGCCCACGAGGTTTAAAATGTATGGCATTGCTATACTTGTTGGGTCATTTGCTCCCCATAACATAGGCAATACCTGGTTAACACACACACACTGACAGAGAGAGACACCTGTTTGGAATCTGTGGTTACCTTATCTCTTCCGCTGCTCCACAGACAATGAAAGTTTATATGTGTGTGTGTGTGTGTGTGTAGGGGAAGGGTTTTAGAATATTAGGATCTGACAACATCCTTAAAAAAACTTATCACGAACAGGAAGTTTCTAATGGTTAAAATTTGGATAAATTTTATCACTTGTTTAGGCTGATTATGTTTGCGTGATTTTTACTTATATAATTTTAAAACTTCCCGAATGAAAATTATATTTTTGTTAGTCATCTCTCTGCCTCAAAGCTGCATTTTAAAAATCAAGCTTGTATTAAATGAAACATCTTGTGGTCATTTCACAAGAATGGGGTGTGAGATACATAAAAATATTTATTTTGCATTTCATAAATACAGTTACAATGCAACGAGTCTTGTATTTTACAATAGACTGACGAAAATAGGCTATTTGCTCTGTAATAACATCTGCATATTAAAACGAGATGATGATGAAGGTGATCGTGCTGATGAAACATCATCCAATTTATTATTTTGAGAAACAAAGGTACATTTTTGCAAATTTAGCCTAACTGTTAAAGCACGAAATTAAAAATGATTTAAAGGGCCTATCTTCCCCCTTTTTAAAAAATCTAATTCACTGAAAGATATAAAACAACTGATTTATAGCCTAATAATCATAAAAGTAGCAACAAAAAGCCACTGGGGTCGTCGTACCCTAGGGGTCTATTTAAACTTTTCACTTCGAAATAAAAATAACTCCAAACCTCTAAATTATTTACTTTTCCTACGTCCCTCAAAATGCCCCTTTAATAAATATAAATAAAAACGCAATATTCAACATAATATAAATAGACATATCACTTTTATCCGATTAAATGTCATCATTAAAAACTGTAAATGTGTCAAGCATAAATGTAGTGCCTCTACTACGGTCAAGGCAAAAACTACAAGTGGTGGGAACAAGTACATCTTGACCCACCTTCCCAGTTGTCAGAATCAGTAGAGTGCATTTTTGTGTTTACAATAAAAACGCGATGTTTTACACCTTTAAACAACTATCAGTAGTAGCCTATAACAGTACCTTCAAACGCATACATACACGTGGAGTAAAAGCGCGCGCGTTTAGCAGTCTCCGCTCTGGATTATAGTAAAGAGAAACGCGCAGACACTCGCCCAGGAATCTCCACACTTCTCTTTAGCAACCTCGCTGTGGTCAATGGCAATGCGCTCCGTGCACTGGCGCTTAGTGTCCGGAGGCATTGTGTCTTGGGGGATTTCGCTTGAGACGTTTCGGTGAGTTTGAAGTGCGCATCCAGCGGCGCGCGCTTACACATGCCTGCTCGGATCATTGCGCGCGGATCCGAGCAAAGTTTCTTCCGCTTTTTAACAGATCTGGCGATCTGTTTCCAATAGCCCTCGGGATTAGACCCATAGTCGGTGCACGTCGCTGGCTTGGCGGTATATTTACAGGTGAATCCATCCCCGTTTGCAGTCTTACATGTAACAGTCATGGTGTACTTGTCCTCTCCGCGTGCCGCCCACGAGCACTGCGCCTTGTCATTTGTTGTGAATTTTCCTTTTTGTACGGAAATGTTACTTTCACCTCTGCTCTCCTGCCTCCTTCCTTTCCTTTTCGCTTCCTTAAAGCTTTCAGCAGTGAAGATGAGCTGTGAAAGACACGCGAGGAACAGCAGGAGCGCGAGAGTCCCACAGAGAGACATTTCCCAACGATCTAATAAATATTTATTATGAGAATTATGTCCTTTATTTCATTTTAAAAGATGCAATAGGCTTATAGTAAATAGGTAATATCTTTGTATAAGGTAAAAAAAAAAAAAATCTCATATAAGACTTGATTTACACCGAAAAGTTAATTGACAGATGTGTGATGAGATTCCCTCACTAGTTTAGTCAAAATGAACTTGGTTTTTATATCAAGTGACACACCCTACAGGGCAATCAGATTCTTTCACATGAGAAAAGCCCTTTAATGAGCTCTTGCACACATGCAGGTATCCACTGCTTACATCATTCATATATTTGCATTTTTAGAGGGGGCTGAACTAAAAGATAGGAATTGCAGCTGGCATGTCCTTGGGCCTGAGGCTTTTTCAAACCTCGAAAATCTTCATTGATCTGAGCTTATGCACCTAAGATTTTGAGTGAAACAAAAAGCATTATTTGTGTATAATGTTGGCAATGTTCACCATAATGTTGAAAGAAGCCCAGATTGAATATTTGAGCCAAGATGGGAATATTTTTGGGGGTGGGGGGATTCTAAACAGCTAGTCCCCTGGGGCCTCACAAGACCATAAGCTGTTCCTGAATTCCATTTATGTAAGAGTCATTGTTATACATGCTATATGGCTGCAAATAGGCTACCTAATATTGTTATGCTTGTGTAATATGCCCTGGTATATAAAAATGTTTTGCTAAAGTGTCATTGTGAGTGTGATTCCCATGTGATTGTGTATGTCTTTGTGGCCTAATTCTATAGCTTAACAGCCACTCCACCCCTCCCTCTTAATATCAGTTTAATGTGATGAATCTTATTGCATTTGCAGCCTATTTGCACACACAAATAAGTATAAAATAAGTAATAGTACAACAGCAGTAGTGCAAAAAAAACATCTTTTTCTTTATGAGGTGTTAGTAACTTGTGGAACATTAACTGGAGTTTAATGAATTTAGGTCACTTTTGAATGGGAGGGGGTTAGAAATGGGGTACAGAGAGACAGAAAGCAGGACTAGAAGTTTAAAAATGTATTTGTATATGCATTCAGATTTTTACAATTAGTCTCAGTGTTTACACAATGGTTATTTACATTAACTATTAACTACATTTGAAATAAAATTAATTTATATGTATGTATATATATGCACGCTGGAGTTTTGTTTGAGTTATGAACAATGAGTCATCCATTAAAGTCCAGTTTCCTTGTGCATATTAATTTCTTATTTACTAAGTGATCAAGAGATGAAGAGAAATTTTACATCCAAACAATATTTGCTTTGTAGTTATAGCTAAACTCTACATCAGTGTTATCAGTAATGTAATAATCTCTCACACATGCATTCATAAAGCTAAGTGTGCGTTAATGAATGTGAGTGTGATGATTTTTAGTGATACTGTGCGTGTGTCTGGTGGAGAAGCTTGTGAACTCATCTTGGAATTCCATCACAAAAATGGCTTAGTGCTTATTGATCTGATGACCGTTATTCCACTATGACCTATTTAGGCTACAGGAAGGGCCTGGGCTGCAGCATATATGAGGTTCCAGGTGTTTGCAAATTTGCTTTGTTAAAAAAAATATGGTTTGACTAATAATATTTTGATGTGCTAAATGGCATAGTATAAATAATGAATTAATGAGACACTTGAGCCTCACTGAAGAGGCCGTGAGGAACTTAAGGCAGAAAATACTGTGTACTGACGCATGAGTTGTGTCTGGAGGGTGTGTTTGTGTTAGGCAGGTGTGTCAGCTTCCAGCTGTGCAACATATTAAAATCATAACATACAGGGATCTAAAGGGATTTGAGCTCTTTGTAATACAAATACATGCATTCTTCTTTATTTTGTTTAAATGTTTGCTGAGCGCTTATGGAATATATTTATAAAAAAGAAGCTGTCATTTAGAAGCTTGAGATTTAGAAATTCCAGTCTGTCTTTGTAGCTCTAGGATTTAAGGTTTGGCTGGTTAGCATGGCCCCATTAGCCCCTGCTATAGCAGATGACTTAAAGGGATAGTCTACTCAAAAATAAATAAATCTGTCATTTACTCACCCTCATGTCATTCCAAAATGTGTGCATATCTTTATTCTGCTGAACACAAAAGAAGACGAAAAGAGCGTACTCATGATGTAGTAATGCTTCCTAAGCTCAGGAGATTGGCTCAAAATGTTCTGTCTTGACTAAGCAACTGCCACTGAGATGCTGGACCTCCAATTAAAAATTCATAAATAAAAAAAAACCATTAATTCCACATGGGTTTTGTAACCAGTAAATTTGAGTATTTTTAACTTACGTGTAACATTGCCTCCTAGTGGTGTTGATGTGCTCTGACATGTCTGACAAAAATCATACATCTCTTCAATTGGGTTTGGAACTGCCCTCCCCCTATTTTTGTCGTCTAGAGAATTCAGATATTTTTTTTATGATTTTTGTTTTTTAAATTTATTTATTTTTGTTTATTAATATTTTTATTGGAATTTTTACTAATCAAACTAGATCAGCCCAGGATTATATTTGTTTCTGAAAATAATTTAGTTAATTATTTATATAAATAATTTATAATTTAGTTAGTTATAAAATGTGAGAACTTGAGATTAAAGAGTATTTCGGATTCAAATTCAGATTTATGTCATCCTTGAGACCGTTATTGTGAAAAATGTATCCTAACACAATTATTGTTCACATGTGCACCACTGCATGTCTACATCATTACATTATGTACTTTAATAAGAAAGCAAGCACAAATAAATAAATAAATAAAACACTGATTTTTATTCAGACATGTTTATTTATTTCATTTTTTCAAATTTATTTCATTCCTGTTGTCACTTAGCATGTACATTGACTCACATAGAAAAACACATAACCACAAAAGTGCAGTCATAACCACATTTCTGCATTTCTACACACACACACACACACACACACACAAAGCCATGGTCTCTGGAGTAAACACTTGGCCGGTTGTCAGACAATCTAAAGTCTCTGACACTGTTAACCTACAGAGAGGAGAAAAGGGGTCAAAAGATTAAAATATGAGCAACAATGGATAAAAATGATATCTACTTCTATAACAAATTTAATTTGAGCTATTTTGGTGTAACATAAATATCCTGTTGAAATTTGGCCAGCATTGGGTGTGGGTGTAAAGCAGCAGTTGATGATCAATTAAGTTAGCTTTGTGGCTAACCTTCTTTCTGTTTGCTTTCCACTGCATACGCCACAATTTTCCTACTAAAAATCTTCTGCATTACAGTCTTTCATGTGCTGAATACACACTAGTAGTCTTGTACTAGTCCTCAAGCCAAAGTTAACAATAACAGGAGTTGGTTTTACGTAACTACCTGCATTTTGTTCATCAGAGTGATGTAGTTCCTTCAAGCTAGTTTATTTTTGCTACAGTCGGATTTAGTTGGTAGATCTTTCTTACACATGATTTAGAGTTAGATTCCACATACAATACTACAAGCATTGACTAGTTTCTTGCTATAAAATGACATGTTTACCAGAGGTGGTGATGAATTAATTCTGGAACCAGTTAATGAAGTATGTGCAGATGCCCTGGAGACTCTTCCAGCAGTATTCCTCTGCCATTTTGTTCGGGGAAGTCTGGGTAGGCTTTGGGATGGAGATTTTGGGCCAAGAGGCATGGAGCACCATCTGGACCTCATCTGAAGCAGATCGGCACATCTGCGGCTTGTAGACCCTTGGTCCCTGGCAGGCGTTGTGAAGCTTCCTCATGTCCCACATGAGCTGAGTAAAATAGTGCCGAGGGTTGTTGCTATATGCTCTGCATAGGTTAGGCTTGCCCAGGAAATCACACCAGTACGACTTTCCCTTGCTCTTGCAGGATACACGCAGCTTGGTGAAGTTGGTCTGGCTGGAGATCACCATGGAGCAGCTATCTTTTGCTTTGGTGTTGAAACGAATGGGCTCATCCCGGATGCTTCCTTTCTGCGGCTGCTGCTGTCGACTGTTTTGGGTGCTTTTGATGTGGTTGATGCCGTTCCCCTGGTTACTGCTGTTCTGAGCCTGAGCGTTAGTGGCCCAAATAAAACAGACCAGAAGGAAAGCGGCGCTGCATATGGCTCTCATGATGGAGGTGTAGAAGGGACTCAGGGAAGGTGTTGGAGATGCAGGTTGGCTTTATAAATACAAGTTCCACAAAGGGGTCTTTGAGAAGAGCAGAGTGCATACATCCCTCCAGACTGGGGGGCCTCTAGTCTCCAGTCTGGAGCTGCCTGAAATAACTAATTGTAGTAATATTTGGAGAAGTGTGTGTGTGAGCAATTTAGTAGATGGGATTGGTGTGCAAGTGATTTTGAGAGAGCATGAATGTGAAAAAAAGCACCGGCTAGTTTTGTCTGGCATAGTATTTGCAATCTAATCTCACAGGAAAACATAACAAGGTGCCCGATTTTGTATGAATTTGTATGAAATCACATGATGAATTAATACAAAATTAAAAAGTGCCATTTTTAGGGAAGATCCTCTTGAGGTCCACCCCTAAACTTAGCCATCACTGAGATGTAAGCAGATTGTACAAAAACATTCAAATCAGATCATATGAATGAATTCCATACAAATTAGCCACCAAAATGTAAAATAGTTACAATCTGCTATGAGACTGTGTTGATCTTTGTGTGAATGGTTTTGTGGTTTGTTTTCGTTGAGTGTGTGTTGATGGTTTGAGGTGAAGGATATGGGTGTGGTTACATTCATGGATCCTTCATGGTCTTCATTATATAATCATACATGCTAACATAAGTGGGCTATTGACTATTGATGTGAATGACGTTTGAGTTTCAGGCAAAGAGACAAGGAGAGTAATTCACCTGGAACCCAGTCATGTTTTGTCGACTTTGCCTTCAACCAATGTGGTTAACATCTGGTTTACGTGAAGTACTACATGTACTAGAATTTAGAATAAAAGAGTGCATAGAAAGAAACGTTTTGTGCATATGTGTGTTGTTTTATAGAATACTGCCTTTACAACATACTGTAAAACTGACCTTTCTGTACTTTATTCTGCATGTGTGTAGTAGTGTTCTAACAACCTTGTAGTAACTCAAAGACAAAATGTGAGTGTGTTCACTCTGGGTGGTCAGTGTAGCACTCATGTCTGTTGAACCCTTTAGATTTAGTAAACTTGCAACAGCAATAAAAACAAACAGTGCTTATTAAATAATAATAGACTCCACCGGGCTAGGACACCGGCAAAGGATAGAAGTATCGCTTTTTATTTTTATTTTATTTATTTATTTATTTCCTTTATATGTTTACTATTGAAATGTTGTTGTATGCATTTGTCAATTTTATTTAATTTCTGTATTTTCTTAAATGGGTGTGTATAGAGTATTTACAGAGTGTTAATTTTTAATTTTTTTCTTATTTGTAAGTCGCTTTGGATAAAAGCGTCTGCTAAATGACTAAAAGTAAGTAAGTAAGTAAAAGTAAATAAATAAAAAATATTAATACTTTGTACAGTGAAATCATGCATTGTTTCAGCATCTGAGAGAAAAAAATTTATGTAATTTGGGCTTCCATATTTAGGAGACTTAAAAAGGGGTTGTCTTTAAAAAAAAAAAACTTAAAAATGGTATTAAAAAATAAACAGCATTTAAAAGGGAAGCTTTTGTGAAGAGCTTTTGACCGTGTGCTATACATTTTAGGGCTAATGATACCTCAGCAATTGGGCTGTTGAATAATAAGGTAATAATTAAGAAAACTTTTTGCATTATTTCTAAATATTTGTATTGAATTACCATTTGAACGCTGCCATTCAAATAACCATTCAGTGGGATTAGAGCTCGTCACTTCCTGTGTGTACCTGTAACCATAGTAACGAAACGGAAGTTGTTATCCGCGCTGTTTGTGTAACGTTAGACCAAAACATAAAACTTTTACATTATACAGTAGAGAGCTTTCAAAAGCGATGGATTCAGTACTTCTGCATGGAGAAGCCGAAGGTTATATTCAAAGTCTGGAGAAGATGTCATTGCGCGATATCGGAAGCCCAAGGTACGGGAATATCTCATATAAAAGTACCGGTAAACTACTGTAAACCAGCTTAATATAAAGTTTACCGATGCCATTCCGTCTATTTTATTTATTTTTTATTATTATTATTTTTTTAAAGGTGGTTTGGTCAACATGAATACATTGAGAAGCTGAATATGCAAGCTATTCTGAATGCCAGTGCCAATCAGGAGGAATTCATAAAAGACCTCTTTGTTTCTCTTGGAAAGGTAAGTTAGTCAAATTAATTATTTTATTCTGCAAGTCAGTATAGACGTTTATAATGTTGCGAAAGATTTTAAATATTCTTTTAAAATTTCTGTTTATCAAAGAAACCTGAAAAAAGGTATATCGGTTTCCACAAAAATATAAGCACCACAACTGTTTTCAACATTATTTTCAAAGAAATAAGGAAAGTTCAAGATCAGCATGTTCGAATGGTTTCTGAAGGATCATGTGGCACTGAAGACTGGAGTATTGGCTGCTGAAAATTCAGCTTTGTCACCACAAGAATAAACTCATTGTAATTTAATGCATTGAAAAGGAAAACAGGTACTTTAAATGGTTAAATATATATATATATATATATTTATTACAGGTTTTACTGTATTTTTGGTAAAATAAAAACACCCTTATAAGCAAGAGACTTCAAAAATATTTTTAAAAAGTTTACTAACCCCAAATGTTTTTAATGGTAGTGTATTATTTGATCATCAGCTTTCCCATATTACCCGCTCATGTTGTGATAAAGATAGCATACAGAGATGAAATAATTTAAAAGAATGACAGCTGCTGTTGTTGGACTTCTTCCAGATACCCACACTGGTACATGCAATGATACTTACAGAAGTCTGGAAACATATAGTGTTTCCCATAATTTGCAAACTCCAGGACTTTAACCCAAAGAGCACATTACTACTCCACATGGTGGTAAGTGGCCTCAGCTTCAAGTTACCAGGCTATGATTTAAATAAATATTGTCTTTGGGTCATTACATTTTTTCCTAATTTCAGATTCATCATGAAGCTACCATTATAAACCTGCTGGAAACAATTATGTACCACAAAGTAAGCACATCTTCACTGAGAAACATGTTTTTATATATCTGAAAGTATGATTTAAAACAAAAATTTGCAGCAAACGTACATGACCCGAAAACTTAGACCACATTCTAATATGATAGCAAAGTAAGAATGCCTAAATGTTGATGTGTTGCACATGCAGGAGTCCAGTGAGGCTGCTGGTGATAGTGTACTTGATTTAGTGGATTACTGTCATCGCAAACTCACATTACTGGCAGGACGCTCTGTCTCTGGAGAGATCCCAACTGAGGACCGAATTACACACGCACAGATGTCAGACACGGCATCCGTACAGGTGAAGAACACTACAGCACATATAATTCTAACTCATTCTCTTGAGCATAATTTACATTACATTTACAAGAACTTGTACACTGTTTGTTGCAGGATCTGCAAAGACAAAGTGACATGTTAAGAGTTTGAAATCTCAATCAAAGCTCTGTCAGAACTTTGCTACATCATTGATCACATTGAGAGGTATCTAAGCTACTGGTTATTTAAAGAGACAATATTAAAGGAATAGTTCACCCCAAAAAAAAAATCTGCTGAATATTTTCTCTATCCAACATATACAGTAGATGAGTTTGCTGTTTCTTTGGGACAGATTTGGAGAAATTTATCTAAAATGCAAGTTCTCTATCCAAAATATTGCTTTCTGCAGTGAAAAACGTTGTCCCATTTGAATCAGAAGAGAAGTGTGCACAGATCAAGCTCCGTTTAGAACTGAAAACAGTTTTTACTGGAGGAAGTGTTAATATGGATTATGAACTTGTATTTGTGCCAGAAGTGGTTTAAAATGGTTTAAAATGCCCTAATTATGAGTTGTTTTTTTACAAACACACAACGTCTCACTTCACAAAACAGTAACTGACAGACTGGAGATGTGTGGATTACTTTTTATCAGCTGTTTGAACTCTCATTCTGACGGCACCCATTTACTGCAGAGGATCCATTAGTGAACAAGTGATGTAATACTAAATCTGTTCTGATGAAACTCATCTACTGTACATCTTGGATGGCACGAGACTGGGTAAAATTGTTTTTTTTAGCAAATTTCATTTTTGGTTGAACTATTCTTTTAAACATTTTACATAAAATAAATTTATTTAAAACATATGCTTACTAATGAATGTTAAAATTTCTCCTTTTGATGTAGTTTGGGTTTGAGTGTGCTCTCAAGGATGCTGAGCACTCGTAATATGCCGTGTGTGCTGGTACAGCTGGTGGAAAATTGCCCCTGGAACAGAGGTTAGTCTCCAAGTTGAACTGTATTTTAAGCATACAGTATATATATATATATATATTGAATATTTTTTATTATTTGTATTTTTTTCCATTCAAGAACCTTTCACAATCAGAATACATAAGAATCAAATTACAGAACAGCTATACACAATGTCACATAGAAGTGGATCAAATATTTCAATGAGCAGCACGTTTATCAGGAAAAGTGCTCATAAATTGTTACAAGATTTAATAAAGAAAAATCATAATCACAGTTGCAGGTTGGAATTACCATATTTGTAATAATTTGCATAAATGTCTGCTTCAATCTATCCAAATACCTCGACAGACTTACATTAGAAAAGAGCAAAGCAGACAGCAACTGTTGCTAAGGTTGTATTGGTCAGTAACATTTTTGACTACATAGGCTTTTTCTCCCATGTAGGAACACTGGAAAAATACACAGAGGGGAAGTGGAGAACCGTCCCGCCTGAAGATCAGCTAAAGTTGAGTAAACATGATGGCCAAGTGTGGATGGCTATACTGAACCTGCTACTCAAACCAGACTGCCAACGAAAATATGATTTCAATAGCTTTAGCAAAACACAGCTTTTAAAGGTAAGATTTTGCACAGGGGCAAAAATCGTTTTTTTTAAATATCATTTCTGGGTGAGCCAGTATAGGGCTTTTGTAGTATAGTAAATTAGAATATAAAAACATGCTTGCATATTTGAACAATACCATCTTAATAATATATGTATATGAATCACCAAACACTTAATCAGCTTTATAACAAGCTGAATGATTTAAAATTCTCGTTTTATATATATATAGTCTATTTATAAATTATGTCTGTCATGTATATCATATCATTATAATTCTTTCTATCCAGCTTCGTGGGTTTTTGACAGAGGTTGTGATAGACCAGTTACCAAATCTACTTGATCTCAAGCACTTTCTCAGTCAACTTCCTGTCACAGATCCAGCAGCCCCTAAAAAAGATCTCATCTTGGAGCAGGTATTCCAGCATACACATACAGTACACTACCGAGTTTGGGGTCAGTAAGAGTTTTTAAATATAAACACATGTTTTCAACCCCTCTGAAAGTGAATTAAGCAGGTGAGGTTTGATGTCTATCTAGAAATGTCCTTCGTGAGGGATGAGGAAATGCAGTTATAAAATGTTAGTCTAACAGTATGCATATATACTGTATAACTGTTTATTGCGCCTTTCTGATCAGGTTGGCTCAAACATATAATCTGGATGTGATGGAGAATTTAATCCCAGACAAACCCAAGTGTGGAGCCTGTGGAAGAACAGGTGCAAAACGCTGCTCCCGCTGTCAGGGAGAGTGCTATTGCAACAGGTATAACAACACGTGTTTGTTTTCTGACAAAATGATTCAGTCTTTCAGATTTGACCACTTTAACTGAGTAATAAGTTACTTTACTACACTAATTTCTTAATTTATAAACTAGGTGAAGAGAAGGGTAATATACAATAATTGCCCCTTAATTTTTGTCTGGCATTATTTGTTCAGGATTATATTATCGTTTATAAATCTATTTGTCTGGACTTTCTTTGTAGAGAGTGTCAGGTGAAACACTGGCCCAAGCACAAGCCTGCATGGCAGAGGCCATACAAAAACTACAGGAGGAACCCAACATCAGCAGGTGAAGTACAGGACTAATAAATGAAAGGGCTGAGAGAGTGATGCTGAAACTCTATGAAACTCTCACATTTAATGGACACTGATGGAAAAGGACAAACAGTTCTTTCCTTAGCTGTTATATGTTTGTATATTGTTTGTTTGAAGAAGGTAAAAAGAACATTCCTGTAAGAAAACTTTCATACATATTCTTTGTAAATGTATGTTTTTATGACCATGGTTATAAATGGTTATACATTTTAGTTGATTTATTAACTGTAACACTGAAATCTTTATGCTGACATACTGTTGTAATTTAAAGAAAATTAACTGAATGAATGGCTAAACTACACTTGAGATGCAAGCACATTGATTTTTACTGGAAAAACTTTATTGCATCTGTTGTAAATGACTTCCTTTGTTTCGAAAACTAAAAGGAGAAATTTTGAACAATATTATTGCCACTGTTTTCAATGCAATTGCAATAAATCGTGACTGGATCTTTTCATTTTTAGGGTTATTAAAGTTAACCAAAACCAGAAACAAAACAAACAAACATTTCTGTTACTTTAAAGGTGAGCTGAAATAATATGTGTATTTCAAACGTATTTAAGCTAGTTGCCAAGGCAACATTTCTCATTTTCATTAGCCTAAATTGGTGTACTAAAATTAAACTGAAATTAAAAATGAATAAACACTATATAGATATTTAAAAATGAAATATTAATAATACATATTACTATATACTAAAATAAACCTGCAACACTAAAAAAGGATGCAAAAGTGGCATAAATTGAATGAATATAGCTGTACCTTTTACAAAACACAAACACAAACCATTTTGAGCTGATTGTTTTTATTGTTACACAGCCTCCAATTCCAGTGGGGTTAACATTGTAAAAATCCAAAACACTTGCCTACAATTGCCTTTGAGGCTCATAACATGTGACAACAAGACCCTGGGGATCTGTACTGTACCACTGCCAAAGAACATACAGTGGCACACAGTAGGCCATGAGAGAGGTGTTTGGATTTGTGGGTATCAGTAACAGATTTGGAATTTAGTTTAAATTTCATTCACAAACCTTTTTTGGTATATCATGAGAAAAACCTTTGGTTTATGCAATAAAGGACTATGTGGAATTGTATAAACACTGTCACTGTAAAAATAATTTTTTTTCAAAAAGTTGTTTCAACTTAAAATAATTTGTTACCCCCGCTGACTTTAAATTTTAAGATACTCAGTGTTAATTTAAGGGACAACTGGAATATTTTAGTTGACTAAACTAAAAAATTTAAGACAGCGGGGTAACAAATTATTTTAAGATGAAACAATTATTTTTGTTTACAGTTATTACAGCAGTTAGCTACAGCTCCCAAATTCGGCATTCAAGGAGTGCAGATATTTGCCCCAAACACAATGAAACTTTGCTTGTTTTACTCTGGTTGAGTCTGCGTGCTGCTTGATGACACACAATATTTCATAAATAGGCTTCTTATCACTGTAATAAGAAGTGATAAGTTGACTTAACTTAAAAAAATTGAGGAAACCCGTTGCCTTAAAATTATTAAGTAATTAATAATAATAAAAAAAGTATAAGTTAAGTGAATTGTCAATTGTCACTTCACTTTTTTTTTTAATTATTATTTACTTAATCATTTTATGGCAACCGGTTTCCTGAATTTTTTTAAGTTTAGTCAGCATCACATTTTACAGTGTATGCTGTACTGAAACCTGCATGTTAAGAAATGACAGTACATTACAAACTGGACATGTTAAACTATTTTCAGTTTCTTGTATTGAAGTAGACACAAAAAGAAAATCAAATACGTAAGACACTCAAAAGAAGAAAACAGAAAGACAAGAACAAGAAATGAGAAAATGAATTGATCTATAATAGTCGTTTGTTTTTAGTGGTGTAATTATTGTCTTGTATCAAAAGTACTGATATTTTAAACACATAGGATCAATAAGTCTTTTAGGACATTGGCTTCATTTGTCTTTCAAGACATTTTCCAGTGCATTCAACGTAATCAAATTTCTTCTTACTAAGAGACTTTTCTGAAACTAATACTTGATTCATTCATTGAACAATAAAATATACAAAAAGTAACATTTCACAGAAGAACTGAAAAGAGAAATTGATAAATGAAGAACTTACACACTTTCTACTGTAAATACTTCAGAAGCTGCTTTGAAATTCAGACTTGAGATGTTTGGTTCAGAAACACTGTTTCATGGTTTCATGATCAATAACTGACAAGACAATATCACAGTGGGCAGACTGACATCCCAGACCGTTCTTGACCCTTTATATCAAATGATAAAAAGACCGATACAAAATCTAGATGTACCCACAATTGTCTAAAGGACATATTATAAAAGATATTAACAAACTACATACAAAACTTTCAAAAACTTGTTGAAAGTGTATAAAAAGAACACATTGCTGTTTACCATGTATGATGAACTGTATGTAGAATATGCTTGAAATTCTTCAGTTAAGGTCGGAGTATGTATTGTTGTTAGAAACTGGAATAAACTGTTATTAATTCAACTTTCACTGATTATATTCCCTTTTTTCCATCTTCGGTTGTTGTCCTCAGAATCTTAATTAAGAAAGACAATCCCTGACTAAAAACAAATCAATCAATCAATTTAGACTGAAAAAAAACCATTAAAATCTTAAAAGCTTGAGGTACTATGTGACAAGAGTGTTATTGTCTTACCTGCTAAACTCTCTTTAGTTCCAGGTCTCAGTACCACTGTAGAAGAAAAAGAAGACATTTTTACTCAAATGTCACAGAAATGACAATATTTCCAATGACGTAATTTATACAAAGATGGAGAGTAAGATATAAATGAGTCAAAGATCAAGCAGTCATGGAAAGTCATGCAATGTTACCGGAAGAATATGTGAAAGATCAATGAAAACACGGATGATTTCAGTGAAACATTAATTGAAAGTAACTATGAGGAACATACACAGGACTGTGTAGAATATGGAAAGATGGTGAATTCCTGATGTGTGACAGAGAAAAGTAGAAAGATGGAAAGAAGGACAACAAATGTCTTAAAGTAATGGTGGTTGACCATGAATGAATGCAAAGTGAGAGAAGTTCAAGTTGACAAGTTGAGACAAAGCAGAAATTTCAAAACGAGATGAACACTGAACGAATGTGTTTTCAGAGGAGACGTATGGACATATCAATGCAAAGACAGAAAGAAGGTCAATAAAAGGAGAACAGATGAACTGTTGAAAGGTTTGGTACCTGTAGGATGCATATACGGTTGCATACCCCATGTGAAAGTGTTTGTGTGTGTGAATTTGTGTCACCAGTCAGGCTGTCTTGGGGGGGCTGAGGCCCGAGGATACCACCTCATTGTGTCATAGGATGGATAGCTGAAAAAAATCCAGGTTAATTGTGAAAACTGTTTTAGTTTTGTAATTTGGACAGATCTAAACAAAATATATCTTTCAATTAGCTCCAAGAAGAACAGAAAACTGTCATGCGGTGGATGGATAGAGAAAAATATCATGCTATTACATTATTCACTATGCGTGCATTTCATTTAGTTTCATAAAATTTTAATAAAAACTAACTGAATTACAGAAACAGATCAATTAACTTTGGGGTATCAAAACTAGTCCACCAATTTAGAAAGTCATGCAACTATTTTCATACTTTGACCAATGAAACAACAGACCTATGCTAAAACCTAACCAGAGTTTTACATGCTAAAGTGCATTCAGGCAATAGAATATTATCATGTACAGTATGAAAGACACATATCTGTTCATTTAGTAAAATATATATTGTATATATTAATAATAGAATCTTATAATCATATTTTTGGTGTCCAAATTCAGCTCATGTTGATATCACATGCATACTGTACATATAGATGCACACAACTGACTTCATCTAATACTGATATTATCATGCGGAGATGAAGAGGCGGAATAAACTCTACCTGCTCATCACGGGGTTGTTTATGCCATATAAAGACTCATTATGATAGCCACTTACAACAACATCCATACTACTGTAAATAAAACAGTGAATGTAAACATTAGTTGCTTATAAAATGAGCATGAGATGTATGATTTACAGTAAGTAGAGGGATATGATTTCAGTAAATAAAAAGGGTATTTTTCATTTTCGATATGCAATGATAAGTAAGTAAAGATGTAGATGAAAAGATGAGAAAATAGAAGTGGTTTGTTATCAGAATGTGAACATATGGAAAATATGAGTGGAACTTCAGGATATAAGAGACTTAAGATGATTCTTGAAAGAAGGAAACAAGGTTTGTTTCAAACATGCGGAGTGAATATCCTCGAATCTTAAAAATGAAAAGATTTTCAGTTTAGTTGCAGTTCTGAATGTGATGCCTTTTAGAAAAAGCTGCCATATTTCACTTCACATATGACAGGTAGCGCAATCTTGTGGTGATTCAATATAAATTAAGCAAGTATGTATGCACTCACTCGTCATAGACGTCTTCAGTGTCCATCCTGCGGTAGAATTTGGCGAGTTTTACCGACATGATAATGCTGGGAATGAGTAACAAACAGCATCCTCCCAGACCAAACCAGAATGTGTTCTAAAACACACAATAAACAGCTCATATTAATAATTTTCTTGAAATTATATAGACATATTTGAACACACACACACTGTAGGAAATTTTGTGTGTGAAAAGCGAGTGTGTGTTTGCCTTTGGAGAATATTCTGTATGTTTATGGTTTCAGTTCACACAAGCATACGCACTGTGAACACTGAATGTGAATCTTGTTCTGTGTGTGTGTGTGTGTGTTTAGGAACATTCATGCATATTCTGCACATATTCATGGTTATATACAGTATGTTTCATGAGTGTGGGGTCTTGTATGTGTTATATGTGTGAAAGCTGTTTTGTATCTCTTACCACTGAGTCAACGATGAAGCTGCAGGCTACAATCTCTAGCGAGTCTATGATGTTGCTGATGGGCTTGCACTGGGCAACCTCCATTTCCAGCTGCACATACAGAGACAGACATTAGTTTAACTGATTAAGTTGCAGTGTTACATGACAAAGTGCTGCTCTTTTGGACTTTATCTTGTATTAGCATACTCACAGAGTGCTTGGCCCACTCCGTATATTGTGAAAAATATCCCACAATGTTCTTAATGAATTTATCAGTCTCCTGTGACATATTAACAACAACACAACAACAAACTGGTAAAAAACATACATACAGAGCATTTATAACTGACCTTAAAATATATCATATATATATCTTCCCCAGTATTGTTGTAAAGAACTAAACCGCTTTAAAACAAGATGATGAAGTTTTTTTGTTTGTTTTTTTTGCAGTCTATGGTTGTATAGATCAAGATTAATAATCAGTAAAGTAATCAATTAGATTAATAAATTAAATAAATGTATTTGTACCTGTTTGACCACATGTGAGGCATTGTTAGCGATGAGGTACTCTACTGCCTCGATGGCATTCAAGACATTTGTCACTTTAACCTAGAGCAAAAACCATGAGGAATTTCACATAATTATTAACATGATCTATTTATAAATCTCGTTCATCGTATTTGTCAACGAAGCTTTATTTACATAAAGATTTGTGTATTTACTGTACTTACAGGTAGTTCTCTGGATGTTCTCTGAAGCAGTTTAATGCTTTGACTTAAAGTGCCCTACAAGAAGAAGAAAAAAACATGTACATTCTATTTCAATAAACATAAAATACTATATAAATCACTTACAATCTGGTCATCCCTCAAAGAGTCACTGGTTTCTTTAATTCTAATTCTTTCAAATCTTTTCAGTAAGTCAGGCTCAAGTGTGCTCTTTTGAACCCATTTTTTGTCATTGAATTACAGATGCTGAAAAATCACAATCACAAACACAATGTGCCAAAAAGAGGACACATACAAACTTGCAAACACAAACATTTACTAAAACACAATCTGAGGTCCACATTTACTAAAACACAGTTCTCAAAAAACATTCTTTTTTTTGGATTATCACATCACAGTACCAACTGTTAGCTTACCCTTGCTTTCACAAATTTCTTTGGTTCCATTAAAAAAAAAGAATAAAGAATAAAACATAGAATAAAATTTCCTGTGTCCTCATATATAAAACAACTTGAAAACATACTAAAAAGTTTTCTGTGGGGGTTATGTTTAGGGGTGGTGTTAAGGGATAGTAAATATGACTAGTTCAGTATAAAAACAATTATGCCTATAGAGAATCCCCGTAAACCATATATACACCACTTTGTGTGTTTGCTTTTGTACCTACAGTAATTTTGGAGACAAATTTGTAACCAGAAATGAGCTACATCTTACAAAACCTCCTTTTGGGGACATCATCATATATAAAAATGGTATAAAAATAAAGTAAATACTTTTTTACCTTGTAAAATTTTCTGTTAGATTTAGGTTATAGTATTTATAACTGGCTGTATTAAAAAACAGAAGTCTATGGAATGCCTTAATTTAGATAGTTAAGTGTGTGTGTGTGTGTGTGTGTGTGTGTGTGTGCATGTTTACCATAGCCTGTTCCATTGGAACCACTTGTTCTTTGTGGATCTGTCTTATACTGCTGGCATGACCCTTAAGCGCATTCTCAAGAGCCCCTCGTGGCTAAGAAAAGATATAGAGAAAGAAACAGAATTGTCCTTCCATGAAAACACATAAAAAATTACTTTCACTAGTTTAGTTAATTTGTCCAATGTCAACAGTGGACATACATGCATCACAAGAAAATTAAAATCTGTCACTTTTGTATTTTATTTTCTGAAAGACAGAAACAATTTTACCACAGCATTACATGTTGGAAATTTGAAACATTTTGGGAATAAATTGCTAAATGAAATAATCTAACTCTTAATTTCAGAGCTAGAACGTTATTAACCCTAAACAAATACAATTAAATAGTTTTTATAATTATTGCAGTATTGCTGTATTTCTGCGAATTTCTGAAAATGTGAAATTTCTGATTTCATTCAATAAATATTGAAATGTTTAATTTATTCACTCTATGTGTAGATTATAGCTAATAGTTTAAAAAAAAAAAATTATAATGCATTTTTATGTTTTAAGATTTAATGGCTGGGTCTGGGTCATCCTCCTTCTTTAAAAGGCAAAGACTTAATACAGGTAGAATTTGACGTATTTAACGGCAATATTAACAAACAGGCTCACATCTCAGACCAACATTTTATGCCCAAGTGCTGTAAAAGACCCTCAGTCATATTCCCATAAGCACATGCACACATTGCAGCTCCACACATCCTGTAGCTGTGTGTTTTCCCCTCATGAATGAAGTGCTTGTGTCCCTCTACACTGCAGGGGAGATCACTATAAAAAGTTTCAAAATGTTCCAGAGACTGGCCTCTGGGTGTTAACTGACATCACTTGGTTTGATACATACAGTAAATAATACCTGACCTAATATCTTCAAATATTATACATGAAGTGGCAGGAATCATTACTAACTGAAAGTGATTTGTATTTGACTCACCAGTTGGTCTGCTTGAACTTCAAGTTCATTTGCGTAGGACAAAAGATCCACAACCGTCACTCCTTTATTCACCTGTCAATCAAATGATTCTCATTAAAATGTCTTGGGTTGTTGTGTCTGTAAGTGTCTGTGAGAGTTTGTTGGTTACCTCAGTTAGATAAGCCTGATAGTCGATATCTCCAATGCCTGTGTTGGCAAAGTCAATGAGGTTATCTTTGCCCTCCTGTTCCAGAAGAAACATCCCCTGGAGATCCACATTCACACTGTTAAATATCTTGGACAGTTCCGGGTTATACTGTTAAGAAATCACAAACACATGGTTAAAGAATTAATGTCATGCTCAGTATGTATATATACACAAAAATACATGAAATGCTTTTTGTCTTTCTTAAATCTGCTCACGCACCACTGTGGCATTGAGAAAATTGTTGAAGTTGAACTTGGTCTCCAGTTGTAGAGCTGAATATAAACCATTATTCTCATAACAATCTCTATGAGCAAGATAAAAAGTACAAAAAGAGAGTGAACACATCTCACAGAGTAAACAGCCTTCATTGTCTAATAAATTATTTATTCATGTCATTTCAAAACCAGAACATCACACTTTATTTTAAAGTCCAATTCTTGCTATGACTTTTGCCTCAATAAGATACTAATTTGCTGCTTATTAATAGTTAGTAAGGTAGTTGTAAGTTTAAGGTATTGGGTAGGATTAGGGATGTAGAATAGGGGCATGCAGAACGTGCTTTATAATAAACAGTTAATATGTTAATAATAGGCATGCTAATAAGCAACTAAATAGTGCGAATTGGTCGCTATACTAAAGTTTTACTGATATTTTTAATGGAACCTAAGAGAATTCTGTCCCTCCATTGAAAGTCCATTCAACTAAAACAGAAGATGGATTAAACCACTAGATTCATATGGATTATATTTATAATGTCAGTATTAACTTTTTAAGTGTCAAAGTTTTAGTGTAATGAACTTTCAGTGGAAGAAAATAAATCTCTCAGGTTTCATTATAAATAGTATCTTCGTAAGTATTTTGAAGAAAGTCTCAAGTGTTTGGAACAACATGTGAGCAAGTAACAGATCACAGAATAGTTCTTCAAGACTAACTACTAATTGATTTTTAGCATTGATCTTTGCTCACACACTTACCTGTACATACTGCCAATAGTAAGGTCTATGTTCGGATCTTGAAACAGCATACCAGGAAGGAAGTTCTTTTTGGCAGGATGGACCATATATGGTGTGTCGATGATCTGAACAGCATTTTTTTAAAAACACAAATTTATGTGTCAAAAAGGTGATTTTCCATATGCTAATCATAAAGATTGGAGATGGTAATTCTGTCACGATTTACATAAATTCCATTTACACATTTCTGTTGATGCAAACGTGTATGACTTTTTTACTCTGTGGACCACCAATAAAAAATATTAATTTAATATTAATGTACAAACTGTTATGAGTAGTAATAACATGAGCGATTTTGGTAACAAATGTTTGACTTTTTAAGACAACATATATATAGTGGAAAGAGGGAACAGGATAGGACAGGACCACAAGCCAGGATTTGAACTAAATTTGTCGTCTTAAGTGCAACTGCGCTGTGTGAAAGGGTCAGCTCTAAGAGAAACATTTTTTTCCCTTTAATACTACCTCATGTATATAACATAAGCCACAAGTAGAACCTTCTAAATGTATTTGTGTGTAAATGCTTTGCTATCTATGATCTGAAACTATAACCCAGATTTACTTATGAACTACCAACCCCCATTTTTAAACTTTTGCTTAAGCACACACACACACACACAACCCAAGCGTAACCACATTTAAACATAAATACAAGGACTCTAGTGTTGTGTGTGAGTTATTTAAGAATATGCTGGTTTGTTTCTCTTCTCCCTTCCAAAACACACATAGTTTGTGCTTATATCTGTACTTACAAGTGTGCAAGAAGTAACCCTTTTTTGTAAATATAAGCTGTTATCTACTGTTAAACATAAAATCTAATTGTTGTTTCTTATTATGGAGTAGTGAACCAGTACCTTAAAAATCTGTCTGTTAGCCAGCGGCTCACACACAAGCTTCTCTATGTTTCCCCCAACAACAAATGTGGTGACGACAACTCCCATGAGCACCCAGGAGAAGATGAAGCTGAAGCCAACAGAACTGACCATCAAGATAACAAAACAAAATGCAAAAGAAGTTTAGTATCTAACTTTAACTATCATCAAATATATTTTTATAAGCACTTTGTGGCAAGTGTTATTGAATACAGTATGTTGTTTTGGTGTTGTCATGGTAACTCACGCCATCAGTAGGTTTCCTCCGGTGTTGGACAGACAGCCACGTGTTGTGGGTGTGGCATTTTTATCATAGCCACATGATCCACACAGCAGACCCAGGAAATTAAAGGCCAGAACCAGCACAACCATACAGCAAATCACCACGCACCCTATCCATCTAAAGACACAAACACAAAGATAAAAGACATATAGAGCGAAAGAGAGAGGAGTGTACACTGCATTGGTTTACAAATATTTGTTGTCAGTAATTTTTTTACAGAAATGAATAATTTTATTCAGCAAGGATGCATTAAATTGATCAAAATACAGATTCAAAATGACAAAACAGGCATTTATAATGTTACAAAAGATTTCTATTTCAAATAAATGCATAAAACTGTCCTGAAAACAAAAAAATGTATCATGGTTTTCACCAAAATATTACAGTTTTTTTCAGCTGCTAACACATTTTCAAAACTTTACACACAAATCCAGAAATTGCACACACAAAATGCAAAATGCCTCACATCTCTTGCAAAACACATCTCAAAAGCAAACATATGCAAACACCTTTGCCATCATATTAATTCCTATTAGATTATAGTGTGTTACATAGAGAATTGTGTGTTGTGTTTTGCAAAAAAAGTGTTTTATGAAATTAAAAACTGAGTCTAAGGCCGAGAATTAGTGTAATCTGTTTTGCAGATTTGGTGTGTGGTTCTGGTGTTTGAGAGTCAGGTTTCAGAAATTGTGTGACGAGTAAAGATTTTGTGTGTAAGCAGTTGAAAAAAACTGTAAGCAGCACAATTATTATCAACATTGATAATAATTATCAACATTGATAATAATAAGAAATGTTGCTAGAGCACCAGATAAGTATATTCAAGCATGTAAGAATATTTCAATATTACCATTATTAACAATATTACCATTTTTACTGTGTTTTTGATCAAATAAATGCAGCTTGGGTGAGCACAGCACATTTTTTTCAAAAACATTTTGAACAGTTTTGTATAAATATTTAGCACTTTTAAATATGTCATTAATAACCAGGGGAGAGTTTCCCAAAAGCATCGTAAGCTTACATTGTAGACCCTTTGAAACCAATGGAGCTACAATCAACTTAGGCTTACGATGATTTTGGGAAACGCAGCCCAGTTCAGTTTGGTTCTATACACACTATTAGCATTAATGTAAATTTATTTGTTGCTACTAGAATTTTCTAGCAGCATATGGTTGTCACTCCCGTAAATAACATCCCAGAAAAAGAGTTTACAGAAGTACCTGTAGAAGTCCAGCTGGTCGATCTGTGGATAGTACGCTTCAATGTTCTTCTGGCTCTCCGTCAAGAACTTTGTGAAGTTCTGAAGTGCTGGTTCTATCGGGAACATCTTTGTGAAACCAATTATCCCTCCACCAGACTTATCCAGCAGCCCTTTAATTTCTTCAACAACAAAGAAAGACTAAGTGAATATGTGTTTGTGAATATGAAAGGATTTTCCATCTAGCACTAAAACTCTGTGAGGATTTGTGTTGTACATAGTTAAGGAAAACTTACTGGGTAGAGCTTCATTTTTAAAGAGAGGCAGATGGGTTCCCGCATGCACAAGGACAGATATGAGAACAACAGCAGAATAACATTGAGTGTTTTTCTGTGTTTTCTTTAGTTACAGAGAACAAATGAGGTTAGCATGGAGAAAGAGAACAAAGAAAGCTGTAGGCCTAATAACAGTACCAACAGGTGCTCTGTTGAAATGGGTTTATGAAGGCAGCAATATTCCCTATGTAGGCAGTGAAGCAGCGCAACAGGTTTTGGGACAGAGCTAGAGAGATGAATAAAGAGAACACTCTCACCCGACACAATTTGTTTCGTCTGTTCGCTGACCAACCTTGGTGTGTCATTAAAGGAAGAGTAGCCCTAAAGAGATCAACAAAAAGAAAAGGAGGTGAAAAAACTGTCACAGTACATTACAGGAGACTTAAAGTGGGTGCATGATAAAGATAGACCCATCTGACCTTCTGTACAATATTGCTGAGGTCTGTTTTAAGCACAGCATCCAGATTGGCCAAAGGTGCCTCAACATCAGGTAACTATTGGATGACACACAGAAGTTACAATTAAACCACACAGATTTTTGTCCAATCAAATGCTATCTAGAATGACAATGCCCCTTCCATTAGTACCACCTGCAACTGTCTAGCAAGTCAGCCAACTATTGAACATGACTGTAAAGTAATTAATGCTTACTGGCATTTCAGTTTGGCATTAACCACAAATTGCAATGAACTTTTCTTCCCTATGATTACATATATCTAAGTGAAATGGCTTCTTTAAAGGGGTCATGACATGCATTTTATTATTTCAATATGTTCCTTAAGGTTTACTTATAATGTTAAAAAACAAGTAAATATGTGGACAAATAATTTTCAACCCTCATTCTGACCTTCTCTCTAAAACGACCTGTTTTAAGGGGCGGGTCCTTTAAGGCTCCTCAGTAATCAGCCACTGTTATGATTGGCTAATGTCATTTAAAGGAGCACTCCACTTTTTTGGAAATAGGCTAATTTTGCAACTCCCCAAGAGTTAAACAGTTGAGTTTTACCGTTTTTGAATCCATTCAGCTGATCTCCAGGTCTGTCGGTAGCACTTTTGCTTAGCTTAGCATAGATCATTGAATCGGATTAGACCATTAGCATCTCGCTCAAAAATGACCAAAGAGTTTAGATAATTTTTCTATTTAAAGCTTGACTCTTCTGATTCTGGTTCCTTGATTATTACACCGGAATGAGAGTATAGTTCCTAGCCATATCGGCCTAGAAAATCGCAACTTTTCATTTTCTGTCGGTCTTAGTACACGATGTAACAACAGAAGAAGTCAAGCTTTAAATAGGAAAAATATCTAAACTCTTTGGTCATTTTTGCAAATGCTAATGGTCTAATCCGATTCAATGATCTATGCTAAGCTAAGCTAAAAGTGGCCAGACCCGGAGATTGGCTGAACGGATTCAAAAACGGTAAAACTCAACTGTTTAACTCTAGGGGAGTTGTAAAATGAGCACATTTCCAAAAAAAGTGGAGTGTTCCTTTAAGTTTTGAAATTTGCAGGATGTATTATACATACAAAGACCTTTTCTATGTCAAAAGATTAAGGGAAATTTGGTTTCTCATGCCATGACCCCTTTAACAAAAAAAACCAAAAAAACGTTTATGTGACAGGACTTGATTTTGACAATCAGGAATGTGGGGATGTTCATCACTGAAATTAAAATTCAGGTTTAGGGTTAGAAGTTAAGATGGTAACACTTTACCTAACAATACCTAACATTAACCAACAAGGAGCAATAATTTTCTCAATTTATTCATCTTTGTTACTGTTAGTTAATAAAAAATCTAATTGTTCATTATTAATACATGTCAGCTCTGGTTCATTAAATAATAACAGATACAACTTTTGATTTTAATAATGTATTAGTAAATGATTTATAAGTATTTTTAAATAGTTTTCATGAGATTCCAAAATCTTCCTACTGTAAGAATGGTTTACTTTTTGTTGACTCTGCACATAAAACTGAGACAGAGTAACAAGAAATATTTCATCTTAAAGTACTGTCTAATAATTGACAGTTTCCTCTATACCCTGATACACACACATGTACAATATATATGGGTTGTGTGTGTGTGTGTTACCCCATTAAAGTTTGCGCTGAGAGCGAGCTGGCTGAGTGTTCCGCGGATGGTGTTGCAGGTGTGTGTTACATCTCCATTAGCGCAGGCCGGGTCGTTGAGTGTGTTTGAGAGAGATGCACGTTCAGACTGAAGAGAGCTCTGGAGTCTGCCTGTCCCTTCCTGCAGGATCTCCAGTGATGTGGTCACACTCTCTAACGCCTCTTTGGTCTCCCGCATGGCTGCAGTACACACACACAGAACACCTTCAATATAACACACGCTCACATGCAAATCATAAATGAACCATTGGGAGGGATTACACTACTGCAAATACACAACTGATCACAGAACATTTCTATGTATATGCCATTTTCTATATAAATGTGTTTTTGTCTTTCTTTAGTTATTAAGGTTCTCATTTCAGCATCAAACAAAAACCTGATGAAATGCATAAAAATATGGCAGCAATGCATAAAGATACACAACATACTTAAAACAACAACAGGATGCACAACAACCACAATTTCTACGTTTACAAAACACGTGGGTGAAACCATTGACTTTTACCTTTAATAGCACCCTCCACTTTAACTTTTATCCAAAATCACAAGCAACAGAAACAGAAAGGAACAAATTAACAGGAATAATATTACTGTGAGTGTGTGTTTTGTGGTGTTCCTGTAGCTCAAACAGTAGAGCATGGTAGTAGCAACATCAAGGTCATGAGTATTTTAATAAGTATTCTATTTATTTATTTTGCTTTTGGTAATTTCTCCTTGTTACATCATTTATATTAGGTATTTTTAGATTGTTGTTAGGTAATGTTATTTTTACTTGTTGTTGTTTTTTCTGGTCCAGGCCTCTCTTACATACTTACAGTACTTCTACAATGTGCACATGTGTGAGCAGGACAGTGAAAAACTGTGAAGGTGAACAGTTAGGGTATGGCATTTAAGGTTTGTTATTTTATTTTGTGATATTAGTTTTATTAGATTAAACTATGAAAGCCCATGCAAGAATAAGAACGAAGACATTAAGTAGCTATTGTAAGTAAATAACTTCACATTTCTCTTTAAATAAGCTGAAATAAAAGGAAATCCAGTCCTGTCTTAACTGTATGACTTTAATTGTGACTTTATACCTCAAAATGAGACAATAAATGTCATAAATGTGACTTCTGGTAATCTGGTGACTTTATATCCAACAGTTGCGGTTTTATCTCACAATGTGAAATTAAACTACTATTTTCTTTATTCAGGTTATTCAGGATTGCACTGAAATGCCACATGTTAAAAAAAGTAAGACCAGTTTAGTGAAGTGTGTGCATTTGATTGGTTTTGCACCTGATGTCATGCGAAGAGCATTGTCTAAAGCAGGCACCACTTCTCTCTCCAGCTGATTATGAATCTGTCCTCCCAGCAGAGTCCCAATATCTGATAAACCACAATGATAACAAATTAACAAATTAGTAAACACAGCTCCAACAAGTATAATGAAGTTTGTGGTCAGTAAGATTTTTTTTTTTTTATTATTATTCAAAGAAATTAATAGTTTTATTCAGCAAGAATGCAATAAATTGATCAAAAGTGACAGTGAAGACATTGACATTGTTACAAAAGATTTCTATTTCAAATAAATGCTGTCTTTTGAACTTTCTATTCATCAAAGGATCCTAAAAAAAATTTATCAATTTAGGCAGCAACATTGATAATGATATACAACTCTCAACAATGATAATAATAAGAAATGTTTCTTGAGCATCAAACCGACATATTAAAATGACTGTAATAATGACTGCTGAAGATTAATCTTTGGAATCACTGCAATAAATTACATTTTAAAATATATTTAAACAGTTATTTTGAAGTGTGATCAAATTTCACAATATTACTGCTTCACTGTATTTCGAAAACATTGCAAAACTCCTACAGACCCCAAACTTTTTAATGTTAGTGAATGTTCACATTGATACGTACTGTAACAGATGAAGAAAGACAGAATACTTACTGTCTAGGTCTGATAATACTTTGTTCTTGGCTGTTGTGTACTGTGCAGAGAGGTAGTCTATTTGCTATAAAATAGAAGAACAAAGACAAACAGTTTTAGCTTTAGTGTGTGAAAATACGTTCATGTGTGTCTTATGATCAGGCCCACACAGAATCTGCAGATTTTAATTCTTAGCTAATGTGATGAGCTTTTCAGCTAACAATAACAGTCAGTGTAATAGCTTTGTTTACACATTTTACCACTTTTACTCTGCCATCTTGAACCTGTTTTTGACTTACCGCTGGTGTATAGTTGGCAAAAGATTTCAGGTCTCTCATGTTACTGCTGACCAAGCGTCTGGTGCTCTTGATTTGATTTGTGATGTTCTGATTTGCTGTGTAGGCAACTGTCACTCCCACTCTGTAAACAAAGCAAAACACACACAAATTGTGTGAAATAATGTGCTTACAAGTAGGCCTACTGTTATGAAATTCTGTTATGATAGTGAAATTGTAGATTTTGGAATAACAGTAAATTAGACAGTTTATCTATCACCAATAAGGCCAGTGCACCAAATTACATTTAAGGTAAACTCTACACACATATTCACACAAATATTCACAATTCAAATGTGCCTTGTTTGTATATTGCTGTCAGTGACATGCAGTAATATCAGACGGCCACAGTGTGGTACTGTTGCTGTGCTAAGAACTGTTTGCGTAATGTGATTCATGGGTCAGTGTTTAGGGTACAGTTAGTTTGTCATTGTTAGCCAGTGGTAGAAACTACACCATCTGGAAACAAATAGCATTTTTCTCACCATTCTAATATATATTTTTTTTCTATTTCCCAATCAGCATTATGTTTGAAAAGATCCTCCAACTCTGATGGCTTTGTAGCCCCTATGACCCTATGGGAAAGCAAAATAACCATTGGCTGCACTCTTCCAAGAAGGGCATTTGTTCGAATGCTAGATCATGAATACTGAGATATTGGACATCCTATTAATTTGGCATATTAAATTTTGCCTACGTTGTATCTAAAAAGTACACTTATTTGAAGGGAGGGTTAGTCTTGTGACATTTACAGCTCAGGTGACTGGGTCAACGAAGCCTGGAACAAAGATGACAGATTTCAAACATATGATTTCAGATATAAGGTTCTGCACTAGCCAAACAACAGCATTGGTATGAATGGGAATGTTAACAGAAAGCCTTCTCCAAGTATTATAGACCTCCCTGGCAACAGAGCAGTAGAGCAAGGTACTGTTCCCAGATATTTTTAATCAATATTATATAATAAATATATTAATTATCATATAAAATATACAAATAAATTAATGTTGATTAAAAATTAATTTTAATATTTACAAGTATAATAAAAATATATATATATTTTATTAAAAAAATATATTAAAAATATATTTTTTGATCAAATATATATATATATTTTAATTATAATTTATTTATTTACTACCGTTAAAAAGTTTAGGGTCAGAAAGTTTTTGTTGTTAATTATTTTATCCAGCAAGGATGCATTATATTGATAAAGATATTTACATTGTTTTGTTACAAATATATATATATATATATATATATATATATATATATATATATATATATAATGTATTAAATTATATGTAAACATGCATTAAAAATATGCATCTTAAAATGTCACATTGACCTCAAACTTGGGTAAATCTGTAAATGCACACACACACACACACACACACACACATGCACACACACATACACACACACACACACACACACGCACACACACACATACACACACACACACACACAGTGGTGCTCACATAGCCACAAACCAGAGATAACACTTTACTAATTGAGTGGTGCAGATACATATTAAATTATGGCATCTAATTACAGATTATTGCCAGACAAACCTCCTTCTCCGTTCCCCCACTCTTCCATTTCCTCTTTCACTGTCTCTCTCGTTCTTTCTCTCTCATTTCTCTCTCTCTCTCAAGATTTAATAAAGGGGAAATGTGATTCAACAAAGGATGCCATAGAGAGAGAGAGAAACAAAGAAAAGAGTGAAGAAAGAAACAGAGCAGATTTGCACAGTCATGCTCTCTGCTCCCAGGCCTCGTACTGCACAATTACTGCAAACCTCTCAGTAAGTCATTGAAAGTCCATCAAGACACACACACACACACACGCACACACACACTCACAGAGTACAGTCTATGCCTCACAAACGCTCATTGTGACCCAAGCAACTGCTGTCAGCACTGTCACAGAAAGAAAACAGAAAAGAAAAAGAAAGGCAGAAAGAAAGAGGGGGATGGGGTACAGAAATAAAGAGGGGACTTTCTCTCTGGACAGACTCAGGGCTATCAATGTCACATGAATGTGTCGGTGTGTGTGTCATTCTAGACCGCTGCAGGTGTGTTCATTACACTCTCTAGCAATGGTGCACACCAACCAATTGACTATGTGCACAAAATGTCTCTTATTTATTCTAATCATGATCTCTTATCTCCTAAAATATCAGTATCAGTTAACAATTAATAATTATACAAAAGTGACAGAAAACAGAAAATACAGTTGCACAACCACACACACAGACCCAGTAACTAGGCTAGATTAGTGTGGAGCAGCACAGCCTGTGTTTATCACGCAAGAGAGAGAGGGCAGTGATAGGATGATGGTGGTTCAGTGTACTGTACCTGCGACCTATATTCTATTTTTAGACCTAAATAACTCAAATGTACTTTAACTAGAATCACTGTTCACATTTGCACACAACTGGCCCACACACAGCGACACACAGCAATTATTTACTAATATGCATATTTTCTGAAATATTTTAAGTATTCTTTACAATACATAATATACTGATTATATACGTATATATGTTTAGATAGTACGTCTTTCAAAAAAAAAAAAAATAATACAAATTTAAATAACATGGAATAAAATCTGACAGCAACGTGCATCCAAATTTTTCAGGCTTGTCTAGCTAATGCACATGTATGTTCTAGATTAAATAAAAAGGTGATTGACTGTAAGGTGGAACTTCCAGTCTGACCAATTATACATATTATATATAATGTTAGATAAGTTACAGCAGTTCAAGCAGCTGAGTCTTTAGCCATCTTCAAGAAACAGCTAAAAACACATCTCTTCCATCTTCTCTTGACCCTCTAACACTAGCACTCTCTATTTCATTTCCATTTTATCAATATATTTTGACTTGATTTCTTTTTATTTATTTAAAAGAAAATGACCCTCTATCACTAGAATTCTGTATTCTTTTTGTATTCTGTTTTCCTTTTATTTATTATAAAAAAAATCCTTGCTACATATACTGCACTGAGCAAACCGAGACTTGTCACAGCATTTACATATTATTGCTCTTTTGTTGGTTTTGATTGCTTCTATTGTCCTCATTTGTAAGTAGCTTTGGATAAAAGGATCTGCTAAAAGACTAAATATAATTATAAATGTACTGTAAATATATAAGTAAATTAATAATTGTATTACATATTAATATTTTATATACAGGTGCATCTAAAAAATTTGAATATCATGAAAAAGTTCATATTTAACTTGTAACTTATTTCAAAAAGTTAAACTTTCATATATTTTAGATTCATTGCATGTAAAGTAAAATGTTGTTTTGTTTTATTTTTGATGATTAGCGCTTACAGCTCATGAAAGTCAAAAATCCAGTATCTCAATATATTCGAATATTTCCTAAAATCAATTAAAAAAAGAATTTGCAAAACAGAAAAGCTCAAGTTGTTTAAAGTACGTTCATTTATGCATTTTGAGGAGAGACCCCCCCCCCCCCCCACATGATTGTAAAGCGCTTTGGGTGTACGGCAATACACAATAAATGCGCTATATAAATGCATCATTCATTCATTCATTCATTCATTCATTCACTCAATACTTGGTCAGGGCTCCTTTAGCACAAACTCCAGCATCAGTGAGGAATAGCATGGAAGCGATCAGCCTGTAGCTCTGATGAGGCACTATTGAGCCTTCAGCTCGTCTGTATTGTTGGATCGACTGTTTCTCATCTTTCTCTTGAAAATATCCCATAGATTCCATATGGGGTTCAGGTCAGGCATGTTGGATGGCCAATCAAGCACAGTAATATCATGGTATGCAAACCACTTGGAAGTGGTTTTGTCACTGTGGGCAGGTGCTAAAGTCCTGCTGGAAAAGGAAATCAGCATCTCCTTAAAGCTTGTCAGCAGATGGAAGCATAAAGTGCTCAAAAGTCTCCTGGTAGACGCTGCATTGACATTGGACTTGATAAAACACAATGGACCGACACCAACAGATGTCACGGCACCCCAAATCATTGCTGACTTCAGAAATTTCACACTGGACTTCAAGCAGCTTGGATTCTGTGCCTCTCCAGTCTTCCTCCAGACTCCAGAACTTGATTTCCAAATGAAATGCAAAATTTACTTTTATCTGAAAAGAGGACTTTGGACCACTGAGCAACAGTCCAGATCTTTTTCTCTTTAGCCCAGGTAAGATGCTTCTGATGTTGTTTCTGTTTCAGAAGTGGCTTGGTAGCTGACTAGGGATGGGCGATATCTTATCGTTTGTGATATAACGGTAAAAATTCTCCCCAGGATAAGAATTAGTCTTCCCACGATAATAACGATAAAGTCTAGTTGTTGAAATATTTCTGTGCGCGACAGTGCGTGAAATTGAGGAGGAGTATAAATACATTTATATATAAATGAGGAGCTCAAACTCCTTTTGCAATCTGTAACTGTTTGTTTAGGGCTGTACAGTGCACAAAAATTGGTCTGAATAAATGTAGTACAGTAGCACGTGTGTGATACAGTTTTGCATGTGTATGAGCCTGTTTACAACCCAGACAGCAACCAGTGTCGTTCCAGATCCGGCCCATGTCTGGCCCGCATGGATTTCACACGGGCCAGATCGGGGCCAACACTATGTTGCTGTCTGGGAAACCTATAGTCCAACAAAGATATAATTTATCGATGTGCTTTTTCTCCAAATTAACTTAATAACATAGTCGAGTGTTTGAAATATTTTTTATGACCAGACGTGGTTTCATATTACAGAATGATAGTATTATATACAGTGATAATGGCTATATCTATTAGCATTGCGTTATAAATATGCTTTCCTTATAAAAATACTCAAGATTGAAGAACACAGATAAATATATATATATATTTTGTGCTATCGTATGTTTATTGTCTTCAAGTTTCAAGTTTCATCAGTTGTATACTTCTACTACGGATATGTGGATTTTCTGCACAAGGGCGCCCTCCGGCTTCCAGTATGGATTAAACCGTGTGTACTCAGCAATGCTACCAACACCCTATTTTGGGTAAAAATAGGAAAGATAATACTTTTATCCTACGAAACAGAATTCCCTGAATTATCGTCATTGATATCGTTATTGCAATAAATACCAGAAATATCGTGATATATTTTTAAGCCCATATTGCCCATCCCTAGTTGTGACTCTTGATGCACTGACTCCAGCTTCAGTCCACTCCTTGTGAAGCTCTCCCAAGTGTTTGAATCAGCTTTGCTTGACAGCATTCTCAAGCGTGCGGTCATCCCTGTTGCTTGTGCACCTTTTCCTACCCCTTTTTTTCAACTTTGCATTTAATATGCTTTGATACAGCACTCTGTGAACAGCCACTCCTTTCAGTAATGACCCATTATTGTGGTTTCAAAGAACAAGAGATACCGGAATTTATACTTTAGGGATGGCCATTTATTGAAACTCAAATGTAAATATTTTAATATTTTGAGATACTGATTTTTGACTTTCATGAGCTGTAAGCTGTAATCATAAAAATTAAAACAAAAAAAACTTTTGAAATGTTTTACTTTACATGTAATGAATCTAAAATATATGAAAGCTTCACTTTTTGAAATAAGTTACAAGAAAAAAAAATTACTTTTTCACTATATGAAAAAGTAATATATATCACTATATATTTTAAGTATACTAAATATATTGCTGATATGCTCACTGAATATAAACCAAACAGACCACTCAGATCATTAGGATCGAGTCAGTTAGAAATACCAAGGGTTCACACAAAACAAGGGGAGTCTGCTTTTAGCTATTATGCGGCCCGCAGTTGGAACCAGCTTCCAGAAGAGATCAGATGTGCTAAAACATTAGCCACATTTAAATCAAGACTCAAAACTCATCTGTTTAACTGTGCATTTGTTGAATGAGCACTGTGCTATATGTCCGAACTGACTGCAATACATTTTATGTATAATCATTTTCTTTAAATTTATTTTAAATCATTTTCTATATCATTTTAAAATTCTTTGTTTTTATTATTTTTATTTCCATGTTTTTATTGATTTTAAATGTCTATTTCACTTTCTTTTATGTAAAGCACTTTGAATTACCATTGTGTATGAAATGTGCTATATAAATAAACTTGCCTTGCCTTGCCTTGCCTATATTCTATTTTTTTGAGATGCACCTGTAATATTAGATACTCCACATTTATCTGTTTCTGAGTGAATGAGAGAGATAATATAGGAACAGTTTTGATCAATTTAATGCATCCTTGCTGAATAAAAATATTAATTTCTTTGGAAAAAAAACTCCAAACTTTTGAGAGGAATATTGTAATTTCATATTTTTTTTATTATATTAGTAAATATTTAAATTAATATTTCATTAATAATTTATTATTATTTTTTATTATATTTAATATATTTAATTATAATATTGAGTGATATAATCTGACAGTATCTTGAGAAGGCTGTCAGTTAGCGTTCCTTTTCAAGTCTGCCATCTTCCTTTGAACCAAACATCTGAGCTGTCATATGACTCACCCTGTGTTAAATTACGTGTACTTTTCTGCTACAAAGTATGCAAAAAGTCATGTCAAACGATTAAAATGTATGAACACTCATGCATAATATTTATTTATAGCATATCAGATGCACAAAAACATTGCTGAATTTAAACAAGTAATATATTTTTTTTACTATATTTATATCCACTAACAAGGCTGTCCAATTGCACAGATTATTGGATGGTGCCAATAATCTCAACCAATAAACTCATTGCTACATATTTGCTAATATGAACAAATTCATAATTAGTAACAACTGACTTTCACAAGCATGTGGAATGTATAAACTGTTATCAATGGTCACAAACACTCTTTGAAGACGAGGAAGACTCACGCGAGGAAGACAGAGGTCGCGATGAGTGTGGCCATGTAGAAACCTCGTAGGCAGTCACCGTTCTTCTTCTGTCTCTGATGCATCTCACCCCCACAGTTCTCACAGCAGCGGCACACACAGAAACACAGGCCCACTATCGGCATGAACAGCACAATTATCACCCCCAGTACTGTCAGGACTATGAAGCCGAGCTCATAGTAGATAGCCTGGAGAGGAGGAGAGCATTTAATCACAATTAATCTTATGTACTGATATCTGTTAAAAAAAGCCCCCAAATGAAGATAGCAAAGCTTGATTAGCTCCAAATGTTATAGCATGGAATTTAAATATGGGTTAGATACAAATTACACATTATATACTTTATATAATAAATATCATAATAAATATTATAAATATCAGTAACTTTGATAGGAGATTGTTTCCACCCCTGGATGAACAATAAAAAAAGTGCTTTTATTAAGGTGACTTTTATCTCACAATTCTTTTTTTCACAATTGCTTTTTTCTTGCATTTCTGGATTTATATCTCCCTATTCTAAAATATTGCTATTTTAAGAAAAGATTGTGAGATACAAATTCAAGGAAAAAGTCAGAATTGCAGGATTTTAACTCCTGAGTAGAGAATATGGAATTGGGAGATATAAACTTGCAATTGTGAGAAAAAAAGTAAGAACTGTGAGATAAAAAAAAACCCATAAGTCTCTAGAGTTTTCATTTTTAAACAATACCTGTAGTAATAATACAACATTCTCTGGCTGCATTGTCGTAGGGTTGAAGAGACATCATTTGAGTGCATGCCGAAGATAAAGAGGAAAAAACTGTGATTGGAGCATGTGATTCCATATAAACTGTTATATAAAATACATATTTACATAATCTATAATATACAGTGTGGTACAAAAAATCCTTAGCACAACCAAACTCACACACCTTTTTGTAATCATTCCCTTTGATTCCTCCCATGTTCTGCTGGACCATTTTAACAATGAGATCTGTAACAGAAAATTTACCAGTTTAGCTCACAAGTTTGAGAAAACAAAATGTTTTCTGTTGTTTAAATGATCTGTTGAGATTAGTTTTTAGGCTGTACGATGACCATCATTGTTTGAATGAAGGGGCTACAGCAGTATACACATGCTCTTAGATTCAAACAACAGTTACCAATAGTGGGTCAAGCACCGTTGTGCTAAAACAACAAATTAGATTCATGTTAATCATAAATAAAGCACTGCAGGTGTCTGTTAAGTTCTATGTTAACAGTGCTAAAGCTATTGCATCTGTTACAAACCATCTGCTCAACCTACATTTTTGTGTAATATTGTTAGCTAATTTTAGTCTTCTACACTCTAAACCAATATCCATTAAATATCAGTGATGTCTACTATACATAAAAAAAAAAAAGAAAAATGGAAAAAGTAAGCCTTGAAAAAATGAAAAAGGCATGAAAAAAGCCTTTTACTTAATAAAATGCCAGAGACTGTCAGAATTATATATCGCCTATGTTCCATCTGAACTGCATACTTTTGAAAGCTACAAGATACTTGCCTTAATACCCTATGGCACAGACTCACCCATCACGTTTTACCTCATCTGAACTAAACATAGCCTTAATGCAATTATACACCTCACCTCTAAGTGTGTTAATGATGGCAGTATTGGAAAATTTAATTGAACTCTCTGAAACTAACATTTCCAGAAAACCTTATGCATTTTTATGTTAAGACATTATTGGGTGTTTTATTAAACCATTTAAATTCAATTAAACAGCCTATTGCCCCATGAAAAATTGACACTAAATAATATTCTTAATGAAAAAAATGCAGAAGGTTTTCTGCAACAAAAGTGAGGTTCAGAGAGTACAGAAAAAAAACATTAAAACCTCTGTACCACTGAGTATGCATGACTTCCATCTATATCCACACACATACACAAAGAGAATCATGTATCATGGATCATGTATCATGTATTTAGTGATATTACGATTGAATATGAATTGTTACAGACAGGTCGTCTATGAAACGTCTCCTCCCCTAGTGGCGATTCTGTGTACTGCAGAAGTGAACTGATAACTGTAATGCTCACACCTGAACATAAACAAACACTTAACCCTAAAACACCTTTACATAAAGGATAAGCTTCTTTTCAGTTGTACTAAAATTAGCAGGTGTTTTTTTTTCTGCCATGACACCTTGCAGAGAGATTAGGGTTGCCACCTTCAGCGAGCCAAAATAAGGGACCCCCCCCCCAAAAAAATACAAGAAAAAAAAAAAGAAAGAAAAAAAAAGGACACATACTGTATACTCAGCGAGGAACACATAGCTCACCAATACACCATGAGAAAACATGCTCATATATGTAAGTTAATTATTCTTATTAGTCTTTTTTTGACAGTTCTGCAGCTGCAGCTGGATGAGATTAATTTTAATTTTATTTAAAAAAACTATTAATTTGCTTAAATTAGGACTACATTAAATTTAAATAATTTAGCTTTTTTTTTCTTTTTCAAATGTCAAAATGTATATGACATATATGCTTATTTATTATGTATATATTTATGATTAATATAAATGAAAAATTTATAAATAGGGTCATTAATTATAATCTATTGTTCTGTCTAATAATGTCTAAAAATATAATAATTATGTCTATCAAGCTCTAACAGACTATCCAAATTTTAATAAAACAATAGAGTTATGCCTTTAGAAGCATATATGTGTTTGTCACTTTAAAGGTATGTTTCACCCAAAAATGAAAATGCTGTCATTATTTACCCAGGTTGTTCAAAACCTGCAAGTTCTTTCTTCTGCTGAAAACAAAATAATATACTTTGAAGAATGTGGGTAACTAAACAGCTGCTGGTCCTCAGTAACTTTAAAAAATACTATCAGAGTCATTGGGGGCCAGAAACTGTTCTTCAAAGTATTTTCTTTTATGTTCAACAGAAGAAAGGAATTATTACAGGTTTGGAACAGCTTGTGGGAGTGTAAACGATGACAAAATTTCCATTTTTGGGTGAACTATCCCTTGAAGTCAGACAGTCCACCTCAAATGCTTCTCTGCAAACTGCGCGTTAATCATTAGTTACAGGACGACGCATTGATAACTTTCCCGTTCAGCTCTACATCTCTAGTCTTGTGTTCAAAGGGCGGACGTGAGCTCCTCGATGTTTTAAAGCGCGCAGGTTTAGTGCATGCTGCGCTCCGGCGCGCGTCCTGGAGACTCCATCATCGCAATGGAAACAAAGACGCCAAGATGAGCTTCTCTAACTTCTTATGAAATTGATTTCGTTATCATTTCTATTAGCATTAGAAACGGTGCAAAGTACTTATTTGTTGATTCAGCTTGTTGGCCTTTGTAAAATACGGGACAAATCGCGTCCCGTATTGGTTTGATACGGGACGATTTCGCATTTTAACACCAGACATGGACACAACATGATCCAAAATATAACGCCATGGCCAAGACTGCGCTGAACAACACTAACTAATGCAGCACTTATTTACAACAATTCACAGATCCCCACCCAGTCAAAACAGTATAACATTATCACAAAACACTTTGAGCTAGCTAATTTTAATAATGCCTTTGCAGTCTCCCAAAAGATTGTAGATAGAATACATTATTACTGATTCTTAAGACATGGGACAAAACAATTGTAATTGCTATTACAGTAGGTCAATTGTAAATGTTATGAGGGATTAATAACAGAATGTATTTAACCCAATTATCCCCTTCAGTTTAATTTTATTAAAATCTATTATATATAATATAAATAATATCTATTATATAAAATCTATGACACTTATTGTCTTCTCACTACATCTAACAGTGTGTCCACAGAGAAGGGTTCAATCATTGATAAAATGGATAAAAAAATATTTTTAAGATGAAAAAGAGTTTGTTTTATCATAAGCAACACTTAATATCTCATATCAAAGCAAGGTTGTTTTTCAGTGACACATGCGTGTTTCATAAGGTTTCAAAGTTCTGTCCCCACTTTTTGTCGACACCTTCAGACGTTCATTAAAAGACGAGCAATTCACAAAAACGAGAGTCTTTAATGTCCAACAGGGTACACAGGGAACGTAGGAGACACAGGAACACATGGATAGACGTTTAGAACCGACAAACATTCATAGAAGGACTGGGGCTTTTAAACATAGGATAATAGGGGAAGACGACGAGACACACCTGGAATCAAATTAACACAATCAACATGAGGGAAAAACTGGGTCACAGGGGAGCAAAGCACACACAAGACAGTCCACAATACTGACATTTCGCCCCCCTCCCGGAAGGTGCGTCCTCGCACCGTAGTAACATCCACAGGGGAGGGGCAGGTGGGAACTAGGGAGGAGGCTCAGAAGGAGGACGGAGACCCGGGAGGGGGCAGGCAGACAGAGACCAGGGAGGCGACGAAGGAGGGAGGAGCTAGGGAAGAGACAGGAGGGACTCGGAGTAGGAGGTGCACAGCTGGACCCAGGCCACAGCCGTGAAGATGGCCCACGGTGGAGCCGACGGAGGGAGGAGCCATGGAGGAGGGATGGCCGCCGACTCCAGGGGGCCGACCAACGGCGGCGGAGCAGGTGGTGGAGGAGCCTGGGGCGGAGACAGAGAGCCAACGAGCCAGGGGGATGCCGAGGATCCGGGGGCCAGAGTGGAGCCGAGGGCTCTGGCGACCGAGGCGGAGCCGGAGCGACTGAGGACCCAGGTGGAGCTGAAGGGAGGAAGGAGCCCAACGGAGCCGGTGGGACGGAGCGATGAGGCGCAGCCAGAGGAGCGGAGTCCTGAGGCAAGGCGGAGGGACGAGGGAGCCCGGTGGAGCTGGTGGATCGAAGGGTGATGGTGGAGGCGAGGGAGCTAGGAGCCAAGGTGGAGCCACTGGGTCTACGGGCCTTGGCGGAGTCCAGGCCTCGGAGGCTGGAAGCGGAGGTGAGGAATACTCCAGCCCCGGCGACACTGGAGGATAGCAGACCCACGGGGCTCGCACCGTACAGATAGGGGGCTGAGGGCGAGCGGGGGGGCTGCCAGACGACAGCGGTGGAGGAGGCAGGAGAGGGTGGGCATTTTCGAGGGGTGGGCACAGGAGGGCATTCTGGAGGAGCGGGCACTTGAGGGCGCTCTGGAGGAGCGGAGCTGGACGGAACCAGCGGAGACGCAGGAGAGCTGGACGGGACCAGCGGAGAGGCAGGAGAGCTGGACGGGACCAGCGGAGACGCAGGAGAGCTGGACGGGACCAGCGGAGATGCAGGAGAGCTGGACGGGACCAGCGGAGACACTGGAGGGCACTTGCGAGGAGCAGGCACTGGAGGGCATTTTCGAGGAGCGGGCACTGGAGGATCGGACGCCCCCTCTCTGTCCAGCAGTCCCAGATTTATCTTCAGCTCACCCTCAGCCGCGGTGCAGGGGGCGGAGCTCCACTCCGCGCTCACACCGTCCACGGCTTGCTCCCTCGTGATGGGCACTGACGCCGGCTCTCGCACCTGGTCTGACGGGTTGGGCTCAACTTCCGGGGCGATCATCCGCTCAGTCGCTCGGCTTCACGCTGGCTCGCAGATCGCGGCGGGAAATGGCTCTCCGTCATCGGTGGGCTCGGGCTGGTGCTCCGCACCGCGGAGAGATGGTGGGCTGGGCTCTGGGTCTGGAGTGGATCTGGCGAAAGTGGCGAAATCCTCTCGAGGACCATCTTCGGACGACAGCGCTCTGCACGCAGTGTTTAGGCTTCCATTATAGAATGAGCAGAGCGCGTCGTCTGGGTTGCTGGTGGTGTTAGCTAACATCAGGAACAGTCGCGTATGGTCCTCCAGAGATCGGTCCCCCTGCTCAGGAGGAGGAGGAATTCGGACCGGACAAAGGGATCCATGGGGCACAACGGAAATAAAAACACTGAGGGAAAAACGGAAAACAAAACGGAGGGTAGACGCAGGGGTAACTGTTTTTGGTCGGTTCTTCTGTCACACTTCACACGAAGTCAGGAAATCACGGAACGAGGAGACAAGCAATTCACAAAAACGAGAGTCTTTAATGTCCAACAGGGGATGTAGGAGACACAGGAACACATGGATAGACGTTTAGAACCGACAAACATTCACAGAAGGACTGGGGCTTTTAAACATAGGATAATAGGGGAAGACGACAAGACACACCAGGAATCAAATTAACACAATCAACATGAAAAACTGGGTCACAGGGGAGCAAAACACACACAAGACAGTCCACAATACTGACACTAATAATGTATAAATACTAAATATACAGCATATATTGCTTTTGTGGATTGATAATCATCACTTCTAGTAGAGTTAGTGTTGAGGGAACAAAAGATTCAAGGAGCATAAGGCTGAGGAAACACAAAACACTAGTTAAAACATATCTATACATAATACAGTTTGTTTGTATTCTGATCATATGTGTTCTGATAAAGTTTGGATCATTTGGATCTTTATATGTGAATATTAAGTTCCTAGTGAATGTAAATGGAGAGAGGTAACAACTAGCCTATTTTTTATTTGCTGAGGAATTGTTGGTCACATCTGAAAATGTAATCTGTCTGCTAATATTAGAATGTGTTTTGAAATGTTAAAAATATCTTGATTGCTTGATTGCAAAATAAGTGATGGCAAGGTAAAAAGCACATTGTGATGAAAAAGAGAAAAGTTGGGAGATTGCATCAAAGCATAGATAGTTTCTTTTGTCTGAGTACAAGATTTTATTTTATTTTTCAACATTGTACCCTGTTTTGTCCCACTTCAGTGAGATATTAAATATAACAATGGGGTCAGTACTATTTTAAAAAATAATACTTTTATTCAGCAAAGATGCAATAAATTAATCAAAAGTGTAAAGATATTAATAATGTTACAAATGTTATATAATTGTTCAATTTTAAATAAATGCTGTTGGACTTTTTGTTTATTAAAAAATCTTTAAAATGTATCATGGTTTCCACAAAAATATTAAACAACACAACTGTTTTCAACATTAATAATAATAAGAAATGTTTCCCGAGCAGCAAAAAAAAGTTTTGATGTTACATTACGTGACTTTAGCATTACCTCTTATATTACACGCAGTGTTACTGTGAAAATTATCCGTTTATATTTTAGAGTGTCTAAATGCAATGTGTGTGTGTGTGTGTGAGAGAGAGAGAGAGAGAGAGAGAGAGAGATGGCAACTCTTTATCTCAAATTGTGCATTTGTGTAAGAGAAAGAGAGAGAGAACAAAAAAAATCCTGTGTGAACAGGAAAGGGTATCACTGGTTATAATGGCATATGGATAATCCTCTTACACTGGTCTTGCTGTTGGACAGTTAAGTGGTCCCTCTCCCTTAATGCTTTCTTTCCCCTTTTTCCCTTCTTCTACCAAACCCCATTCCTCTCCTATTTAATCCTTACCCCCCTATTCACACACTCTCACTTCCTTCCCTCCTTTTCTCACAGAAACAACAAGCCACTAATACACTGAACATTTAAAGTCTTCGAAACACTTCACACACAGACAATGCCAGCATAACTGGGTCATATCTGTGTGCTGATCTTCCTGCCCTTCAATTACAGTGCAGTTTTTTTTAATCCAGTGATCAGTGATATTAAGCTTTATCTGGGCTGAGACGAAGGGAGTCCCCGGATTAAAGCCCAGACCTTATAGACAGAATGAATGTCATGATATTAAACTGTATTATGTCTATCATGCATAAATCCATCCATTCCTTCACAGATAACACGCTCCAAAGGTGTTCAAACCTGTGAGTTGTGACTAATCTGGAAAAAGAATTGCAGACAGACGGAATAGAGAAATATAGCTTTATATAGGTCTTTAACCTGAACCATGTGTATGTTACTGCTGTTTAATCCAGTAATCCAGCCTCATCTCCACATCAGAAGTACCTTTCGATAAGATCAGGAGTTACAAATCTGCGATGAATGATTTAGCGGTACTAAAGAGATTGCAGAGGGAATAATATCTGTTTGTGGCTTGTGTTTGATGTGTGTCTGTTTCTAAATCAACACCCACATATTTGCAGATTAAAAATGGCATCCCAATTCTTATATTGTGATATTTATTCATTAAAATTGGTGGGTTAAGGTCAGAAATATTGCAAAATGGTTGTTTTTTTGGGCCGTATGTTTTGTTAGGAGCATTGCATTGCGTGTACCTTTGGAGCATATGGCACTGAGATTATCAGCTTACCTGATTGGGCAGGTGACTCATAGAGCAGATCGGCTAATTGGTTAGGCAGCAGGGACTTAACCATGCAATCCTATTCTACTCTAAAAACACACATACACACACACAAGCTCTCCTCTATGCTCAACATGGTGACCTCACAAAGAAATCCACCTGCCAATAGCCTGGCCTTAAATAGACCGAGGCTAGTTGTCACATTTTTTTTTTTTTTCTGTAGTGAATGTTTCTTGGGGTAGGTTTATTTTTGAAATTCCTTTCTGCGTAGGCACATGCCATGAAGTCTAAAAATATAGATAAAATATAAATATAAGACATTATATAAAATATAAACATTTTCACCATTATTGCTTATTGCCATAGTGGGGCATATTGTCACACTATAAACACAGATACACAGATATGTAAAAGAATTGTAAAGCACAAAACAATTCTTAAAATTATTATTGGTGATATTTACAAAAATATTAACTTGAGACAAACTGCCCCAATATAAATATGACTTGTGGCTAATTATTTGTGTAACAGCTAGCACTGGCCTCACCTATGCACTATAATGTAACAGTACTATGCAACAGTATGTTGCACATAATTCCAGTCTCTAGGCACTCCTCATTACCTCACTGAATAAACCGAACATCACTTTTTGAATTATACCTGGAAATCTGTACATTAATTAACTTTACTGTTAGTACAAAAAGTACAGTAACAAAACCAGTGCAGTCTTATCCAATGTATAGTAATCATTTCCATTCCAACATATCCATAGGTTCAGAAAGCAAATGATGAATGCTTCATGAGTGGATCCTTGAGTGTATCCAGGCATAACATTAGATCAAATCACATTATTTCAATTCATTTATTTATGGCAAGCCATTTTAATATTTATTCCTTAAACCTAACTAGTATTACTTTTTATGTCAGAGGTTCAGATTGTTTAAAAATACGTGTCTATGTAAATCAGAGATTTGTGCTTCACTGTTATTGTAAATCCATCATTATTATTATTATTGCCCTGTTACAAAATTACAAATCAAAACAGATGGCATCATGTTTTCTCACTGCACACTTCTCTGCTCTTCCTGCAAATTACTGTAATTATCTTAACTGTGACTGGCTTGACCAAATCTGCCACTAACCATTGCATTCTGGTCCATTCAGGAAGAAAGTGCTACACTGTGTATGTGTGATGTGCAGTATAACCAAATCACAAAATGAAAAAAATAACTCTTTTTGACATGTTTCTGTAAAACTGATGTTTCCGTAAAATAGAATTTTTAATTTTCATAATTGATCATTGGTGTCACTTCTAAATACTTGAGTAGTTGTGCCTATATTTATCAGATACTAGTAGCCTACTTATTCTAGTAGCGAATATCTGTTCAATTAGTTTCGCATTTACCATTTCTTGAAGGTAACAAATGAGATGTATACTAGTGTCTCATATCTACTTATCCACTAATATCAAATAAAATAGTAATTATTAACCATTTGTTACCAGAAAAAATAAAAAATAATTTATCATGGTAACTGAATACATATTAAGTCACTACTGCAATAAGTGGGCCTAGTATATAATAAATAACAAGTTAAATTTAAAAACATACTTAGCAACTCAGATTACTAGTTAATTAATTAAACTGACCACTATTAACATCTGAGGTAACACTGTCTTGTACAGTGTCCTTGTTAAAGTTACATGTCCTTATTATAGTAATAACAGTAAATTATGCACAATTACAAGCAACTTATTTATTTACTAATTTATGAAAGTTGCAAATAAAACAAAGATTAGTGGAGTATGTTATACAAAAATACTATTTTATTCTTTCTATTTCAAAATTTAACATTTGATCCATTGTGTTACATTGTGTAAATTTACTAGCTATTTCTGACCAAAAATTATACACCAGTTATTTTTGGTGTATAGTAAATACATGTTGTTATACATATTACTCACTACTTGTGTGCTTCCTCTGTAACAGGGACACCTTAAAATGTTACGGTAACACTTTATTTTACGGTGTCCTTGTTACACATGTTACATGTACTATTATAATGACAATTAATTACATAATTACATGCAAGTAACTGTAAGCCAAACTCTAATCCTAACCCTAACCATATAGTAAGTACATGTAGTTAATTAATATTACTGGGTACTTAAATGTATAATTACACAGTAACAATGATACCTTAAAATAATGTGTAACCAATGATACCTTTAAGTGTAATAATGTGTTACCAAAGATAGGTAGGTTTAAGAAATATAAATGGTAAGCCGGCTTGCCATATGATGCCATAAGTAGTCCTTTATCTGATACTAAAGTATGCACCTGCGATATCCATCTATCTAAAGTCTACAACATACTTCTGTAAGAATATGTGGACGTTTGCCATGTGAAACTGACCCACAAATAAACGCGCAAGAATGTTGAAAACTTTTGCGAGTTCTCAAAGCCAGTGTGCATCTCACCTTTCGGGAAAGGGTTGGGTTGAACCACATACAGAAACGCGTGGACCATGTGGAAAAGAACGCCGATGGGACCCGGTTCGTAATATGCGTGCGTTTCGTACACCACAGACGGCACGAAGCCAAAGTCCAAAGTTTCGACCGGCACTCTGAGCATCATGCTGCGCGGAGACGAATCCCGGTGCTCCTCTCGGGCTTCGCTGCTCGTGAGACCCGAGCACATCACCAGCACGAGCCCCACTTTCCACCACATGTCCATCAGTCCTTTACGCGGGGTGCTTTTGATGTATAACGGGAGGGAACGAAAACTGGAGGAGAGATAAAGTGAGGTAAAAGTACGTTTGTTTGGAACGCTCTCTAGTCCTTGACATCAAAAATACAAATTAGAAAAAAAAAAAAAACCCGAAACACATCAAAAGAAAACAAACCAATAAGGAAAAAAATATATATATTCCAGCTGATGGGTTTATTCCCCGTTTCCTTTTGACGGCTTCATGGTAAACATCCCTCCGTTTTGGAGAGCTCAGGATGAGCTGAGTGTTTGTCTGACCTGCGCCTCATGTCTTGTGCAGTCTTAGTGCACGCGCACTGGAGATGGCTTTAGAGGAAAATCACGTCAGGCCAAGTCAAAGTATGCCATTCCTTTCCTCTATGAAAGAAGCCGCAAAGCCTACAGCATTAACACAATACAGACACAATTCCAAACTCACAATACTGTCAGTAACTGCAGAAATGAGCCATCTGTTTATATGCTTCCATAACTTCGGACACTGTTTGGTATCAGGGGTTCATTTTTATTAAAACTCAGATTTTAGTTTAGATGAACAGATTTCAACTTGTGTGATTTTGTATGACGGTCACCAAACTCTTTTCATTTTTTTTTCTCTGGTTTATTTATTTGGAACAAATTCAAATGAATTGTAAAAAGCATCATAACATGATGAAATGATTATACGGTTGATCATAATTTCATAAGGTTAATTAGGCTAGATGTTATCACATGTATATAACTGCTATAAATCCTCTTTATTTTAGATTCTTTTTTCTAGTTTTATTCGATTCTTTATTCTGCTCTATATAGAAATTGCACAGATATGAAGGTATTGTTCTATTTATTAAATATTTTATATGTACTTCACAAAATATTTTAATTTCTTAGACCTACTGTGGTTATCAGACTCAACAGTCAGAGAATGATGATAACTTATGATAACTAGCAATAGAAAGTTTAACTATCAGTCGTTGTTTACAAAAATACACAGTAATATTCTCTATCACGCAGTCATAAATTCAAATGAGCAGAAAAGCAGCAACTCCGGACTCTGCCAAGACACTAGCTGATGGTCTTCTTCCCTGAAATGTCCCATAGCTACATTTGGAACAGCTGAAAAGCCTTTGTGCGACTGTGTGTGCATGGACATGAATACTAACAAACAGGGACAGAGAGTGAGAGGAAGACAGACAGAGAAAGAGGCCACAGTTTGTATTATGTCAGTCAGCACCACCTAAATCAACATGCACATCTTAGAATAAAAGAGAAAGAGAGGAAAAAGAGCTTTCAAAGTGTATTGTGTAAGTAGGTGTATAAATTATTTTTTTTCGATAAGAGCTACAGTTTAAAAACAATGAAAAAGCTGTGTTTACAGATAAAGACAGCTGTTTCATTGTTTTTAAACTGTGGCTCTTATCTAAAAAAAAATTTAAAATGAGATTATTTTAATATTTAATATTACGTATCATACCCTGAGATGATAAAATCTCTCAAAATTCAACTACAGTCACATGTATTTTTGGTAATTATAACATACCTTTAAAATTACATAGTTTATATAAGTGGTGGGGTCTAAAAGTCAAAATACAATTTAAACCTGGATATAAACAATTTCTTAGCATTTTTAAATACCCAAAGAAACATTGTAAAATTATTAAAATATAAATATTACAGTTTTTGTTTGTATGGTCACAAAGCAATTTGTGACAGTATGCTTTGTTCATTCAAGCATGAGTGCTACTGAAAGATAAAAATAGTAAATATAGAAACATAAAATAAAATCAGTGTGTCTTTTTTAAAGACTGAACGTCAACTCGGAAGGAGATCTTTCTGGAGATTTTGTACAGCCTAAGTATTTGAGATTTCTAATCCAGTTTTAAATAGATTTGTCTCATAGTGGCATTCATTCATTCTGTGATCTAATTTTACACACATTACAAAATCAAAGTCCAAATCTCAATCGGTTTAGTGTTTAGATCTGTATGGTTTTAGCACAGATCAGTTTAGTATTACATAATCTTTAGGCAACTATTTTTGGCTTGGGGTTACAGAGGACTGATTTAATTCGGTCTTTGACAATTCCATCACTTTGTGCATTAGCCACCACTCAAACCAGAATGTGACAGTTCGTGACTGTTAGGATCTGCACGAATTTAACCTATATTTTAGTGGACAGTTAAAAGAATATTCAATAGAATTGAAAATACTTCTAAAAAGACATACAGTGAAAAGTTTAAGAGTAAACTATAGGTTCTCAGTGTTTCATAATAAAGTTCAGAGGCCAAGCAGGCCACATTTAAACTATGCGAAACAATGCGAAGGGCCACAAATTACAATTTGCATCATCAGACTTTAAGACGATATTTGTAGATTTACTGATTTAGAAATACAGTTTATTACTTATCTAAGTCTTGCTTGTCCTTGTCCTATTTAAAATAAGACTGAGCATGAATATATTGTAACGGGGTGAGGAATCACACGACAAGGAAGGCAGGTTAAAGGCCCGAAGGGTGGCTTTGAGGCGGTGTGAAGTGCAGGGAAGGGCAAAAAGGTCCTTGGGTGTGCTCCAGTGCGGTGAGTGCTTTCCCAGTGCTGAGTGTCCGTGTAGTGTCCAAGTGGGGTTGGTCGGTCACACGCTGGTGTCTGTGGGAGAAATGCAATGGCGAGTTAGTGCTTGGTCTCATGGAGTCCTCTCCCTGTGCGTGGGGCTTGCGTGGCTTATCTAGCCGCCGCCTGATGAGCCGCTGTGACCGATCAGTCTGTGATGAGGATGTGCAGGTGTTCCTCGCTTGTTTCCAGGGCGACGCTGATGATCCTTCGGGACGCTCGTCACAATATATGGCTGTTTCTCAATATGCGTACTTGTCTGTACTTGTGTTCTTGTGGACTTGTGAAACGTCATCAGTCGCTGCCCAAGTACTGTTCCAATTCAAAGTTCACATCTAGTCAAGTCCAGTTCAAATCCCCGGATGTGTTCTTGATCCGCCCCTTTTACCGAGGATGCATCGAGAGGTGACTTGTGCGGACTTGATACGGGCCATAACCCAGAATTCAGTTCGTCCTCCCGTCCTCGAAAGTTCGTTCTTCTGATTCGAACTTGGCAAGTCCAAACTCGAAAGGACGGAAGTCCAGACTCTGCGAACTTGGTATTGAGAAACGGCCTATATGTTTTACTACAGCTTTTACTACTGCGATTGTATAGGCCACATTTAATAAAAATAAAAAAATCAAACATTTTGAGCGCAAACTGTAATAAAAATATATTAATCTTCAACATGACGCTGGCCACAAAATGAATGCAGACAGGCCAAATGCGGCCCGCGGGCCGCCTTGTTGTACAATCTGTTGGTATGTGCAACCAGGCACTTTATTAAAAGATGTGCAAAAAAATTGAGAACTTCATGAGGTCTCTGTACCTTTATGCTTTTTAAGTATGAGTGTTTGAACAATGTTTATATATATATATAAGTGTGAAACTATATGATATAATATTGTAGTTATATGTTTTTATAATTGTATGGGGGTGAGCACTGGCACATCTGGTGTCTTATGAAACACTAAATGAAAATTTATATTAGGGATCCACTATAAACAAACAACAACAACAAATGTACAAAAAAAACAAAACTTTAATCAACACAACGCCCCGAATCCTCTCCCCAATTCTGTCTCTGAAACATCCTATACAAGGGATTTGACATTGTCATTCCTCTTCAGTTTCTACAGGAAAAAAAAGCTTGTAAGAACCTTGGATGCTGAAGCTGATCTGGGTACAAAAACACACTGAAAACAACAAACTGATATTGACCAATGAGAAAACAACAGCAGTAAAGTCCAGCAGTGTGGATAGCACTTGAATGGTTGGATCTTTTTTTTTTTTTTTGTATTTCCAAATAAATGGAAACAAGTATGAATTAGAAAGGATCTGTCAAGAAAAATCATCCAGTTGAGTACTGATCCATATCCAGTTCAGTCAAGCTTTAGCCTTATTTCAAGAGTCCAAAGGTGACTGAAGCTATGGGAATGCACAGGCAGTTACATTGAAAACCACAACAAAACCAAATATTTGCGTATAATGATCTCTTTCTTTCAAAAATAAGCAGAAATATTTCTAACATCAGTGTTTCAAATGCAAAAACAATAAGAAATGCTCTTTGATATCATTTTGGCAGTTTAAGTCAAGTGAATGCTTCTGAAGAGGTTTTGAAAAGTGTGATAACTGAGGGTAAACAATTCCTTGGCATAGTTGATATTTTTACTCAAATTTCTAAACAATAAATTAAATCAACCTTTTGTTTTTGAAAAACTGAGCACCTTACACAATATGACAGCCTTATGACGACTGTCGACATGCTGACTTGAGTGTAAATTGTCAGATTGAATGCCACCTTAATGATATTACAAAGCAAAGCAATTACAGCCACACATTTGTAATACAAGAAATACAAATTCCAAAATCAGTCAAAAAATTAAATAAACAGAAACAGAAATACAAAACGTTGTCATTACTGAGAAAAAACACACACACAAAAACTTAAATTCTAACCTCCCGTACAACTAAGAAACATTAGTGGATCACAAAAAATACTTTTTAAGACAGTGTGGTCTGTTATGCAAAGGAAATGTATAAAACATTATTGTCTATGATGAAAAAAACACTGCAATAAGTTCTACAATTAGGGTTGGGAATCGAAAAACAATTCCAATTCCAGAATCAGATACTTAAAATTAAAATTTCAATTCCACCTATTGATTCCTGTGTGGGCATCTTTTATTTTTAGCTGGCGAAAAGTGGCTGTTAAAAATGTATTTGTCTTTGAATCATTCATTCAACAGATTCACTCAAAAACACTGATTTATCCACTAATGAAACAAGTAAATCTCGAATGAGTCACTAACTTGTTCCTTTCAAAAATTCCATGAGATTGTGTTTAGTTGTCTAATATTCTTTCTTCAGAATTGCGAAAAATAAAAATAAAAAGTCGGAATTTATCCAGAATCCTGCAGCTCTAGTTTGCACACAAACAATTCTTAATCGAGTCCTGTTTTTATATAGCCAGCTGATTTTTATTTATGGTATTCATGTTTTGCAAAAAGAGACACAAAAATATATTTGATATCTAAATGTTTGACTTAATTTTTTTTTAACCACATTGGAATCGAAAATGGGAATCGATAAGAATCTGAATTGGAATAAATCAAATTCAAATGATACCCAACCCTATCTATAAGCTCTAAACATGATGCATTATTACTAATCATGGTCTTTCACAAATGACACTGTTAACTGATAAGTTGGTTATTATGAAGCTCATTGTTATTAGCTTTCATTACTGGATTCTGATGCTTACTGACTTGTAAAAACTTCCTATTTGGGGTCAACAGGCCTTTTTTGAATACACCCAAGATATTAGCGCTAGGTTATATATTCAACTTTGCTTTGGTCAAGATTCTGACTTTTGGAATGTTGGTAATTGACTATTTAGCATCAGCACCAATGCACAATTGTTCATCTGATATGCTACTCTTGGTACAATAAGATGCAGAATAAGAGCTTGCAGGAAAAAAAAAAAAACATACCGTCCATCCTTAAAGGGAAACATTTTCATTCCTTCATTTTAGCTGGCAAATCACGTTATGCTACTGTACTTCAGTTTTCTGATTCCATGCGACTGTCTTGTAAAAATCTATGATCCTTTCATTCAGATGCTGACTTGTAAAGCACTTCAATCAATCCGCATATCACAAGCAAGCGTTTCATCACAGTATCACAACGGCCTTTTAAAAGGTCATTACCTCAAACGATGCAAAACACAAAAAACATTTGTCACTGGAAACCCTGCATTTAAAATGAAATTAGCAACTCTCTTAAAAATGTAAATAAATAAAATAGTGCTAGGTGTTTTAGCCTGCTGTCTTTAAAAAAATCTGCGGAATACATCTGTAATTACATCTCAGTACTGACTGACAATGAACATGGTAATATTTCAAACTAAAAGTCTTTGAGGGAAAGGGACATTTTTAAATAGAGAAATTATGAATGAAGAAAAAAAAACTAAGAATTTTTGACATTTGTTTTGGAGCACTGTATATTACATGTTGATTATTTGAATCCTACTATGTTTACCACAAATGTATGGAATCTTCTGAGTATGTAATTTAGGAATATAATCCATCCCTTTCTCTCATTTTCTAAATTGGATGGCCCCTTTAAAGGGTAAGTACAATGACCATCAGACCAAGATGGTCCCAGCCGTCTAAAGGTGACCTCCGCTGGTGATCTTGAACATCTTGAATGCCTGGAAACATCACTGGGTGGATTCCGATTGGTTAAAACAGTGTGTGTTTGTGTGACTGTCTGTGTATAAATGTGTTTAAGTCTTAATAAATTAGGTGCATCACTTAATAAATATCCTGCAGTTTCTCGCTGTCCCATTCCAACGAGCTCAGGTTCAAATGTCAAACAAATCAAGCTGGCAGAGAGGGTGGGCATTTCAGTGCATACCTGGCCTCTCTCTTGAACTTGAGGGTGCACGTTAATGTCAGTCGATACGGTTACCGCAGATAGTAAAGCGGTCAATCTCCAGCAAGTCTTTTTTGGGCGCCCTGTGTTTAAGTTCGGTATCGTCCTGAATAAGGCTTTTCTCTTCTGATTCATCTGGTGTAGTGAGGAACTGATCTGATTCGCTGGTAGGGATCTGAGGGGCGGGACATTCATCCCTTTGGGTGGGTTGAGTGGTGACTGATGCAGACATGCCCTCCTCTGCTGGCTCACCTTCAGAGGGGTATGGACACAATGGATTAGTGAGAACAAAACCTTGACTCTACAAACTATTATCAGGGATCTCTCTATTATGTGGGTCTGAAGGTGTGCATGTGTGTTACCTGGTGGTTCGCGTGTGTGTTTGGTACGGTGGGCTCTGCTGGACACTCTGCTGGGAGCTGCAGAGGGGGGATTTTGAAACAGCTTCTCCTCCATATTTGCCTCTTTCACATACTTACAGGATTTCCCCAACAACACAATACTGTTCAGCACCTTCAGGGTGATCATACTGAATAAACACACATAAACACACAGGCTCAGTGCTACATTCAGAACATATATGCCACTGGTCAAATTTTAGGATCAGTAAATTCAGTAAAAAAGGATTCTTATGTTCAACAAAGCTAAGAGCAAAATAGTTATATTGCAAAATATTATTGCACTAACTGTTTTCTATTTTGATATATTTTAGAATGGAATTTACTTATGTCATGGTAAAGCTGAATTTTCAGCAGCCATTACTTTAGTACTCAAAAAAACATTTAGCATTAATATCCCAGTTGGAAACGGCTGTGCTGCTTAATGAAGCATGGAAATACATTTTCTTTTGATTAACAAAGTTTGAAGAACTTTATTTATTTGAAATAGAAATCATTTGCAACATTATAAATGTCTTTACTGTCATTTTTTATTATTTTAATCTAGCCCCGCTGAGTAAAAATATACATTTCTTTAAAGAAGAATCAAAGCGATGCCAAACTTTTGAAAATAAAAAAATGTAATAAAAAAAAGTTGGTCTCACTTTATTTTAAGGTCTAATTCTCGCCATTAACAAACCATTAACTACAACTTTTGTCTCATACGCCTAATTTGCTGCTTTTTAATAGTTAGTAAAGTAGTTTATTGGGTAGAATTAGGAATGTTGAATATGGTCATGCAGAATATGTGCTTTATAAGTAATAGAAAACAGCCAATATGTTAATTACAGGCATGCTAATAAGCGACTGGTTAATAGTGAGAATTGGTCCCTATACTGAAGTGTTACCAAAAAGTTTATAAAAAAAAAATGTGAACTCATACCCCAGGTAGAAGAGCACAACACAAACAATGGACAGAGAGCCCTGGATCTTCACTGAGCTGGTCACCACCCGGATCAACTGTCAATCACATGCTACATGAGTATAACTGTAATACCATGTTACTACACATCACAGTTCCTTCGTGGTAAATGACTTTAGAAGTTTTGAAATATATAGCTAATGTAAATAAATGTCAGCTGTCAGTCTAACAGTCACTTTAAGTGTTAAATAGAACAGTAATGCATGTTAACAAGAGCAGTAGAGCAAACTGACAAATTATTGCAAACAATGGATTTATGTTTCTGCTTATAAACTGTACTGCAAGATAGATTTAGTATTGCGATTATTATGAAATAAGGAGGGAGGCTACCAGTAGAGCAAGAGGAAGAGGAATGAAGCCCATCCTCCTGGACACACTGTCACTGTAGTCTGTATATGCCTGGAAAACGCACACAAATATCATTATCTTATTAATAAAGCTGGACAAAATGCTCTTCAAATTAAATCAATGTAATTAGAACCATGAACAAACAAGAGACAAGTAATTTGTTGAAATAAAAATAAATCATTTTAATACATAATTTGACATTGACATAAACGTTCAGACAATTATTGCTTTATTATTGATTCTTGCTTCAAAATGACTTCTGATATGATAAAATAAGCATGCACTTACATTCTTCTGTCTGCTGCTGACCAGATCAAATGCCAAGCTCGCTCTGTATTCACTATAGACCTGCACACACACACACACACAAAGTTACAAGTAAAGATGACTTGCGGTTCAGTAATTCAGAAGTCAAATATTAAATTAGTAAACTAAAAGAATCATTAGAATGATTCCATCAAAAAAAAACTCAAGTGTTCAACAGTATTTTCGAATAATTCCTTAAAGAGCCAGTTCATAGGAGTCATTCATGTAACAGACTACTTAGATTGTGCTGTATGTTTTTAGTCCTGGCCCTTTTAGCTCATGACATTCAATTCAGACTGTAAACTCACATGGTGGTGCAGAAAACACTTATCTTATAATAAATCATCTTTTTTCCACTATCTGAGCCCTGACTAACTGACAGGCTGACAAAGTTAATTAATGTCAGAGGGTCGAGAAGCTTTGCATAACCACGTTCTTTAGCCATTGGCTGTTGTAGGAAAAATAGATTCACAATACTTCCCGGTCTCATCACTTTTAATAGTCTCTGAATTCAACTTTAATAGCAGAAATATTAGCCAAGTCTAATTCCCTTTTGTGAATGAATTCAAATCAATGCCCATTCAATAAATCAATTTAGAACTGATTCAGCGACTTGTGTCGGCGCTAAAAAAAAGTTTACTGAGGTCTCTGTATGCTTTTTTATATTTTTTTATATAATAAAATGTAAAAAAAAATAGAAAAAAAAGAAAATATTGTTTACGGCTTGTTATTATCATAACGGTGCATATAAATTAAATGATTAAATACCACTCTGACTTTTGTTCATTTAATGAAATATAGTGGGAAAACGAGACCTGAGTATTAAATGTGAATCTACACTATTATTCCAATTTATTTATTTTTTTGAAAAAAAAGTATTTGATTACAAATACTGTTAAAACAGTAATATTGTTAAATATTATTACAGTTCAAAATAATTAAAATGTAAATTATTCCTGTGATTAAAAAGCTGAATTTTAATTGTTATATGTTGATTTGGTGCTCAGGAACCATTTCTCTTTTTTTTTTTTTTTCAGTTTTGAAAACATCTCCATTCTAGCATAACCTCAGTTTCCTGAGATGAGGGAACAATATTAGGTATTGGTTTACTCAACATTCCGTCAAGTAGGTGACACTATGGGGATTGTGAAAAAGTCCTATTGTGCTACTGCAAAGGTGCCACTCAACATACAGCAAAAGAAGGGAACACATTGAATATTTCAAGGTACATGATACTCGTTCTTCATTTGAAAGACATATTGCACAAGCATCAGTAGCACCACATATCTACAAGTAAAGCATAGTGACAGCAGCCCTACTGGTGTTATAGGATATATAATACTGATATCTATGAGACCTGGCTTCATTAGCACTGTCATATCTGACTATAACAAGTCTTATAGCCTATAACATGCTCTCAAACACACGTTTATTTATTTAACATAATAGGAGTAGTACAATTTACACGTGTGGTTTCAACAACCAGATTCATTCACACTTGTTCAGTTTTGTCTGGAATGTGTCCCAGACCACCTCCTGAAGTGGTTTGAGCGATCGAATATAAAACCATTTCGGAGGGCATTTATACCTGGTGTTTTCAAAATCAGATAGCTATCTGATCAGAAAAAATGCATGAAGTGACCAGGTATAAACAGGCTCTTAAAATAAAGCAAATGTGTGACAGAACAGCTTTAGACAACCTTGACCATAAAAATCTAGTTCTCCTGAGCTGACAGTACTCGAGATGATAGCAAAGAAACATCCAGATTGTAAAATCTGGCAAAGGTATTGAGCAAAACCAATCCAGCTGCTAAGCAGATGTCCTCCATAGACAGCCCACTTGCCCATGCCCAAGAGGAAGCCATACCTTGTGTGGAGTGGGCTCAAACCCCTAAAGGGCATTTAGAGCTTTGAGAGCTGTAAGATGGAGCTATCACATCAACAATCCAGTGAGATAGTCTTAGCTTTAAAACAGGCTGGCCTTTAGTGTGGCTGCCAAAGCACACAAAAAGCTGCTCTAAAGGGTCTAGCGTGCTCAAAATAAAAATGCAATGCGCATACAAGACAGAAACTGTAAAAAGAGTATCTCCCTGTGGCTGGCTCTTTTGGAGTGAGAACAAACACAGTTAAAACCTGGGCTCTAAATAGCATTGAGAGCACCTTTATTTAACACTGCAGTCACCTGGGACAAACTGCATGCAGGATTCATGAACTGACAAAGCGTGCATGTCCCCAACTCACTTATACCTGATGTGAGTGCAAGTAAGAGTAACTGTCTTAAGGGAGAGTGTGTTTAAGGTAGCTGACTGAAGTGGCTCGAATGGAGGGCCTGTTAGAACTCTCAGGACCAGAGCTAGATCCCAAGTTGGTACCGTGGAAGGGTAGGCAGGATTCATCTTCTTGCACTTTTCAAGAATTGAATCACTAAATCATTCTTACCGGATGATTCCCAATTTTACCATGAAAAGCAGTTATTGTGTCTACATACATTTTAAGCATAGAAGTATGACCAACATCTAAGTGCTCTTGTAGAAAAAATAATAATAATGGACCATTCACAGGGTCTGCTTCACGCAAGCTCTCGAAGACTCTCCATTTATGGGCACAGAAGCACCTCATAGAAGCGGTTCTCGTCTCAGTAATAGTACTCAACGTGCATTGCAGAAGTGCATCTGATGCTGGTGTGCTCCACTGAACAGTCAAACATGCAAATTCCACAACTCTGTGTTGGAGTGCCAGATTGAGCTCCCCGCTCGTGACAGAAGGTCTCTCAGTGGAATAGCCCAACAGAACAGATTCCTTCTTCTCCCTGATCTTGCACACTACTTTATGTAAGAATTTCAATGGTGGGAATGCATACTTAGTGTTGAATGTGTGAAGGAGAATAACAGTGGATATCATATCCACTTCTTAAAATGTAATCTCCACTCCTCGAGGACTATCCTCCTGCCCTTGACAGCATCGCAAAGGGCTCCCCAGCTCATGCTTGATGCATCCATCGTGATAGATTTTTCATCTGAATATCTGTCCCATTTTCACGCTCTGTTCATATAGAGCTGTGCTTTTCCAGGGAGCTATAGCATCCAGGCATTCACGTGTCACAAAGATGCACAATAGACCTGTGTACCAAGCATGAAATGGACACCTGTTGAGGCTGCAGCCATCAGCTCGAGCTGTGGAACAGTTTAAACACAAAAGACCTTTTTTACTCATCACCAGCAAAAATGTCATGCAGCATCGTCCTCTTCCTCACAGGACATTCAAAAACGTTTTTCATCATTATTTGATAAACAAAGTTCAATAGAACAGCGTTTATTTCAAATAGAATTCTTTTGTTAAATTGCAAATATCAATTCCATGCACCCTTGCTGAACATTAAACAGTAGTGTACTTAATGACAATTAGTTTGGTAGAAATTCTGGTTCTGAATAATAAAAAAAATAATTTAATAATTTCATTTACCATTAAGATGCATATTGAATATGGTAAAATTGCTAGAAATTATATATATATAAAAAAAATGCTAGCGTCCACCTCTAGGAAAGATATTGTATGAGAGAGAGAGAAATGTGCATGTGTTTGCTGTGACACTAATCTTCCGGCCTAAACTAAGCAGATCTGTCTCTAATCCCTGCCAGTAACTACACTCCACTTTCTGTCATTACATATCTCTCTACCCCCAATCCACAGTATATTTAGCCTGCTCTGCCCCTATTTTTTTCATCTTTTCCCTTTCTTTTGCCTCTTTCAGAATCATATTTAAGGACCGTTTTGTTTGTAGTGTCTTTCATCTTATGAGTATGTCAACAGTAGAGGTGCCCTGCCCTGGACAGAATGTGTGAAACCATCCCCACTGCTAAAGAGACTGCTAAGGCTCTGTGTGTGCTGATCGATTTGGGTCAGTGGATCTGTCAGGGTTATCCAAGACACTGAGAGCGGTGCTGATTTTCAGACACACTCCCAAAGGAAACCTGTCTCTCTTTGTAAAGACTTCCTCTTGACTGGGACAGGTTTTTTTTTTGTTTTTTTTCTTCAAGAAAGAACATTCCAGAATGGAGAAGCCCTTTGGTTAAAATAGGTCATGTCATAGTTCTCAAGTTGTTTTTCTTTAGTTTATTCTAGATAAACATATATTAGTGTCAATAGCATTAGGTATAGCTTACAAACCTTCCCTTTAAACTAAGCCCACAATCACTATACCATATTCAAGTTACAGGATTTAATTTTTAGTTCATTCAATGTTGTTCATATTTAGTTCATATTTGAACTAAAGTTGCCTTAATATCTTAACAGAAAATGTATAGATCAGACAGAAAGTAGTGTGTATTTTTTAGTTTTAAGTTTTGTTATTTAATTTTATATTATTAAATTGCATTATTTATGTTATTTAGTTTTGTTTATTATTACACAAAAATCTAAATACTAATAGAAATAGAAAACAGTTCTTTTAAACTGTAATAATATTTCACAACATTACAGTATTTACTATTTTTGATCAATATGCCAAACCTTTGATCAGTAGTGTAAATGTAACTACAAAATTTCAACATTTTGGTTCAGCTAATAATACTGGTACAATACATATTATAGTAGTTACTCAAATATTGTATCTAAAATACTACCTTTTGAAGAATACAACAATAATTTGAACTCACATCTGCTGTAATGTCATTAAACTTTGTGATGAAGGCATGTTTGACAACATCCACTGCAATCTCTGAGGCGATCACCATACAAACATCAGGAAACAATACCCATAGATGATCTATAACCAATAAACAATGATTAATATACACATCAATGTCGTGTATATGCACACACTTGGAAATGAGTCAGTTGTTAACTGGATACCTGGATTCCAGGAGAACTGCTCCATGTTTCTGAGACAGACGATTAGTAAGAGTGTGTAGTTTGTAAATCTTTCTTTAATGTCTATAGTGAGAAAGCAAAAAAGGAACAGTGAGACAATACATCAGTGACAATTTAAGACAGACATGTTTTCGTTTACTATATATATATATATATATATATATATATATATATATATATATATATATATATATATGGACCTACCACTGTTGGACATTTGGAAGAGGTTGTTCTTCTCAAATTTCTTGAATACACTTCCTTTGATCTCAACAAACTATATAGAGAAAAAAACACATACATCAATATAAACCCCACAAAAGGAAGCATGAAAGTGTGTGTTCCTTCATGTAAGGTAGTATACAGCAACGGAGATGCAGAAATTAAGCTCATTTGTAGTGTATTTAATTTAATTTAACCAAATAAACAATGTTAGCGTCAAGGTAGTTTGCTTGTACTCACATTATTAGACATCATAATGGTGAGCAGTGACTTGTTGTGTGAATTGAAAGCCACGTTCAGAGTGGTGGCCTGAACCATAATCAGAATGGCATGTAGAACTGGATTACTAATTCAGGAAAGCTATAACCTATGACTGAAGTCAAATATGACACAAAACTAGAATTTAAATTAAATAATAAAAAATTAATAAATACGAACTGAGCAGTTTAAGTGTAATTAAATAGATTTCATGCAGAACTTGAAACTGTACAGTTTAATTTAATAAATCTTTAGTTTTGTATTTATTAGTGTATTCATTTTTAGTATTAATTTTACTCGCACTTTATATTAAATATATGCAAAAACAAATTAATTATAATTATAATTGTATTTATTTAAATTCTTAGTATGAATATTTAATTATTCAAATCTATATAAAATGAACTTTATTTACATCTAAATATGACTATTTGGCATTTGAAACAAAGCAAGTGTGAAGGATACAGACGTAGAGAACAGCCATGAAGAAATGTGGGATGACTCCTATATGAGCTCTTTTTCTCTCTTTAGGTTCAGTGGCTGTCCAGTACAAAGCATCCAGAATATCCTGACCGAAAGATGAAAACAAGCGATCGGCCACCTAGAGGAGAAACAGCGTTCATTCAACTACTGGTAATATAATAGCAACAAATGTTAGTGTTGTGATACTGTACCTCCAGCATGTTGTAGATGATGTAGAGTTTTATGACAGACTGACCCCGGATCAGGTGGTACATCATGGAGTAATCCACATAATGCATCATGAAATAACATAGAACCATGATGAAACCCTTCAGAACATCACACACCTGAGCAGGCTGCAAGATACGAGATCCACTGCACACACACACACACATATACGAGAAAAAAACATCTTCAGGTTAAATTGGCTCCACAGACATTACACAATGGAAGAGTAACTGATTATAATCACAAAGCAGTTCTTCTATTAGTTAGATCTTCTTCCACACACAGCCACTGGGTTAATGATCTTGTGTCACACACTCAGTGCTACATGCATCAAGCTAAACACATGATTTGTGCTAGGGAAAGATCAGCAGTGTAAATGTACCCAAACACATACACAGCATTAAAATATTTAGTATATTTGAACTGAAACAGTTAATTTCTTCTAAACTGTTATAATAATTGTATATAAGTAATTTAAATATAATTAAAATATTTACAAAGACTGAAGTGTAATTATTTTCTCTAACAACAATTCCATTACAAGTTTTACTAAAAGATCCGATGCATCATTGATTGATTATTTTGGCATGACACATAATTATTTACATAAATATGTTGAAATCACAAAATGTCATTAGAAAGACCAAGAGCAACAATCCATTGTTTTGGATTACTGACAAGAACAATATAACAAGTTTTACATTCACAGGCTCAAGAACTGGATTTAGACACCTGAGCTCTTTAAAATAAATAAATAAAATAAAAACACAATGTTACAAAACATTTCTATTTTAAATTATGTACTTTTGAATGATCTATTGTCATGCTTTCTACAAAAATAAATTGGCAGAACTATTGATAATAAGAAATGTTTCTTGAGCACCAAATCTTTAGAGCATTAGAACGGCTTTATATTTAAAAAAAATATATAAATAATTTTTTTAATGTATTGAAATACAAAAAAATATATGCATTTATTTGACTGTATTTTTTTAATCAAATAAATGCAGCCTTGGCGAGCAAGAGAGTATCTTTTAAGAAAAATCAACAATTTTAATCGACTCCAAACTTTTGAATGACAGTGTATTTTAATATACTACTATTAAGTGTGTTACTAAACAAAATGCACTCAGTGTTAGTATTTACATTGGGGGTGCTAACAGTATAACTATTAACTCTATCTGTAAATAGAATCTACATTTCTTTAAACATAATTGGCTTCTGCCAATTATATTTTGTATAAGAAATGACGAATAATATATTAGGTATTGTAATGCATGCACTGAATGCAATTTACTGAAGTTTCATTATCAGATGCATTTTACAACCCAATTTACGATATACTGCATTATTATTATTGCATTAAGTATTGTATCTCCTCCTATCACAGCATTCACCTATTGAACATGACCACACTGCCATCCTGTGACCGATCATGCAAGTACACCCTGAACACTGAAGGAAGAACAGAAGAATTCTGGGAATGAGCTCAGATGATTTTAGTAGTCCAGGGTGAAATCAAAGCACAACAGTGCAAAATTAGACAGCTATGGCAACTGAAGCCTAGTGTGTGTGTGTGTGTGTGTGTGTGTGTGTGTGTGTGTGTGTGTGTGAATGTGTTTGAACACAGCCGCTGCAATCATACGAACACAGGTGTGTGTGCTTAAAGCAGCTGCAGTCATTTTTTTCTGCATACCTGCTCTTTTTGCAGTAGGGGCATATACTAGCCCTGCAGGCAGAAGAATATACAGTGAACAGCAGCTACACCTATATGCACAATCATTTTGGGCTTAAGTGTGTGAGGGTATTTGTATGTAATAAAACTGAAAGAAAAAGTTGGACAGCTCAGATATTTCAACCTGTTAGATTATCAGAATATTATGAAAGTACTACTTTTGGGAATATTCCTCCACGTATATCCTGAGAACAGCATGTATATTACCTGAGGCCGCAGCAGGGCAGTGTCAGCAGTCTGACCAGGGCCAGCAGCACTCTGAGGGGCAGCAGAGTGAACACGTACAGAAACACATCCAGACACAGGAAAAACCCAAACATCATCAGCTACAGAGAGAAAATGAGAGAGATCAGGGATGTCCTGGATGTAGTATGTGGTACAACTTACTTCAAAGGCTCCAAAAGTACTAAAAAGCACCATTAAGTTTAATAAAAGTAGTAGATAAAACTTGCCGTTGCTGGTAGCCATTAACTTCTATAGTACTTTTTTTTTATTCCATATTATTCAAGTCAATGGCTACCAGCAACTGTTTGGTTACCAACATTCTTCAAAATATCTTATTTTATGTTTAACAGAAGAAAGAAATTCATAGGTTTGGGACAATTCCTCAAATTAAGAACCCTGACACAAAACACACACACACACCATTATTTTTGCATTTCTGTTTGGTGGCAGATATATCAAACATCAGGTTTAATGCACAGAGTAATAAAGAATACTGTACAGAAGAGATGAGTGCATGTAAGCGTGTATGGACTATACATTTGTGTTTGGTACCTTCTCCAGTTCTTTTGGAATACGCAGGCAGGTATAGACCCTCTCTCTCCGCTCAGTGTATTTGGCCTCATTGTGTTCCAGAAAATATCCTCTAGTCAACTCAGCACTAATAAACCTTACAAGAGAGAGATCTGCACACAAATAAACACATGCATGAATGTGTAGTCCAACACAATGAAACCATTTTACTCATTATTTACCACTATCCTGTAAACACAGACATGTAAAGCATAGAAGCTCAAAACCTGTGTGTGGGAAAAAAGAGGTTGAATAAACAAGTGTACCAGCATTAACTGCTGTTCATGTCTTTCATATGCACACAGGAGATAAACATGTACCATTATAAAATACAGAGAGTTACAGTGCTAACCTAAAGTGAAAGTGAAAATGCTGAAATAAATATTTAAGATTTTAGAATTTAGTTTTCCAATATAAGATACTTCACATTTCAGATCATTTGCGAATTAAAATTAGTAAGTTAGCAATTTACTTTGAACTGTGCTCTATTTTTATGCCTGTTTTAACTTGAATGTTCATTTAGTATGTTGTTTTCATTGACACTTATAATGCAGAAAGGTCAAAACAAAGCAAAATAAAAAACAAAACGGGTGTTCATTTAATTCATATTTAATTAATTCAAATTCATAATTTAGTTCATAATTCAGCGTTCTTTATTTTACATTTAAAACTTTAAACTTTGTTTAAAGATCAAATTTAAATGCCAGATTTACTAATCTAGATCATTGTACAAACCTAAGAACTGATTTAAGCAATCTTCTCACAAAGGCCCAATAAACAAAAATCCTTTGCATTATGTTCATAATATTAAAGCAGTAAAAGCTTTGACTTGGAACAAAGTTGGCACAGCTGTTACAGCACACACTGGTAACACACTTGTTGTCAACTTACAGCAGAGCAGATCAGTGACATAAATGTTCTATTTAAGCAGAACAGAAAGTACTGGAATGTTTTAGGGCATGTTTATGTTGACCTAAGACCAAATGTGTTGTGATAAGGGAAAGACAGATGAACAGCACACATTGTGAATGAGTTCTTTGGCCAACACACATTACTTTCTATTTTTAACAGTAATAGAGAAGGATAAACTTGAGGATGAACACGCTAAATGGGAAAACAAGCAGAGAGTGGCCAGAAAGAGCGAGAGAGCTACAGAGATAACAGCTTCTCTTGTGTGTGTAAGTGTCTTATAACTGGGTTGTATGACAAAGTGACTAAATGTATCATCCAATGAACATAACTTCATGACAAGCTTGTGACAAGAAGACCTTAGCAAAAGTAAAAAGAGGTCCTGCGGTTTCATATATTATGTTCATTTAAAATGAAGCAGCACATATGTGTGTATATGAGAGAGAGAGAGAGAGAGAGATACTTGAAGTATCACTTGAGATTTTAAGTTAATATTTAAATAATTTACCAACATATTTGCATGTTCATGATTCTTGGATGTTGATTTATGGTCACGTGACATGCAGGTAAACAACTAAAATGTTTTGATTTTGATTGTTTTCTAACAAAATTACTTATTTATTTTACATTTCCATGATATAATTAGCAGCTTTTCATCTATTCACAACCCCCTGAAGTTCCTTTATGAATCCCAAGGCTTTGCAAACCCCAGTTTAATTATACCTATAATTTCGCTGTTGACCCTACTCCTAACTTAACTGTACCATAAAACCTGTCCCTAACATTTGTTGTTTTCTACCTCGACAGCAGCAAAAGTGTTTTGCAATACAACATGAACACAATATGTACATTGCACCTATCATTTTTTTATTTTATTTTTATGAAATAAGTACATAGCAGTAACCTAATATTAAATGTACACCTAATATTATGTAACCCACAATTGTTATTTTTTTCTGCAGGAACCCTGCTTTATACTTAAGTGCATTAATAACCCCTTTAACATACCAGTGGTTCATGCACATTCATATATGAATATGATATATGAATGTGATTAGAATATGATATATTAAACATTATCTGTAATTATTGCATTACACAATGTTAATAATAAAGGGTTACTGTTCCTAAGCATCTTCGTGTAAACAGATCTATGACACATCAGCTTTATTCTCTAGCAATTTAATACAAGATATAATTTCCCTTCGTTTGTTCAATAAACACCACTGCAAACGCATAATGATGGTGATGACCTCGGGAAAGAAGTTGATGCAGCTAAGGTCTTTATTTACATCTTCACACCTGATCAGCTGTCTTGATCCTAACGCTTCTAAAGTTAGTCTCATTATACAAGAGGCTGAATGTGTCACATGAGCCACACCTTAAATAAACCGAGAGATGCTGAACTATCTGATCTTGTTAAAGATAGATAAGCTCTAGTGACTGATGATGCTTCAGACAGTATTGATGCATTGAGCTCTATGTGTGTGTCTGTATTTAAACGAGCCTCGTAGTGAGCTGCCCACCAAACGTTTAAATCAAACACTGTTTACCAAGACCATCATAACGTGTTTGTTATGATGCCCATGCTTGCTGTAGGTTGAAAACAGTGTTTGCAGCGCACAGAGCCGCTGTCTGTCACTCTTACCTGACACATTGCTCTTTCTCTCTTTGTATTTCGCCTTCCTCTCGTAAAATCCCAGAGTTTCTGTAAGGTCTGACGCAGTGGCTTGTTTCTCCGTCTTTTTGACGCCGCTGAAGAGTCGTTTCTCCCTCTCCTTGTCCTCATTTTCAGTCTCGTTTTCGTCCGCAAGACCAGCCGCCACAGAGTCCGCCATCTTCCCCGCAGACACAACATTCAGGCGTCACGGCATACGCCACTAAACATGACTACAATTCCCATAATGCAGCTGGTTAAGATCATACACGCGCAAGAAACCCCTTTAAAATATGTTTAATGATTTTATCCTTCTTATATCTGTTTTGGCGGATCTTAGGGGATAGAAACATTAAGAAATATAGTAACATTAAAATGTGGATTAAGATGTATTTAGAGGTACTTAAGAAGCCACGTTCAATAACAAAAACAAATGATCGAAACAGAAAAACAGAAAAACAACTTCTCATCGTCAAATTAATAATGCATAATATAATAGAAATTCACAAATGTTAAAAGGGAAGTTCACTCAAAAAATTCTGAAAATGATGTCATTATTTATTCACCCTCACGTCGTTCAGAATTTATACTTTTGAGAAATGTCCTAGTATTTTTGGTTGTTTTTGGAAGTCAATGGTCACCAATACTGTTTGCTAACAAGCATTTCTCAAAATATATTTTAATGTTTTATAGAAGAACGTCAAACGTTTGAAACATAGGGACGAATAAATGACAGCATTTTCATTTTTAGATGAACTATATCATCCAGTGAATTTGTACCACGTTGCTTTGACCACTAGAGGGGGAAAAAGATTCAGAGATTATTTTCACATTAACATCATACAGTTAAACGTAATATAGGCCTATAGCTTTGCAATTTATTTATTTATTTAGATTATAACAATGAAAAACACTCTGTGTTCTCGATTATGCTTTTTTTTATTACATTGATATCAATAACCAAACACACAGAGTCTGATATCATAACCAAACACATTTTATTAATGCAAATTATTGAAAACCATACATAAAATACACAACTAACAACACAAATCTGCATGTGTTTTACAATATGCATTACAATTTAGAGCGATAAAGATATCTGCATTTATGCTCAAAACGCTATAGCGTTCACAATGGGACTTTTTTCATCCGGTTGTTCTAGCGAAACCAAACAGTACGGTACAGAATGAAGCCGATACATCCACCGAGCTTTAAAAAAGGGCTGAAAAATTCTGATATGAAATGAATTGATAGATCTGTATATTTACAAGGCTTGCAGTATCTTTTATTTTTTTTGGAATACTTAAACTAAATGTTTGAAGCTGTATGTCTCAAGTATGGAATACCGTGTCACACCAACATAAACGCTAGCATGCACACACACACCTTCTCTCCTGCAATTTCTCCTCTACAGCTGAAAATACCCCCATCCCTTGACAGCACTGTTGCCATAGCTACCCAATGTCAGATCACATTACTCCAACTGCTGTGTTGCCATGGTATCAGGCTTACTGTCTTGGTTGCTAGGGTGCTGGCCATTCCAGGAGCTGCCGTTTCCAAGTGTCGGTGAGTTGGTGTAGTCATGGAGACCGTCATCATGGAGACCGTTGACGGGGTCGTACTGTTCGTTCTCAAGGCGTGTGATCAAACGCTCGTCCACGTCACCCAACTCCCCTCCCATTAGAGAGGGCTCCCCTACCACCATCACATCCTACAGCCAGAGAGAGAGAGAGAGAGAGAGAGAGAGAGAGAGACAGTTGACGTAAACAGAGACGCGGGGGGTCGAGTGAGAGAGAGAGAATGGCGGGGGAGTAGAAAGAGAGAGAAGAACGACAGAAGCAGAATAATTTATGGCTGTTATTTTCCAAAACCTAAACTTGTAATATAGCTAATGCGAGCATACAGTAGAGAATGTGCTAAATTAAATAAAAAAGATAATAATAATAAGCAGAGCTGGGTAGTAAATGATTACATGTAATATGGCAATTGTAAACACAACATTTGACCACTGGATTTACAAAAATAATTTCAGGTGTTTCAACATTAAATCAACTACTAATGAACACATTCATTTTTATTTGCATTATCACTCAGAGGGTTATTTATTAAATGTATTGCTTTGTCTTTGGAAGGCTTTTGTCTTTCAAACACATTAAAGTGCACAAATTCACATTATTTCTAATTTACATGTAATGCAGGCATTCCCCAATTTTTTTTGTCATCTGAACTTCTTTCACCTAATATATTTAATTGAAGTACCCCTGATTTTTTAAAATAAATATTCAGTAATGAAGTATTACATTTGCATGTTCACGGTTCTCTGACATTGGTTAATGGTCCCATGACATGGAGGTAAAAAAAATAAATAATTCATTTTTAGGAATTGTTTTATTTTGATTTCTGTTATTTTAAAATGATTTATCTTAATTCCAAACGTTTATGATTTTATTAATGATTAGCTTATCATTAAACTCACAAACCCCCTGCAGTACTTTTATGAACCCCAGTTTGGGAAACCTTATGTAATGTAATGTTTAATGCACTTTATGTTGTTAATTGGAATATATTTTCTTTTTTATTATATATATATATATATATATATATATATATATATATATGTGTGTGTGTATCTATATATACACATTATATATATACATACATATATATATTTTTTTTTCTTATTTTGTATGCACACTTTTTATTTTTATATCAATATGGTACAAGATTATCCTATTTAAATCCATGTGAAAAACAAGTTAGATCAATAGTAATCTAAAAGCAATCAAAAAGTATTCTGATTATATCACATGAAATGTGTAATGTAATGGATTACGTTGCTAACTACAATTTTTGTCATATAATTCGGAATCAGTACCGAGTAAGTAATCAGCAAGCAATCTACCCAGCTCTGATAATAAGGAATATTTTTACATAAATAGAAAAATGTGGCGTACCCACAAGCTTTGTTAAATACGCAGTCATACACACACATGCACACAAACTCATCTTCAGACACTAGCTCTTTAGACTTTAATTAGATTTTTTTTCAGATAAAGAACACCTAAATAACAACATATGTGCTAATTAAGCAAATTTGCATTGCTAAGTAGCTCGTTAAGACAGCACATGCTGCGTGATAACTGTCTGCATGTGTCACTCACCTACCTAAGCTCCGCCTCCAGCCACCCGCCACCCCTCGTTTCCCCGGCGACACGTTTAGGCTGGGGACCAGAGACGGACAATACTAATTATCATCAAATCAATTACAGCTAATTAGTCTCAATTACAAACAAATTAATCAGAGTAGACAAATGACTACATATAAAAAAAATTACTCTAACATTACAAATTACAATCACACTGGAAACTGATTGTTACTTATTATAAACAATAAAACAATGTAATTCAGGTATTGATTTTATAATACATTGCATAGAAATATTACAATATGAAAAAAATAAGATGGGTTAATTTACTAAGCTGCTCTCTCTGTCTTTCCCTCTCTATACTGCTTTATGGTATTTCTTTACAAACACTCTCACACACACATGCACATATATGTACAGACACCCAGACATTCTCCATATATCAATTTTAGTATATCTCTCCTATATGATCTTTTCAGTGTGGACCACTGCTTCCCTGCAAGTGTGTAGGTGACTGCGTCTACAGTATGTTCGGAATGGCATACTATGTACTGAATGCTGTGCGGTATGTATTTAATTTCACATTTTGCTTTTTTTTTTTTTACATTCTACAATTGTCATGTAATTTCTTCATTTTTTATTCAGTGAATGCTGTCCAGTTATCAGCTCCAATTATATCTGTCAAAAGAGTTCAAGATTGCAACTAATATTACTTAATACATAACACTGGAAATGGAGTTTGGTCCAATTTTTGTGGCATTTAAAAAATGATTGGAATTCTGAGAAAAAGTCTCAGACAAACAAAAAGTTGTAATTGTGCGATAAAACGTCACAGTTACCTTTTAGTAAGTAATTATATTGTTGTTCTTTGTATTTGTTATTTATTTATATAATTATATATTTTTTTCTTTCAGTGTATGCTTCTTAAATTGTGTTTAACAATGATAATACCTGTTTCTTACCCGAAGAGGTTTAATAAAGGTTAAAAATTTGAACACGTTGCATTGTGGGATATATTATTCGACAACAACAAGCACTGTTGCACATTTGAATTTGTGCACACAGAAAATTACATACTATTAACTTCAATACTAAGAGTAGTACGGTAGTATGGTATATCTCCATTCCGAACATAGCTTTAGCGTAAACATATGTGTCTATGTGATGTACCTGTGATGGTAGGCTCAAGTTATTGGCTGGGCTGCGCTTCTTGCTGTTTCCTGTGCTGCTATTGGATGCGCTACCAGCTGAGTTCCTCCTCCTCCGTCTCTTTGTTGCTGGTTTGGCTGGCTCTGCTGTCAATCAAAACATAAAAGCAGCATAATGCAAACTGAATCAGCATTGCATTCCATGTTTTAAAATGAGTGAAAACAGAGTAAACATGTTAAAAAAGGGTGAATAGATGGATTAATAGAAGAGTGCAAACACACAGCATACTTTATCTTTTAAAACACTAATCAATACTGCAAATGAATCCACCAAAAGATTGGTATAGATCTAAATAACGGTATTCTGATGATATTTTTTAGCATGTATGGAGAAGAACAGAACCAATTTGATTTGCATTTCCTGAGGGAAATGCCATTGCTTGCACAGCAACAAAAGAGTAGTGTTCGTTTTATATATAAGGCTTCAGTTTTGAGTAAATGAAATGGCTTTGCCGTTGTCATGACACTGAGTATGTGTCTCATTTTTTTAGCCAGCTGCACACAGGAATTAGGAATAGCATTTTGAATTCAGCCCTAATGCAGTGCTTTGCACATATCTTTATGGTTAAATATATGCAGGAACTGCAAGATCAGTCACAATTCAGTATGCAAAGAGATGCAAAAAAAAGAAGACAAATCATTTGTAGTTGGTTACATTTTGAATGCAGAACATTCTAGAAGCATCAATGTGACATTTTTATTTGATTGATTCTGTTCAGGTTGAAGTAAATGTTTTATTATTATTATTATTATTATTATTATTAAATATTTAGAGTTGTGAGTGTAGAAGAAACCCTAACTAGTATGTTTGAGGAATTGTAAAAAAATGAAAGCGCATAGAAGAGCATACATACATTTTTTGGAATTAGAGGGAAATATTTCTGTCTTGAAGCTGGGCGAGGGTCCAACTGAAATGAAAGGAATTAACAACAGTCAAATGACACAGAAACAACATTAAGAGCATTTCAGTAAATAATAATGAGGATGCAAAACAGTAAAGAGAATGAGAAAAAGAGTTGATGAAAGAGAGTTGCCTGAGAAGAACAATAAGATTATTGTTTAGTCAAAACGAAGGAATTATTGTCACAGAACAGCAGGAGGTAGTTATTAAAAAAAAAAAAGAATAGTAAAATAGCGCATAAATAACAACACAAGGTCAACGCCTCCATTAATTACAGCAGATCAAAAAACCCTTAACAGCCTGTGCTCAGTACTTTGAAATGTTAATAAGGAATATGAAATATGTTTACAATGTACAAGCTACTGTAAATTTAATGACATTGTGTAGCTCTTAAGAGGAGAACAACAGAAAGAAATTAAACGCTGGGGGGAAAGAGTAGCTAAACAATACTGATGTTTCTATATTAATCTTTCAGACTGTATTTAAGAGAGAAATAAAGCTAAGAGGAGACATGAAACGAGATCTAATGAAGAACGTAGAAGCTGGAGTTATAATTAACTAAACCTAAATCCATAAACAACTGTTTGTTTGTTTGGTACATAATAATAAAAATGATCATTAAAATGACAAAAACACTCAACAAAATTACTAAAACTTGAGCTAAAATTACAATGAAAATGGGAAATATGAAACATTCTAAATATTAATAAAAAATATAAGAAGTGTCTCTGTGATAAAATAACTTGTGTGTGGACCTGGTATTTCCTGCATTATGGGGACCAAATGTCCTCACAAGGATAGTAATATCAGTATTTTTTATCTTGTGGGGACATTTTTGGTCCTCATGAGGAAGTTTGTTGAAAATCTGAAAATGAAGTGAGGGGTGCAATAAGGGGATAGAGTATACAGTTTGTACATAAAAGCCATTATGCCTATGTGAAGTCCCCATAAAACTTGGAAACCCAAATGTGTGTGTGTGTGTGACCTGGTGGTGTTGTCATCCTCTGCCACTGGTGAAAGAGGCAGGTCTTCAGGCAGTCTCTGGGACTCAGGCCATATGTCTTATGCCTAGACATGAGCTCTTGCATCGGCTCAAGAATCACACACAACTACACACAAACAAAAGAATTGTTTCACTCAGTTGTTTAACACATTAAAAATGATACCATCTGGATGAGAGTGGTTGTGTTTGCATGTGTGTATACATGATTGTAACATACTCTGAGGTAGTTCAGCGTGAGGTTGGTAAGTCCCACTCGACTGATGTTTTTGGACAGTTGTTCCAGAGCTCCAGGGTCTTGTGCCTGACAAAGACACACACACACACACACAAGTCTATTTATTCTCTATCTTATTTTGTGCTCCATCCAGATAGAGCTCTAATTCATTACATGATATGTTTCCATAGCAACATCCTGACAGCTTAGCTAAAAGGTCTGGATGCTTTCACCTTGATTGATAAAAAAGGGCTGAAATGCATTTTGTGGTACCTGTGAATGCATCTGAAAATACCTGAGCTTGCCAACATGCCAAACAAATCCATGGTGAACATAACCCACATAACTGGGGAAATCGTACTATTTAGAAAACAGCAAACTAGTTTTTGATTATTTTTTAATTAAAATCATGTAAAGCTTAAAATAGTATCGTAAATCGTAAAATGTTAATCCACAGTGTAGGCTAAAAAAGGCAAAAAAACTTCACTCCGACGCAGCAGTACAGCACTCATATAAGCAGTGCATGGTTGTGTGAAGAGAAACGGACTTGTGTGAGAATAATATTCAACACACACACACAAACACACACAGTGTCAGAAAAAGTAAGGACAGTGTTTTACTAATGTTAACGATTACTGAGAGTATGAGTCACATGAAAATTTACTAAGGCTAAGGAAAGGGAACCTAATTTACACACAAAGTGTCTGACATTTTTAGCAAAGAATCTGACAGACACTTTTAACCAATGCAACTTACATTGCACTAGATCCACAAAATTAATCATTTACAATCAATTCCATGACCTTGATATTGCTAGCAAATAATTTATGTTTTAATCCAACTTAGAGTAAAACTACCATTTACTATGACTTTTGCCTCAATAAACTCCTAATTTGCTGCTTATTAACAGTTAGTAAGGCAACTGTTAAGTTTAGGTATTGGGTAGGATCATTAGGGTTGTAGAATATGATAATATATTTTCATATATTATAATATACAATGAAAACTGCCCACATTTTTTAAAAGTAGTGCCCTATCAAAAGTTTCTGGTCAGGAAGATTGTCTTTCTTTTTTTTTTTGGCAGAAATTAATATTTTTATTTAAGCAAGAAAACATTCAATTGTCCAAAAGTTCAAACAGTAAACTAACAAAAAGTACTAACAGTAAAAACCTTTATATTGTTACAAAAAAAGTTTCCACAAAAATATTAATAAGCACAACTGTTTTCAACATTGATGACAATGTTTCCTGAGCCCCAAATCCACATATTAGAATGATTTCTGAAGAATCATGACATTAAACACTAGTAGTGACTGCTGAAAATTTTGTCTTGCCATCATAAGAATAAATTACATTTAAAATATATTAAAATAGAAAAAAAATATTTTAAATTGTAATAATATTTCAATATATAACTGTGGTTTTGATCAAATAAATATAGCCTTGGCGGGCATAAGATACGTCTTTTAAAAAATATTTAAAAATCTTGCCAACCCCAAACCTCTGAATGGTAGTATATGTGGCAGCATGGACTGAGCAAATATAAATATTTTAAACAATAGAATTCTTCATTTAAATGCAAGTTTAATTCTTATAAAGATTCAGAGTGGCGTCCAGTTTATCATCTCAAAATTGTTAACTAGTTAGTCCAATTTGGTGAAAAAGTATTTTTGGACTGTTGGCAGGCCATTTAAAATTTAAATGTAATTATTTAGTTTTTTTTTTTTTTTTTTCATTTTAATAATCAAGATAGAGCTTTTAAAACTATTGCTGATATTACTTCTGCTTTATTTGCTGCAGTGGAAAGCAATGGTCAAATCTAGCACATTGCATTATGGGAGACAGTATTCAAGACAGTGTGTTCTGTGTACGTTGCAAAATCTGGTCAATGTAGAAGGTCATCCAGGTTGCATATCATTTTGTGTGAGAAATATTAAGGAGGTTTTCTTGATTCACATGAAAAGTGACTCACATTTACAGCCAAGACACTGCGAGGAATGAGTTCACTGTAGTGTGTGATAGTGAAGTGCCATGTTTTGATTCTCATAAGGTCATCAAAGGTGAACACAAGAATTAGACGACCTTCTGTACACACCTGTGAAAAAAAGAAAGACAATCAGTTCTTCAATTTGTTTGTCATTCAGTTTTTTGTTTTTACTTTCCGAAGAAAATAAGACAGACATCACAAAAAAGATTTTTTTTTTTTGATTTACAATTAATTATCTTGTACCTTCTGAAATCATAACACTGACTTGACCAGTGCACAACATGTGAGAGAATTACTTCTAACTCATTTTTATTTTTCATTAATTTAAAACAAATTAAATTATACGGTTCTTCCATTAAAGCAGTATTTTCAGCACAAGCAGGATTCTGTGTGGAACTCTGAACCCCAACATTCTGTTGCCGGGGGAACGGAGGGTAGCTGCGAGGTTGGCATAGCAACGGGAGGGATGTAATCCCAGCAGACACGCTCTGATCAATGCCTCCAGTACACACACACACACACACACACTTGGGAAATGTATCTGTATAACTTAGCTACAACAGTCTTCTGAATCAATATTTAATTCACAAATGTTCATTTACTAAAAAGCAAAGTTGGACAAAACTCTCTCTCTCTCGCTCTCTAATTGACAACTGAACGATTCTGCATCGTAATGGCGTACTATATGAATATTGCATAGGACATTCAGAAAATCACACGTTATGCTGGTCTTTGGGAACAAAGTATTCATGTCATATGATACAAATGATATAAGCAAGAGCATTCTCTGAACGGTATTGCAATATACTTGCTCAAAGACAGTATTAGCAGACTTTTCATCAAGATCATCCTACAGTTTTAGCGCATAAAGCTATAGGACAGAAAAAAGAGAAGCGTTTTTTTTGTGGATGAGCGAGGGAGGGTGAGAGAGAGAGAGAGTGAGGAAGAAGCCGAGAAAGAGCAGGAGGGAGAGGGAGAGAGTGGGGGTTATGTTTTCCTTTTTTGTTTTGTGCAGTTCCAGCCCAGAATTCACAATGAGGAATACATTAGTGCTCAAACTGAGGAAGCAAAGACTCACTGAGCCAGACTGTGTGCAGTACCTTAGTGAACGTAGGTTTGCCGTGTTGTGTGGCCATAGTACAGTGATGAGAGTCGACAGTAATAGTTGAGTTGTTGAACGACTCCTTTGTTTGTTTCAGCTCAAAAAACAACTCATAGACTCCTCCTTCGAACAGAGAACTGAAGTAACGAGGGATCAGGGTGCGCCCGATGGCTGGGGAAGAAGCAAGGAGAGTGAGAGAAACATACGTGGAGAGGGAAATTTCATTTTGAGGACATCAGTTGCGGTCGCTGATTATCAAATGCAAGGAAAAGAATGGTATAGACTCCATGCGGAGGTGTTTATTTATTAATGGCCATATGATGAAAGAGACTCAAAGTTGGGCGACACACTGGCCGAACACCTTAACTGGCAACCGTAAATGTGTGTGTTTGTGTGTGTGTCTCTGTGTGTGGTCCCCTAAGAGTTGGAAACAAACAGGCTACTGAATGCCGCAGGCATTACGTCCAGCAGGCTGTGCGTGCGCACAGAACAGTTAGTGCTCTGGAGCTGTCAATCACTGCAGTAGAGGTGTGTGAAGTCTGCAGGCCCATATTTATTTGAACACCCCAGACCTGTCAATCAAATTTCACCACATACACAGTGAATAAGGAATGAATGAGAATGCGTGAAATCCAGCACAACTGTGTCCCTGTCTAACTCTAAACAGACTGAAATGAATCTAAATTCAAACTCTACCTCATAAAGAGAAAAAGAGACAAAGTGTGCAAATTTTATTATGACAATATGATTTTATTTGTGATTTTTTAAATATTTTACACATTTTTAGTGTAAAGCGATGTTTTGCACATCTTATGCTCACAGATCTTATTTTCATTTAATTTGTTGCTAATAAGTAATCATTAGTGTATACCGTGATTTTATCATATTTTGATGTTTACAAAATCCACCAAAAAACAAATCTAGTTTAAAACATATGTGCCAAGTTCTTACTGTATTTACGATGGTTTTATATTTAGAAAAAAATGAATTTATGAAAAAATTTATGTAAAGCATTTAAAAATGTAAAGTAAAAATACTTTCTTTACACACTGAATGTGAATGTACAAATCTGAATCATTATTTTCAAAATAGCTTAAAGGTAAAAAGCATTTTCATGACATTTTATAGCCTGAACTAACGTTGCATGCCATAAAAAGATTCAAATTGCTAATATTTAAAACGACTTACAGACCTTGACACACAGTCATGAGAATCAGCAGGATTCCTTAATGATATATATTTTTTTATTTTGGTAATATTATTTTAAAAATTAATAAGCAGTGCAGCAGTTTTCTTAAAATATTTTCCCCCAAAAAATAACATGAAAAGTTTACGCTAAAGAATAGAATCCTTTTTTTCTTAATTATGATGTTTGGACAGTTGAAACAATTTAAGTCAGAAATGAAAACATTAGTCATTGTATGTATATATGAATTGGATTTTTTATGTATTTTTCAATGAAATAAAATTAAAAAGTGTATCACGTCACAGACCCAACCAAATGTTAAATATACTGTATAGGGGGAACAACAGAACAAAAGTTGAAGAATCTAAACCATTACACCCCACCTTTCAAACATCAATGAATACATGGTGGTTATGGCTCACTTACTGTACGTCTTTGGTCCCTCCTCCAGGCAGAATGAGAGAGTCAGTGTGGCATCTTCTTCAAAGAACTCAGTGCAGAATGCATCCCACCACAGAATATCACAGTCCTGTGGGATCACACATTAACACGCATTTAACACTGAGTGAGACAGAGGAGAGCTACAGAAGTACTTGGCCTCTGAATGACCCAAAATGACCATAATTAGGCCTGGCACAGTGATTATCATTTCAAAGCTTTCTGTTTATTATAAACACACACCCATGTTGACTCGCCCCATTAAGGTCAGCAATTTACACCACAAATCCAGCCAACTACCGCTGGCCTGCTATTGAAATTCACTTGATTGGACTGGACAGTCTCATACACCACAATACACAGTATTTTGACAGCTCTTGCACTTCAGTCTTTGTGCGTTATAAACGTGTAAGAGAGTTATTAGATTGTGAGAAAGGGGTGTTTCTATAGGTCACCATTCCAATAGTTCAATCTGTCAAATTATTATGACTCCAGGTGTGCTGAACTGCATTTCATACCTCTGCTGATACATTTTATTTTCCTCCATTTATTCACATTGCTTTTTCTGAGTGTAGGCAATATTTTAAAAGTACTATTTATTGTGGATTATTTTTGCACACACACTGACGGCATCAGGAAAAGCAAATATTAACACAGCTTGCGCTGCAGTTTAAATTGGGACCTATTGAGGGAGAAGAAATTATATATATATATATATATATATACACACACACACTAGTCGCATTGCACTGTTTGTCTGGTTTCTGTCTTATGGAAAGTACTATAATAAATCATGCTACCACATAAACATTATAGAACATCACCTTGCTGTTTGTGTTCCTGAAAGCCACCACATAATCAATAGTGTATTTGGGATTGCACCAAACCAAGGACCAATGTGTTGTGTGCTCTGTCAAATCCTATTTAGTGAAAGTCCTTGAATAAGTTCAGTTTGTAAGTGAACACTGGGGTCACACTGTGGTGATGCAAGAGGAATAAATAAATATGTTAAAGTGATATGTCCAAGGGGACTTTTCAAATCAGACTTATTCAAATTATGGTTCATCTAGCCTATGTTAAAACGTGTGTAACGTGACTGGTAATAAATGATCATGGCTTTGGCAACCTTCAAGTGCGCTTTGGCAGCCTATGTGATGATTTTGATTTTTCATCTTGTGTGCAACAAAAATGATGTTTGATTGTAATGGTGTAATAATAATGTCATGTATAAGTAGTCAATGTAATTTAATTCAATGTCATTTTAATGTATAAAAATGTAGCTACGGTAACATATAGCCCATAACTTGCACATCATATCATGATGTAAAAATATTCAAATTGATTCAATTAAAATCCTGGCATAGATGTGCATTGCTGTTCACTTTCTTATTTCCATCATAATCAACAATGTATATTTTGTATATGAAGTACATTTTGAAAAGGCTCAATTGTTCTCTAAAACGCTACGGAAATGTCAGCAGTATTTGGAACAGAATGTTGTAATATTACATACATAGCCTAAAATTCATAATATGTTGTTAAGTGCTTCTTTGGAAAAGTGCAAATTATAATTTCCAATTTTAACACTTTTTATCAAAGTAATTATTTTCTTTAAGAACAGCTTAACTGAAAGAAAAGTTGTCCTTATAGATTACATGATGACTCTATTGATCCATAATCTCTTATCTAAAATTAATGTTTGCTTCATAGGCAGGCTACTTTATTTAAGAACGTATAACGGATCAAATATTAAATGCAAAGTCCTGATCATCTAGCTATTGTTTTAGTTTTTGATAATCACCCACCTCAGGCCGGGACTGGAGCCGTTTGTTGAGCTCGTGCATCCGGTACTCCGGCTGCACCGGGTAGGGCGCGTGTCTCCGGTAAAACGGACCGAACGGAGAAGAGTAGAAGGGGTCGCGCGGCGCGCCGGTCATGGTTTCTGTTACCGACAGCGCGTGAGGAGCGCATCCACACGCAGCACGTGGAGCACGACGATCGTAAACATACACACACGCGCGCTCCCGGGCACAAGGAGAGATGCGACTGTCAAATCACAGGCGCGCTCTGCTGTGAGAGGAGAGGAGAGGAGAGGAGAGGAGAGCAGAGAGGAGAGGAGAGGGGGAGGGAGGACTTCACGAGGGGAAGGGGGAGAGACGAGGGAGGGGGTGGAGGAAGGGAGAGAGGCTCCTGTAAATTGGTGGGTCTTTCCTTACAGTAGTCTGACAAGTTGGCCAATTAGAGCAAAATTCAATGGAATTGTTTGCTTTTTTATATTTCGGATAAAATCACCAATGCCTGCCAATAACTACTGCAGTGTGTGCTACTGTGGCATAAGATAGTTTGCTAATGTGCAAATTAATTGCATACAGCATTGCACATATTCAATGCAGAGCTGCAACTACAGTGTGTGTGTGTGTGTTACTCTACTTGTATTTTTCCATCTCTCTTTCTTTATGACTCACACAAGAGACTTGCTCTCCCACACACACACACACACACACACACACACACACACTCATTCTCTCTCTATTTCACCCTCTGTCTCTCACTCCCATTGTTTGGAGAAATGTACACATTTTTATGTTTTTTTTAAGATAATTTAATCTTTCTATACATTTCCCACTCATTTTTATGCTCAAAATTTCTCGTGTAATGAGAGACAGATAGGACAGACATGTAGAGACTAATAGAATCCATATGAATGAGTCCATATGGATTCTATTACTCTCTTGTTTTAGGGGAAAAGCAGGGCCCCAAAAGTTCACCTCCTTTACTTCGCTTTCTTTTTTCCCTCTTAGTCTTTCTTTCTCATGGCCAAAATCAAGACACTCCCTCTTTTTACAAAATAGTGTAGAGTAACACACAAGCACCCAAATACACAGAGCCAGTTGCTTCATTTTGTGCATGTGTGCTTGATAGTTTAATGCTCATGTGGCTTCACAATGCAAACTGTAGGCATACCAGTAAAGAGGATCAGAGATGCACACATACACATACACAGACACACACACACACACACACACACACAGACACATTGGTTTTTGTGGTTTATGGGGACTCTCCATAGGCGTAATGGTTTTTATACTGAACAAACTGTGTGTGCTATTGCCCTACACCAACCCTACACCTAAACTTAGCCCTCACAGGAGATTTTCAAAAAAACACCATTTAGTATGTTTTTTAAGTCTTTTGAATTACGGGGACATAGGCAGTGTCCTCATAAACCACCTTCATATTGTAATACCTCTGTCATACCCATGTCATTATACAAATTATACATTATACAAAAAACCACATAAACATGCACACACACACACACACACACACCCACCCCTCCCCCCTCGGGTCAGTTAATAAGAGTGGTTGCTGGGCTCTTTGTGTGCGTTGTGTCTCATGGGGAAAGGCGAGGGGGAGAGGGGGGTCTAAAGGAATGGAATTTACCCACTCCACTGCTGTATAAATGAAGAGAGAGAGAGAGAGAGAGAGAGAGAGAGAGAGACTAGGATAATGAGAGAGCTCTCTATCCAGGTCTTTGTGTTTATCAATTTTCCTCCCAGTCTCTATGGTGACTTGATCAAAGATGACCACAAGATGTCACTCTCTGATTTCCTTTTAGTTAATAGCAAATGGCAAGAGGATTGAGAATAGCAGAATGGTTGGGAAGGCCAAGGACCGTTTCTTGAACAGGAGTGCACACAGATTAATTTTATTTTATCTGGTTTTATTTTATTATTTTTTTATTTCATTTTATTTCATTTTTATTTTAAACAAAATATAAATTAACAGAAATATTTAGGATTTATAAATAAACAAAGAAAACAAACTATTATATTATATAAATTTTTAGGTCACTTAATATTTATTTATGCAGCAGATAATTACGTTTTTTTTAAAGTTTAGATTAGTTGCACAATATAAAACGTATACGATAAAAAGCAGAGAACTATAATCCATATACACTGAGGCAGAAAACCCTTAAGAGCTTATTCGATGCCTCAACCTAAACAAAATATAAGTAACATACAAAAATGTATAAATGCAAATTACTGCACCAAATTAATAAGAGCATATTGTAACGTACGCCAGAAATAAACACTATAAGGTACACAAAATACATCAACAACAAGAAATGAGGAAACAATATTTTATGAAGCAGCAATAAAATGCCTTTTAAGCATCTTTTATAACATATTAGTAAAATAACTTTTTTTCCCCAGATGGGATAAGTCATTCCATAATTTGATACCCTAAATCTTATCGAGTACATTCAGTAGGATTCTAAAATCATGCTTGACAACATGGTTTTAATATCAAGATTTTTGAACTCAAACAAGATTTGCATGATTTGTGGAGTTCATGCTACTTGCATTCAACAAAAGGACATGAAATAAAAAGAAATTCTGAAATTCATTTACATTTTCTATTCAGCATTTCACTCAGATTTATTCTGATAACTGAATGTGTAGGCTACTAAAAATTGTTGAAGAACAAAGCATCAAACACGAATGGTTAAAATGAAATGTGTGAGGGCCTCATCAAGAAAAAAAAAAGTGAAAGAGAAACAATGTAGGCGAATTTAGGTAAACCTAAAGTCCAGTGAGATGAAGATTATAATAAATGTCAAAGGATGTTGCTCATCGTTTAGAGTAAACATCACCCTCTAACCCTGGCCTGCACAAGCAATTCCACTAAGTAGCATGTATGAGTGTGTTTTCTTGTGCAGTCTTGCAGCATGCCTATCCCCAAACACACACATATATGCATCTATACTGTATGGATAATCAAAGAGAGAGGAAGATGGAGACAGAGTGAGTCAGAAAGAGAGAGCGATCCACATGGATTTTATTGTTGAATCCTTTGATTAAATATTAATGCAACCTCAGATTCTCTAAAAATAAAATAATCCGCAGACACTACAATATATAAGTGGGAACACACACACACAAATGCAAGATTTAGTAAAGAAACTCATACTCATTACAAATCCAAATGTTTCTCAACATCTTACTGTAGATACAGACACTGAAGACACACATACTGAAAACATGCTCACACACACACACACACATATATACAATATACAAACTATATTTACGCATATACTGTATATACACACTTATAGATACACAAGCATATATATATATATATATATATACACACAAACACATATATACAATATACAAACTATATTTACGCATATACTGTATATACACTTATAGATACACAAGCATATATATATATATATATATATATATATATATATATATATATATATATATATATACACACACACACAAACACACACACACAAACACATATATACAATATACGTGTTTGTGTGTGTGTGTTTGTGTGTGTGTGTATATATATATATATATATATATATATATATATATATATATATATATATATATATATATATATATATATATATACACACACACACAAACACACACACACAAACACATATATACAATATACAAACTATATTTATGCATATACTGTATATTCACACTTATAGATACACAAGCGCATATATATATATATATATATATATATATATATATACACACACACATATATATATATATATATATATATATATAGCTGAAAGTAAATGGCATTTTAAAAAAAAGTGCACTTTTCCTTTGCAAGACTCTTGATAGGTTCAGCACGGTTGTCAGCCAACTTCATCTAAAAATATTGTCTGATTTATCTATAAATAAAATATTATAAAATATAAAAATGCATTTCTAATTAATGTTATTATTAGGTGGATTCAACACAAAGTGACGCCCATTGTACTTACAGTATAACAATACTCACATTACAAGCATAGACAGAAGAAATATCATCAAGAGTTATTGACAATCAAGATTCTAAAAAGTCTGTGATTTAAAGTGTATTTAAAAGTATATTTAACAGTGGTGAAGAAGAATGGCAGCACACATTCATCTACTCAGGAATAACACAAACAGAACTTCAGCTTTGCTTGCTGTATGCTCCTACCATTCACTATTCTTTAGATGTGACGTTGCCATAGCAACCTCAACTCAGTGACCTCGTTCTTTCAGCTCTGAAATTATGGGCTGCCCAGCCTGATAACAGGCAAAGAAAAAACAGATAGAGAGAGAAAGAATATTTTTTGCCCCTAGTTTCTCTCGCTGTTGCTGCAATACAATGACACACTATAATTTCTGAAATTATGAAGTAATCTTTTCATTATAAATCAACCACAAAATTCATGAATGAATTAGTGACAGTTAATGAATTAATACAAAGGCAAGCAGTGCATTAGAATTTAACTATAGTCCTATTCAATGTCTCATGCAAAATGTACAGCAGCAAATAACTTTAACAAATACGCAAATAAATGAATGAACTCATATATGAAGAATGGCTTATGTAAAAAGCAGAGTGGGAGGTCAAATAACTTCCTTTACTGACCTTTGACTAAAATACAGGGGAAATGTATGAGATTTTAAATTTATTATTGACCTTGTGATTAAAAGAATATCTCAAAATACCATTAAAATAATGACACTTATTACTCCGCTTAGGTCATCATAACTACTACTGATTCCTATAATTTAATTTATAGTATATAATTATATTTTTTTCATGTCATGCCTGATAACAGATGATTATGAATGATTAATTCAAGCATCATAATGCACAGTAAGAACAACTAATACATCTTTCATTCGTTATTCTTTAAAACAAGTTGTTGTATTCTCACCTTCCAATATTTACAGATACCAATGTTGAATGTCTTCAAAATTAATTTCACAACTAATTAATGGCGTCTTATAGAGAAATAAAGATGATGACGATGATTATGAATAAAATTAACCAAAAAGAAAACAAAATATTAGCTAACAATGAAACCCCGAAACAATAAAACTCTCTCTAATATAAATATAATGATACATATACAGTTATCCAAGCCATCTGCTGCATACATTAATTAATTAATTAATTAAATAAATGAATGAATGAATGAATGAATAAATACAACTGACACACCAAAATGATGTGATTTAAGCCAAGAAGAAATACATCCGCTGTTATATGCAGATAGGAGGATCAAAACAGGCTGATCAATGGGTTCAGCTCAGGCTTGTGGTAAATGTTTTCTTGGCACTCAATCGACCCCTTAATACCATCTAGAGCATCATTTGAATACTGTTTCTGATTGTGTGCAGCCATTTATGGCCAGAGTCTGCTTGCTTTCAGATGCACACATCCAGCAGATCCACAAGCAAGCATCATCTGACATTCACTCGTGCACAGTGTCTTCAGATCTTAATCTAGAAGGACTGAATGAGGTAGAACGGGAGGTTTTGTGCAGGCCTACAGAAGGTGCACAAAATCCAGCAACAAACAAAACCTGCTCATGAAAGTTGCGAAAGGGTTCTTATTGTTGCATCATGTGGAATCTCGTTATATTAATAAACCTTGAAAAAGCTCACTGGAGCAACTTGTGTAACATTTTATATTGTATCGTAATGCACTATTTACCTTTACAGGAATGAAAATGAAAAAGTGATTAACATACACTTTTGCTCATGTTGTTCTGAATTCTGTGGAACACATAGGATATTTTTTTTTAACTCTGTCCATACAATGACAGTGGATAAATGTGAAATTAATATTACAACCCATCAAGCTCCTAAAAGCATAAAAATAATCTATTAAAGGCCACTCGGTATCTCTGTATGTACATTCTGTCCAATCTGATGCGTCAAGACATTGACTTCAATGACATCTAATGTCATAGACCTTAGTTAATATATGGCATACTGAATTTTACACAAATGAAAACAAGACTGCGAGGGATAGACTAGTGTTTACAGTGGAATGCACTATTCAAAGATGCAACTCACAACTTTCCCAACTGCTTTATGGAGTTTTGTCTACTGACATTTGATCAGCTAAGCAATCGCGATGTAATTAAACTACAGCACAATCCATTGAACACACTGTAATTCTATCTCTCATAGCCTTGTTTTCATTCCTGTCAAATATTAAATATCTGCTTTTTTGAATCAGATATTTGCAAAAATTTTATTTTTGAATTTATGCTCATTCCTTATACAAACGTTAATTTAAACAATTTAAAATGCTAATTTGTATTAATATATGCAGAATGTATCATTGACGTAGATTAATACCTGCTATAAAGGTATAATTGTTACTCCATTATAACATTAGTTCATAATAAATTAAATATTACTGAACCTTTAACTGTCACCATAATGTTTTAAAAAAAATCAATAATAAATGAGTAAACTATAATAAAATGGTAAATTATATTTTATACTACAAAAGGTAACTGCGTTTACCCTAGATTAGCACTCTTGTTCTGGTGCATCTCTGATTTGAGACACCAAACATGAATATGCATATTCATATGCAACATTTGAGAGTTAAAGTAGAGGGGATTTTCCCTGAATAACGTACATAAGGTTTTCTAGACATAGCTATCATATGGCTTCATAGCTATCATATCATAAGTAATTAGCAATTCACATTCAGTACTTTCATTTTGATTTTATACTTTTTATTTATGCATACATTTTTTGCATTAGTGGTACTTTTCAGTTTTTGTCATTTTTGAAGCTTATAATCCCTAGCTCACCATTCACTTTTAATAGAAAAGAGCAACTTGAACATTTTGCTAAATCTCTTTTTTTGTGCTCCGTAAAATACAGTGATATGGGTTTGAAACAAAATGACAGTGTGTAAATGACAGAATTTCCCATTTTTGGACACCAATTAGGACATCTTGACTTTCCAGGCAGCAAACACTCATCTGGACATTTGTGATGTGGTTTTGTCTCGATCCTAATTATTAGACAGGAGAGAATGTGATAAGCTTTGAAAATGTCAGAATTATAAAAAGTTTTTACCAATCATTATTTTCTATGGATGCCATGTAAAAATTCAATTTCATAATTTCTGCAAAATAAACTCATTATGAGTTTAATGGATTTTTTTTAACATCAAGTGCATCTCTTTTGTAATAGCTAAGGAACCCATTATCATTTTTCCATTTCATCTAAATTACGCAAAATTAAACACTCATTTAATGAACCATTTATTCTTGTACTTTGTTACAATAAATCCAGTTTATAAAGAGAAAGAAGGCAATACTTTAGTACCTCTAAATAAATACCTGATCCTCGCAAAAAAAAAGAGACAAAAAAACTGCATTGCTTAGTAAAATAACTTTTTAAATGCTGACTCACTATTCTAGCCTGATCATAACATAATTACTTTATTGTCTGTGTGTGGACCCAAAGGAGAACCTGTAATTAAATTAACCATCAGCGCCCCCCTATGGTGAGAAGCAGACTGTGACTGTAACAAGGATATTTGACAGAGGCAAAAAAAGAAGCTAAAAGAATCAGAATAAAAGTTTCATTGCTATTTTTGCCATTCACACTTACAAAACATAATCTTTGACATTTTTATGCAATTATCCTATTTCTAATAACTACAACTTTTTTATTATTTGGATATTTATATGTAAACAAAAAGGCAATAGGATAAAAAGCATCACTAATGCAGACAGTAGTGGATTATTGGCTTGGTTTAAAGGAATTTGATTACCATGCATAATCATAACACCGGTGTAGCCTCCGTTTTTCCATCTGCAGTAACCAGTTGCATCAGAGTACCTGATGGAGGTCTATTCTCTCCCGTTGTCCACTTATAGAACAGCCTAGAATGTAGAAAACACATCATGGTTTTGTTCACACACCCACACAGATATATCAACCTACACAACCATCTAAAACACATGCTATAGATATACTTACTCTGTTATGTACTGGAGGGGTGTCCAGGAACTGACATCACCATCTGGCATGAACTTTCTATTCATGGGTGTATCTAAAGTCACTCTAAAAGTAGTAATTATTAGTTGTCATTAAAAACAAAAAGATTTGCATGAATGGAAATCAGCTATTATATCGTCATTCCTTACGGAAGTATTGCTACTGCAGCAGATCCTGGAGGAAGACCACTGTTTGGCCCGCTCAGACTCTGACACAACTGATGTACCGCTGCCTTTGCCATACCATAACCAATGCATCCTACAGTGACAATGAGAGAGAACATATGGATTTATGTCCATATACATATACAAATGCATACATATAATGGTGTGAAAAAGTGTTGGCCCCCTTCCTGATTTTTTTATTTTTTTGCATGTTTGTCACACTTTAATGTTTCAGATCATCAAACAAATTTAAATATTAATCAAAGATAACACAGGTAAACACAACATGCAGTTTTTGAATGAAGTTTTTAAGGGAAAACAAAATCCAAACCCACATGGCCCTGAGTGAAAAAGTGCTTGCCCCCTAAACCTAATTACTGGTTGGGCCACCCTTAGCAGCAACAACTGCAATCAAGCATTTGCGATAACTTGCAATGAGTCTGTTACAGCGCTGTGGAGGAATTTTGGCCCACTCAACTTGGCAGAATTGTTGTAATTCAGCCACATTGGAGGGTTTGAGAGCATGAACCGCCTTTTTAAGGTCATGCCACAGCATCTCAATAGGATTCAGGTCAGGACTTTGACTAGGCCACTCCAAAATCTTCATTTTGTTTGTCTTCAGCCATTCAGAGGTGGATTTGCTGGTGTGTTTTGGATCATTGTCCTGCTGCAGAACCCAAGTTCGCTTCAGCTTGAGGTCACGAGCAGATGGCCTTCAGGATTTTTTGGTAGACAGCTGAATTCATGGTTCCATTTATCACAGCAAGTCTTCCAGGTCCTGAAGCAGCAAAACAACCCCAGACCATCACACTACCACCACCATATTTTACTGCATGTGGGTTTGGATTTTGTTTTCCTTTCATAAAAAAAACCCCTTCATTTAAAAACTGCATGTTGTGTTTACTTGTGTTATCTTTGATTAATATTAAATTTTTTTTGATGATCTGAAACATTAAAGTGTGACAAACACGCAATAAAATAAAAAATCAGGAAGGGGGCCAACACTTTTTCAATATATATATTTATTTAAAATCTTTTAATCTAATTAATTACATTAAATTTAATTAAACACAAATTAAATTTGGCTGTGAAATTACCCACAAAAGATTATTTAAAGCCATTATTGTGTTAAATTAGAAAGTATCAAGTAGACATTACAAATAGTAGCTTAAGAAAGAAATCTTTTATTTGATTCAAAATAAAATTAATTACAAATAAACATTTCGGCTACAATAGCCTAACATCTCAGTATTTTTGTTGACACAATGCAAGTCATTGGTAACCATTAATTACCAACAGTCTTCAAAATTCGTTTATGTTGTGCAAATATCATACAGATTTGAAAGACAAGAGGGTAATTGATTACAGAATTTAAATTTTGGGTTAATTATACCTTTAATGTTTTTTTTTAATGTAATGAAACTAAAACTACTTGCAGGTGGTGGTAAATGACTTTATGAGTCAGGCTATTGAATCATTGGTTCCCAACAAGCCCTATATATAGTTTTGTATTAAAGATGCTGTAAATGTCAAGCAGTAAGTATAAGCATACATACCTGCTGTTGGACCCAGTGCTGCTTTAGCCCCTGCCAGTGTGAGCAGCCCCCCCTCTCTCAGGTGTTTGGTTGCTAGGTGACTGCAAATCGTGGAGGTCCACACACTCTGCTTCCACATCAGATCAGCATTCTTATACAGAGCTGAGGCACGGAGAATACATTTATACAAAGTAGAAAGTAATATAATAACAATGGAAAATATTCACTTTAAGAACAGAATTAAGACTTTAGAGCGCCCCCTTGTGACAATACAGTCACAAACAGCTTACATTTCAGAACTCAATGACAATAAAAAATTAAACTTGCATAGCCAGAATGTGAGTGCATTTGCAAAGAGTATAATTCATGCCTTTACACCAGAAATGTGACAAAGTTGAGACTTAGCATGACATAGATCTGTGGTTCTCAATCAGAGGGCCTCAGTAAACTTCCAAAGGACATGACTTAAAATTATTTAAATGTAAACATTATTATTATTAATATAATTTTTTTTTTTTTTACAATAGGCTAATTTAATTAAAATGTTAAAAACATACAATCACTATTCAACTTTGATTTATTTGATTTTACTGAATGATAACAACATACAGTTATTGAAACTTCTGGAATCACAACATGAATTTTGGTTAATTTGTTAATTTACATATATGGAGATTTGACACTTAGTTTCTATTATATAATAATAATGTGTTTGTGTGTGTGTGTGTGTGTGTACAGTATGTTATTTATTATATAAAAGGCCTTCAAATATTGTGTTTGACAGTGGGAGGCCTTTGAGTCCAAAAAGTGGTGCACCACTGCCATGGATAATGTGTGGCTTCTGTGGATGTATTAATTAAGCATGTACTAACTTTTAGCTTTGGCACTGCCGCCTGCCCAACCTCCAGCCACACACAAGATGGCATCAACCTTATCTTCACCTAACAGCTCACCGACATCAGCTGTCACCTAAATAAAAAAGAAAGACAGCGATGTAACATGCCTGAAGACAACACATGCAATTAAGAATCAAAGCCAGACCAATAACTCCTACAATATTCATGAATATTAGCATTAGCCAATAATTATTCCTAGTTTAAGAGAATTAAATTGGCACAAAAAAAGGATAGTAGCACCAACCTGGCTGGCTTGCTCAGTGAAGGATTCAGTCATCTTCACTGTAACATTGGCACTGGCTTCTTCATTGGCACTGAGATCTATAGAGGCAACCCACTGCAAATTACACAACACAACTGAAATTAAATTATACACCTCATTGACATATGACAGGGCACAAGAAAATTATATTAATGCATGACACCGAGACAACTGTGACAAACAAATTAATAATGAACAACATTATCACTAAAACCCATGGAGCATGTCTGATGATGGCACACTAGGGAGCAATTTATTTTCAATTACGTGATCTGTCTTATGGGCTGTCTTACCCAGTTTTTAGCTCTGAAGTACTGTACACATGCAGATCCTAGAGCCCCTTTTCCTCCGTAAACAAGCACTTTATGGGCTTCTGTAGCTGCCATGCTATTTCTTTCTTCAGAAGCACACGAGACCTTGTTATGCAAAGAAATCAGCAATGCGCCTCCTACTGGTAAAGAGGAGAGGAGCATCATAATTTTACTAGTGTTGGTTTTTCAAACCTTTTACCGTGTTTGTATGAATCTACCATTCGTTTTTTAACTTTTTTTTTTTTTTATCAGTTTATTGTTTAACATTATTTACTAATGCCAGTAAATTTGCATTTTGTACAACGCAACAGATGTAATAAGCTTTTTGAGCAGCAGGCGGCACTGGAGTTCTGTGCAAATCACTGTTAAAAACAAAGAAGAAGAAGTCGGTCTTCCGCAGGAAATTCATGTTTCGTAGCATCGCTAGCCTTCTGTGTCAAGCGTCCGAGTCAGCGTCTACACTAAGTTAACAGCATATGGTCACTGAAAGTAACATTTAAGCTTTAGCTGAATTGTTTCTCTCTGAGAGAGAAGGCAGTGAGATATTCAGGTAACGCTCAGAACTACTTCATTAAATTGTGGATGTGTTGCTGCATGTTTTATGTGATGTAACGTTAACATGTTTGTGGCTTTATTTGTTAATTGCGGACATGGTGATTTTTTTTGTTTTGTTTGTTTGTTACTTATATTGAATGTCTTTTGAAATATAAGTGTTTACACGTCTTAGGTATTTAATATCCACTCGACGTTGACTGTAAATAAGCAATTTATCTCAGTATGTTGGAGGTGGATAAACTTTCATCTAGCCTCAAATGTCTCTAATAGACTGTGCATTGCATTGTTTCTTATCTCAAGATGAGTGATGAAAGTAATGGTTACACAGTCAACATCCACCCCTACTATATATGATAGTTATATAACAAAATTCTTTACAAACCTAAAAAAAAATGAATTAGTTGGACCACCAGATATTGAATAAAAACCAGCCAACGAATCTATATGGAACCTGGCTGATTATGGCTTGGTAGTATTATTATTTAATAAATAAATGCGTCTAAACCATTGTCAGGTAGTGTACATCATCTCGGCAGTTGGTAGTTTAATAGTGCATTGATTTGTGGATTTGTGGATATTTTATCAAATTATTATTTTCAAATATTGGTTTAGTAGTGTACTTATTCATAGTTTTGGCTTGCACCATACTAGTCAAACAAGCCAAACCTGCTGTAGCAGTTGTGTGATGTAGAGCCTTGTTTTATTAATTTGCTAGCATTATTTATAATGTCATTTAAAATGAATCAATTCATTTGTATACATTTATAAACACTCAAAGTCAGTTGAATCAAACGAATGACTGTGTTATATGTGTCTAGGATGGATAAAGCTCTGCTGAGAGAGCGAGAGCTCTTTAAAAAGAGAGCTCTGTCCACTCCTGTAGTTGAGAAGAGACCAGCAACCTCTGAAGCTTCTGGATCCTCCAAAAAGAAAAAGAGCAGACCAGACAAAGAGACTTCATCATCCTCCAAAAACAACACAGGTCAGAGAGTAGTAGATGTTATTTATTTTTCTAATAAATGCTGTTCTTATGAACTTTCTATTCATCAAAGAATTGAACCATGAATCAAAGAAAATGAATCATGGTTTCTGCGAACATATTAACTATTTATCAACTGTTAATAAATAATGAATGCTTGTTGACTGCCTAGTCAGCATAGATCATGTTACACTGAAAACTAGAGTAATGGCTGCTGTAAATTCAGCTTTGCCATCGCAGGAATAAATTTACGTTGACGGATTTAAAAAAAAAGTTAAATGGTAGTGTATGTCCACCTCTTCTATATCATAGGATGATATTTATTGTATTGATATTTTAGCATTATTAAACTGGCATCAACATTTCTAAACCATTACACTTATGTTTTTGCAAGATGCTTAAACATTACCATTATAACAAAAATTAGCTGAAGCTGCTTGCACTTGCACTTTATTGCTTTTGGGAGCCTGATGCATTTCAATCTGATTTGCTGAAGTACTTTTCTAAAATGAAAGCATCCTCATAGCAGCTTCATCTTCTCTTCTCATCCTGTTTAGAGTAAAACCAGTGTCAATAGCTAGAATGACATTGAGGATTCTTACATTTATGTCAGTGAGCCTAACACGTACAAACAGGATATTTTTACATTTTTTGTGGATTGTCACCCAGGCAAAGCTAGTGATACTGGGAATGTCCTGGACAAGGCCGCAGTTAGCAAAACCTTCATCATGGGCCACCTGGCTGATGTCTGCTCAGCCTTTATTTGATTTATTTTCGGTGTTTTGCCTTTATTTAGTTTGGACAGTGTAATGACAGGAAGCGAAGTGGGAGGTGTGATCGGGAAAGGTCCACGAGGCGGGATTCAAACTCGGGACGCCTGTAGCGCAACAGTACATTTTGAATGGAGATGGAGTCTGATATTACCTTTTTGATATAGATAGTTGTTTAATTGTTTGATAAGAAATGTGCAGAACAGATTTAATTATTAAAGAATATATTAATAATATGATAATAGTAACACTAATGATTACAGTTATATGCATAAGTTATTTTAAAAGTTGAGTAATTACCCCGACTGTGTATTTTAAAAAGTGACTATACTTGTGAATATACTGTTGTTGGGTGCTTTATTTTGGAGTCCTACCAAAAGGTGCTGTTTATCGGTACAAAATATTAATAAAACCAATAACCAGCTATGTTGAAAATTCTGAATATCATTAAAAAAAATATCAATCATTACATTATCAGTCTTTATCTCTAGCTCTGGGTGTCTTATGTATTTTAGGCCAAGACTATTGGCTGCACGCCTTCTTAAAGGTGTAGTCTAGTTCTTGTATATGATCAGAGTAGAGCAAAGCTCAAGCACTGGTCTGTTTTTGCTCATTTTTGCAGCTGAAGATATCTTCTGTGACCCTGATGGGAACCACACATTTCTCATGCTTGTATGATTTTTTTATTCTATAATTTTAATTACACAATTTTAAGGCATTGCAAATATGCAATAATTGGCCTGTAATGTGCATATTGATGTAGATAAAACTATTATTATTCACACATTAAATCTCACCTAAGAGTGAATGTAAACATACATATACAAATATTCCCTTTACTTCAAACGTAGTGTGTGCTATTTGCTTTAAGTAGTAGAATTATAATGTACGTAGAATATTAATTCTATAATATTGACATTGTAAACTTTGTCGTCCCACACAAAGGGAAAAATTCATGTAAACACGTCAAAAAATACAACAGTTTTATGTAGTCATCACACAATAGTACTGGAATACTGAATGCAGACTATAAGGAGACAATGAGCATACAAGCAAGTTTTTCCCTCTCTTTCTGGTCTAAATCTCTTGTAATATTTTAAGCCATGGAGACACCTGTGCTGTGTATTGCTGTTGGAGCTAGTGGGAGTAGAGTGCTTCTGTCTCTGTATGGGTCTGGCGTGTTTTAAGGGACTCCAATCTGGCGAAGAGCTCCGTCCAAATCTGCAGCCTTTTCCACCAATCTACTGTTGTTCCTATGGAGACTGTGTCCGCTGTCACCATGGTTACAACTAAACCACCTCGTCGCGCTGGTGGCGCAGGTCACGAACGGTTTTGGTTTTGGTGAAGCAGCCGCAGTCCAGCAGCTCATAGAGGAATGCCAGTGTGGCGAGGGAGAGGATGGTGAGGATGAAGAGGAGGAGGATGATGAAGCAGGCAACATTCCAGCCGTCGTGAAAGGGATAGATCTGCTGGATCAGAGCAGAACTGCTGGGCATGTTCATACTGCAAAGACACCAATAAATACAGTCACTTATTAAAGAGGAAGACGAGCAATGGGAAAACGATTGAGTGTGGATAGGAATAAAGATGGAGGCAGGGTGATTGACAGATTGAATGGCAATTTCTTCATACTGCTTTGTGCTGTTTTGTGGTGTTGAGGGAAAAAAAGCATGTTGAAAGTCACAGTTTTTTTTCATAGTGTTTTTAGCTGTCAATCATACATCTTTGTTCGTTACATTGCAACCCACTCTTTTTTGGGTATCTTGCTGCATTCGTTTAGGTTTTCAATACACCATGTTAAGTTAAAGAGAGTTCAGTTCTAGTTTGATCACCCGTGACTTTGTCACCCATGCTTCGGTTACGCTCCATCTAGCTGTTTTTTAATCACAAGAGCACTCCTCCTTAGAAATAGAAATGCATCTTATTGAGATCAGGTTAACCCAAAATCAGAATAATTATTCAGGAATTTCTTAGATGATTAGCTGATTATTTGGTTGTTTTCTTGAAAAACATTTAGATTCTTCATGAACAATAGAGAGATGGTAAGTATTGTCATAAAAATACATCTTACTGTTTTTGGTAATGTTAAAATTATTCTTTTTTTAAATAATCCTTTTAATTCGGCATAAGTTACTTTTAGGTTCATGCATTTAAAAATGACACTACCATTCAAAGGTTTGAATTGAATTGATAATATTTACAAAAGAATGCATACTAAGTTATGCATACTAAGGCTGAATTTAATAAAAAAACAAAATTCTTACAAGTTTACAACAGCAAGCTGTTCTGTTAATATATTTTAAAATGTCAGTTTATTTCTGTACAGCAAAGCTGAATTTTTAGCAGCTGTTACTGCAGTCCTCAGTGTCACAAGATTATTCAGAAATCTCAAGAGCTCAATAAATATTTCTTATTATTATCGCTGTTGAAAACGGTTGTGCAGCTTCATATTTTTGTGGAAACCATGATGCATGTTTCTTTGATGCATTGCAAATTCAAAACAGCATAATTATTTTTTGTAACAGTCATTTACTGTCAATTTGATGTATTTAATGCACTCTTGCTGAATAAAATGATTAATTTCTTTTTAAAAAAAAACTAATCTTACTGACCTCAAACTTTTGAATGGTAGTATTCTTTGATAAGTTCAAATATTCCTTGCTTATGTTAGCCCAAAAAACATGAACAGATATAAGAAAGTACTGCTTTCAGAAATATAGTATAATCCAGGCAGCTTTAGCATCCTATTATCAGTCTACTTTGGTTTGGGATGGACTAATCCTAATCTTGAATATTATGTAGGACAAATAGTATGCAAAATGCAATGGTGCAATATGAGAAATGAATTGAGATGAATCAGCTGACCTAGTTTGCTTGAGTGGACATTGTGTGCGTTGTGTAGGTTTAGACCAGAGTGGAAGCTAATGTACAACACATTCTATTATGTAGCTTTAGGCTTAGATAATTTGATATTCTTATATAGTGTTGAAGTTCATTCTGATGATCTATGGTATTCTGTATTACATATGTCACTAAAGCAGGATCTGTGCACGTCAGATGCGCTTCTACAGGAATACAGCTTCACTTTCGATCCATGACTCACAGAAGAGAGTTCCTTCATCACCAGAGAGATTTAAACTTCTGTTCACAGTCAATTATTCAACGTTTTTATTTTATTTTTATTTAAAAAAATAATAATTTTAAAGACCTGGTCTTGTGACCTTAGATTAACTCTTGTAGACTCCCCCATAGACAAACACAGTCTCATCTGAAACAGACAGATGGCTCCTGCTTGTCCTGCTTTCCAAAGACCCCCACCCCAAGCATCTTTTAGTATGGTGCTACCATTTCTTTCAAGCCCTTTTACAATTTTTGTCTCTTTTGATAATTATAGATGCTAATGAATGAGATTTTCTTGTTGCATTTTCAGTGCACAATCTATTTTTCTATTTGCACAGTCAGCTTTCAACTGTCTTGATTCTGCATGTGTGTGTACAAGTAACATTTCCGACCAAGATCTGATGCTTGGATTTACCTTTTATATGTTTGTGATACAATATGTGCGTACATTTTATTTATGGTCGCACCGCTTTGTCATGCTTATTCTCAATATGAGGAGTCAATTACTAAAGGAATCCATTGACGTTTATATAAAACAGAGATGGTGGTGATTTAGTCTGTATGAGAATAATTTTGCATGGTGTTGTGTGATTTATAAAAGCAGGACGTACCTGGGTGTGAGAGTCTGGGATGCAGGGTGATGGAGCAGCCTCTTGCTCGTCTGTGTGTTGTCTTTTCTTGCTGCTCACACTCTCTCTCTCTCCCTGCCCCACCTTAATCTGGAACCGTTCTTGCACTGGCTGTTCTCTGCTCTGCTCTGACACCATTGGCTGGCTGTCCTGTCTTTTCAAAACATCAGCCATCCAACCTACTGTATCTGCTCTCAGCATTAGGTCCTGCCCACACAATGAATCATTCATGAGTCAGTGCCAATATGCGGCTGAGACTGGCTGTGCTCCAGTTGCCAGGGTTTGAGAGCAGGGTGTGGAGGAGGAAGAGGATGTGATGCTAGAGCTATGTGCACCGAGGAAGTTTTTATTTTACAAGGATCTTGAGATGGAGAAAACTATCGATGAAAGCAGGATGAGCTCTGACAATCAAACGTAAAATAGAGCTGTGCGATATGGCCAAAAAAATGATCATGATTAAACACTTTTATCAGTTGATATTGATAATTATCTTAAATGTCAGATCTTTAATTTTAATCTTTAAAGAACATGACAAACTTTCACATCTGAAGTACAGTATTCAAAGCACTTATAATAATAATAATAAAATATTTTCTGTACATCAAAGTATGCATGAATGAACATAATATAATCCTTTTTTTTCGTAGTTTTTTCTTAATCTTAATAGATTAGTATTTTAGTATCTTAATTCTTAGTATCTTAATAGAGAAATTAATTTCTGAAAGTTCTGATGGGTGATAGTTTTAAATCATGTTTTTTGTTTCCTGACTTGATACGATGCAAAAGTAAGTTTATGTTCATTAACAAAAACAATGACATCTATAAAAATTGTAACAACCTCATATTAGTTTAAAAATGTAAATAATCTTACTGTTTCAGTAAGGACTTTACTTTAATTAAAGTGAACTATTGGTAAAACCACACATATCACCTCACTATCATGGTAAAATGTAACCATATGGTTTCTATAGTATTTGTATGAAGAACAGTAGCCTAAATACATTTAGTATAAAAACAAATGCTATAGCTTAATAACAACCATTACTCCTTTCATACATTCAATATGTCTACATTAATAATATACACTGAACAAAATTTTAAACGCAACACTTTTGTTTTTGCCCCCGTTTTTCATGAGCTGAACTCAAAGATCTGAGACTTTTTCTGTGTACACAAAAGGCCTATTTCTCTCAAATATTGTTCACAAATCTGTCTAAATCTGTGTTAGTGAGCACTTCTCCTTTGCCGAGATAATCCATCCACCTCAGGTGTGGCATCTCAAGATCTCTGATTAGACAGCATGATTATTGCACAGGTGTGCCTTAGGCTGGCCACAATAAAAGGCCACTCTAAAATGTGCAGTTTTATCACACAGCACAATGCCACAGATGTTGCAAGTTTTGAGGGAGCGTGCAATTGGCATGCTGACTGCAGGAATGTCCACCAGAGCTGTTGCCCGTGAATTGAATGTTCATTTCTCTACCATAAGCCGTCTCCAAAGGCGTTTCAGAGAATTTGGCAGTACAACCAACCGACCTCACAACCGCAGACCATGTGTAACCACACCAGCCCAGGACCTCCACATCCAGCATGCCACATCCATCCAAAATGCCATATGTATATCCCACTTTTCAGTGAGCTTTATGTAATATTATTTACTACAATAATTGTTTTGCTAAAATTTTAATCAAAAGTTGTTCAGAAAAATTTAAACAAACTGAGCTCCAGCCACAGCATTTGCTATTGTCACAGAAGCAAATACACAGGATATCAAAGGGAGCGTAGGATACATCTATGAATCCTTCCAAAATTGATCAGATGGACAGGATGTGACACGATCATAGGATGCTGACGAGCTTTGATGCCGCCTTACCTCTGTATGCTGCCTGCAGAGGCAGCATTTTCAGCTTTCAGATGCAGCATAAAAATAGCATCTTGAGAATGCATTTTTTTTCCTATATGCAACCAGTCATCTCTGATTTGTTTCACTAACCTTTAGTACACACAAAAGTTGCTTCATTTTGAGACCTCACTGAAAGTAATGAGAACTTGCACTCGCAACAACTGAGTTTTTAAACAATTTATTAAAAGAACCAGTTCATTTTTTGTGAGCCAGACTGTACTGGTTGTGCTGTATGTTTATTTTTGTGTACAACCCACAGGGACGTCTCAGTAGAAAAAGGTGTTATTTTGCCATTATTTTGCAGTACGCCACCTTTAAATTATGATTTGAATCAGACTGCAAAGTCATATTAACAACTCTGGTAAATCTGATTTTGTGGTGTTGTAGATTTATAAATAAAGTGGTACAGGAAATACAAAATGTGTGTGCGTGTGTGGCATCTAAATCTTATAACCGAGTATTGTTCACTGGCCTAGTTACACTGAGGATTTTATATATATATATATATATATATATATATATATATATATATATATATATATATATATATATATATATATATATATATATATATATGAAGAGTTAATCAGTTTTTTTTTTATTGTGCATTCCAAGTAATATCAATCAAACTACAGTTGGGTTGTTTTGATTAAGTAATAATAATAATAAACTTAAACAAATACAGGTAATTTACAAAGTTCATTGAAAGTATGTTTTTTTTTTTTACATATTAAAAGTTTGTTTTATAGCAAAAGCAGATAACTCCACATTTCATGTTTTAGAGTAAAAAAAAAAAAAACTTGTTTAATCTTTGTAATCTCCTCAGATGACAATGTAGATGCCTGACAAACGTTGTTGTTGTGATCATAGACTGTATGTGATTATACACAATATACAGAGCTTTCCCTCACCATTGTAACACGCTGCTTTTGCAAGGTTCCGTGAAAAAGTTTCAGCTTTTATTTTCCTTTGCGCCCTAAAGAAGATATCACAGGTTCATCAAGTTCATCGAAATTATCCATACTCAATCACTTTTTTTCAGATTTGACGAAATTCCTCTCAGCTAGCACGTCTTTTCATAGTGAAAGAAACCTTGTCACCTGACCTGAATACAGTGCACTGATTCGCTAAAGTGGACTTATCGGCTTCTGTTCATAAACAAGTGCGCGTGTCAGCTTCTGCAGTAAAACGTGAACTCAGAAGTGTGTGTGACACACACACACACACACACATACATGCATGCAGTGGTGTGAATTTTTGCCCCTTCCTGTTTTTTTTTTATTTTTTGCATATTTGTCACACTTGAATGATTCAGATTATCAAACAAATTTTAATATTACAAAAACAACCCAAGTAAATACAAAATGTAAATGTATTGAAATAATTATTAATAACTGGACCCTTTGCAGCAAAAACTGCAATCAAGCGTTTGCGATAACTAGCAAGGAGTTTTTCACATCACTGTGGAGGAATTTTGGCCCACTCTTCTTTGCAGAATTGTTTCAATTCAGTCGCATTGGAGGGTTTTCAAGCATGAAAGGACTGTTTAAGGTCATGCCACAGCATCTAAATTGGATTTAAGTCTGGACTTTGACTTGGTCCAAAACCTTTATTTTGTTTTTCTTGAGCCATTCAGAGGTGGATTTGCTGGTGTGTTTGGGATCGTTGTCCTGCTGCATTACGCAAGTGCGCTTGAGGTCACAAATTGATGGTTGGAAATTCTCCTTCAGTATTTTCTGATAGAGTGCAGAATTCATGGTTCCATCAATTATGGCAAGTCATCCAGGTCCTGAAGCTGCAAAGCAGCCCCAGACCATCACACTACCACCACCATGTTTGACTGCTGGTATGATGTTCTTTTTATGAAATCCTGTGTTGGTTTTACGCCAGATGTAACGGGACACACACCTTCCAAAAAGTTCAACTTTTGTCTCATCAGTCCACAGAATATTTGCCAAAGTCTTGGGGATAATCAGGATATTTTTTGGCAAATGTGAGACAAGCCTTTGTGTTCTTTTTGGTTAGCTGTTGCTTTTGCCTTGGAACTCTCCCATGGATGCCGTTTTTGCCTGGTATCTTTCCTATTGTTGAATCATGAATACTGACCTTAATTGAGGCAAGTGAGGCCTGCAGTTCTTTGGATGATGTTCTGGGTTCTTTTATGACCTCCTAGATGAGTGGTCATTGCGCTCTTGGAGTAAATTTGGTAGGCCGGCCACTCCTGGGAAGGTTCACCACTGTTCCAAGTTTTCTCCATTTGTGGATAATGGCTCTGACTGTGGTTCACTGGAGTCCCAAAGCCTTGGAAATGGCTTTATAACCCTTTCCAGACATGTCAACTATTTTGTTTTTCTTCTGTTCTTGAACTTCTTTAGATAGAGGCATGATGTGTTGCTCTTTAAGCATGCTTTACTTTGTCAGACAGGTTCTATTTACTTGATTTCATGATTCAACAGATCTGGCAGTAATCAGGCCTGGTTGTGGTTAGTGAAATTTAACTCAGCTTTCTAAAATAATCTGGTTAATCACAGTTCTTTCATGATTTAACAGGAGGGGGCAATTAATTTTTCACGTAGGGCCAGACTGGTTTGGACAGCTTTTTTCCCTTAATAAATGAAATCATCATTTAAAAACTGCTTTTTGTATTTACTTGCATTATCTTTGTGTAATATTAAAATTAGCTTGATCTAAATCTTTTAAGTGTGACAAATATGCAAAAAAAAAGAGGCAAAAACCTTTTCACGGCACTGATATGTATAAAGATATAAACTTTTGTTTAATAAGGTAATTCTTTTTTTAATCCCTTGAGAGAAATTTCCTTGACAGAACGTGTACATGAAACATAGATCCTCAAATACAAACATGCATAATTATTTCAGTAATTAAGCATAAAATATAACCACTTATGAGCATCAAATAGGCATGGTATTGTTCAAATGTACCCAGGCAAAATGTGTGATCTATTTACAGTAGCTTATGCTTATTAAGAATGCATAAATAACTAGCATTCCACATAGCGTGCAGCTGTTGATATCATGTTGTCTCTGAGCTCAAAGAAGATATAAAATCCATAGCAATAACAAACAAGCTGAGCAAATAAGTGATATGAAGTGATAATAGTTTCTGAAATTAATGTTTAATATTTATACTGTTTACCTAAAAAAAATATTTCTACAATTTCACTATTAATAACAGAACAGCTGTGTTGTTGTTATACTGCTATATATTCCTACATCACACTATCATTTTATAGATTTATTATTTATACAGAAGGCTGTTTTGCTATCATGCAGATGAAATCTGTTTCGTGAGAGGTTTTTCTTTGCATTAGAAAAAGCGTTGTCAAATGGATTACATCAAACGAATGAATTAAGGGATCTGAATGGCTAGAGTGCTTTTTCTTTTTGCACTGTCAGAATAGACATTTTGTTGCGGTTTTGTTTTGCTTTTTCATTTCACTCATGGTTTTTGGTTTTTAAGAAAGTGTCTGCAGACAGCAGAAAGAATTGTAAATGGTGTGGAATATAACTGCCAGAAACTTTGTGTTAAATGAATATAAGTGGAATATAACTGGCAGAAACTTACTTTTGTGTTAGCATGTGTGTTATTACTTCAGTTGTTGTTTGAAAAGATTATAGTAGTTCTGCATTAATAGCTGATTAGTTGCAGCACTTACTTATTCTCTTATCTCTTCGTCTCTTGTTGTCTTTGTTTTCATCGTTCAGATCCCAGCAATGGCTCCTTCAATCTCAAAGCACTTTCTGGGAGTTCAGGATACAGATTTGGAGTTTTGGCCCGAATTGTCAACTACATGAAGGTAATACGAAAATACACACATTTCCACAGTTCAGTGGTCTGTTCAACAAGCAAGCATTTGCTGCAGTGTCTGTCAATTGTCATTTTTCTTGCTACTTTATAATCATTCCCCATCTCACATTAGTGCACATCACAGACCGATCTTTATTTGAGTGAAAAGGTTTGTTGTAACTCAGAAGCTTTCTGTGTTTCAGTATGTAATTCACAGTACAGTTTCCACAGGATGACCCATGGGAATGAAATTAACATGAGCTAGAGCAATCCTCACCATCATTAAACACATGCTCCCTGGAAAATGCCTTCTAATCTCAGCACATCTATTGCCAGTCTTATATTTGTACCAATTTTGTGATCTAAAATGAGGATTTATTCTGATCGTTTGTGACGGTTTTTATGTTGTGTGCTTGGAAAAAAAACACAAGATGACTGAAACAGTTTTTGCTAACTCTCCTAACAAGAGGTTCTCCACCTGACCTGAATAAACACTGTAAAAAAAATGCACTGTGACTAATATGCATTGTCAGAGTCATGTTACATTTTGTTTCATATTATCGCAAGCATTTTGTCACTTTTTGTTTTTGTGTTAGTCTTGGCAGTTCCCCAAAGTGAAATGATGTACTCTCTCTAACATGACAGTAATTAAAGGCTGTCAGGCTGTAATCCACAGACGTAGATGTAGCTGTGACGCATTTAAACTCTTTTTACATCTCATCTCTTTCTTTTTCAGACGAGGCACCAGAGAGGTGATACTCATCATCTGACTCTAGATGAAATTCTGGATGAGACCAAGCTGCTGGACATTGGCATGAAACAGAAACAGTGGCTTATGAGCGAGGTGTGTGTTTTGGGGGGGTATGAGAGAAAGACATTTGTTTTAGTATGGTGAGAACATCTCACGAAAAAATATTCTGCCTAATTCACAATAATCAATTAAAAATCAAATACATTTCCTCTGAACACCCTGTTGGGGTTATTTTGTCATGTTGGAAGAAAAAGACTGCAGAATTCTAGATGAGTATTGAACACATTTTTGTAGGAAATCAATTGCATGAGACAATATTCAATTAGAAGTTCAACCATTTTTATGCAATATTAGGAATGTTAATCAGTTTAATCAAATTTTTGAGATTAAAATGATTAATGATATGCTAATTATATGAAACCATGATCCGCACTCGCAAAAACATTTTATTATACATTTATCACCAATAGGAAAAAATCACAAAAGGTTTGGCTCAAGGCCTTCTTTCTGTGTGTTAAACAATTTAATCCCTCCACCCACTTTTTAAATTAATTATATTGACGTTATTCATTAACCAGTGTTCAATTCCTTAACACGTTACCATTTAAATACTGGACAATTTCCATGTATATACAACATATAGGTCATCACATCCACCAATACACTATATAATATACCCCTTAACTCGAACATGAATTACATAGGATTCCATGTTAATCACTACTGAACACTTACTGCTATTGTTGATATGCTAACTAATCACATGTAGTCACATATCACTTTTTACTGAGAAAAGGCAGCAAATAAAGATACTTCAGTGGCCTCGCTGTTACAGATAAGTCAAACATTGAATAGACAGGTCAATATATTGTTTTATTTCTATATCATCGAACATAAGTATAGCTTATCACACCACTGTCCCGAAGACCACAGATATCTGTAAGACAGGAAAGCTGTCAATGTGTCTGATGTCTAAAATAAAATGAAAATACAGGCCGAAATCATGGCCCCTAAATTGGTGTGATATCTGCATTTAATTTTGTTTTATTGTTTATCATTATTCATTTTTATTTTTTTTTGGTTAATTGCTTGGTTTTGTTTGTCTTATTCTTTTTGTTTTTTGTTTTATACTTTGGTTTTAGTTTGTTTTCTTGGAGTGGTATGGTAATGCATGTTGTCTGTAATGGCAGCTGGACTTCGACTGATTGCAGAATTTGTAAAAATATACTTTGCATGTAGATGGTGTTTGAATTGCTTGGGTGGTAGGAACATTTCTTATTTGATTTACATATGGTTCCAGGGCCATGTGTTAATATAATTCACGTATTACAATTTGCTTTGACCAATCAAAATCATATGTTCCTGGTAGCCATGTACTAACACACAATATTCCTTTTCAAGGGCAAGAGACGCATACAAAAGAACAAAAAAGGAAGTCTAAATCTTTCTCCCTCCCTCCAGGCATTAGCAAGTAATCCTAAAATTGATGTGCGGGAAGGGAAATATGCCTTTAAACCCAAGTATCATCTGAAGGATAAGAAAGCTCTGCTAAGACTACTGGACAAACACGATCAGCTGGGACTAGGAGGAGTGTTACTAGACGATGTTGAAGAGGGTCTACCCAACTCAGCCAAGGCTATTAAGGTAACACGCTAGTGTCCTTTTTCTTTTTTTTTTTTTTAGAACATAGATGGAACATTTTCAAGACCAGTACATTTAAAGCATCATTAAACAGATGTACTGTTTTTTTTTTTTTTTTTTTTTTTTTTTTTAAGATTTTCAGATAGTCTTTTAAGCACCTAATTTGCATGTTATATTTATTTAGAAGTAATTCATCTGCCAGCTGATTTTCTGCATTTAATGTGTAGTTGTCAGTAAGAAAGAAGATAATTAGCTTTTTGAAGAGTTGAAATACTTCATTTTGTTTTGTTCAGGCACTTGGGGATCAGATTATATTTGTGACCAGGCCAGATAAGAAGAAAGTTCTTTTCTACAATGACAAACACTGTCAGTTTGTTGTTGATGAAGGTGTGTGATGATCATTATTATATAATATAAGAAGTGTTCTGGTAATTTAGGTGGAGCTTCTCTGTCGTAATATCAGTGTCATTCATTCTCCAGAGTTCCAAAAGCTGTGGCGCAGCGTTCCTGTTGATTCCATAGATGAGGAAAAGATCGAAGAGTACCTGAAGAAACAGGGCATATCGTCCATGCAAGAGACAGGACCAAAGAAAATAGTGTGTTCTGTTTGTCACACACATGCAGATAAACATACACAAAACTCATTCCTGATTGGCTGGTTCATGCATATTTGTGTGGGAGTAAATGGTTGCCTTGAGGTTGACGTGATTTGTGATTGGCTGTTGCAGGCGCCCATTCAGAAGAGGAAGAAACCTGGAACACAGAAAAAGAGACGATTTAAGACTCATAATGATCATCTGAACGGAGTACTGGAGGACTACTCTGAGGGAGTTCCCTCCAAGAAGTGACACACAAACATGCAGCTTTAAAGGCTCAAAGCGACAAGACTGATATCTGTGTGATGTTTGTATATCTGATCTAACGTCTTATTGCCAAAAACATAAAGACATACAGACACACACACACCTTAAAACTGTACTGAGTGACACGAATGTGAACGGATTGTAAATATTTCCTTTCCACTCTTATGTTTTACTTTTTGCTAGTGCTTTAAAAATGGACAATTAAGCTCTTCTTTTTTAGATCTAAAGATTAAACGAGAGCAAACCACATACATTGTTTCCTTTCAAAATTATTGTGTGTATTAATATATTTATGTTTGGGATCAGTAAGATTTAGTTTTTTAAATAAGTCTCTCCTGCTCATCAAGGCTGCATTTATTTGATCAAAAATACAGAAAAACAGTGATATTGTGAAATATTGCTACAATTTTAAATAATGTTTTTTCTGTTTTAATATACTTTAAAATGTAGCTTATTTCTGTGATGGCAAAGCTGAATTTTCAGCATCAATACTGTCTTCAGTGTCACATGATCCTTCAAAAAATCATTCTGATATGTTGATTTATAATCAGTGTTTTTCAGATTGTTTTGAAGAATAAAGTTTAAAAGAACGGCATTTTTTCCAAATAGAAATCTTTTCTAACAATTTAAGTCTTTTCTATCACTTTTTATCAATTTAACACATCCTTGCTGAAATAAGGTATTAATTCAGGATACTTTGAATATAACGTTAAAAAACAACAATAGCATAATCTCATAAATCTTACTGTCTTTGCTGACAAAGTATTATTTCTTTAAAATGAAAAACCTTACTGATCCCAAAACTTTTTGTACTTTATAGAACTTTATATTTATATTCGTCAAAGAATCCTGAATTCTAGAATGATTTTCACAAAATATTAAGCAGCACAAGTGTTTCTTATATTTGAAAATATTAGTGTTTTTAGCAGTCTTGGTGAGAATAAGAGACTTCTTTTAAAAACGTTAACTTTTGAATGATATTGTAAAAACACAGCTTTACCTTTGAAGGGTCATGTATATGTGTATATATATATATATATATATATAACTAATTCTATTTAGATGGCCATAATCAATCTAATTAGTGGATATATTTAAATTACATTTCTAGAATACTGTATTTTAGCGATGGATGGTATAGACAGAAGAAAATACAAGGAAGACACTAAATTTAAAACCGAAAACAACTTCAGAAAGACACTTTTGTAAAAGGTTGATGTCAATGTAATATTCCGATTCCGGTTGTGACACGGATTGAAAACAGCAGAAATGCTTTGTTTTGTTCAGAATGAGAGTCCAAACTGCTGATAAAATCATCACAATAATCCACATGACTCCGGTCCATCAGTTAACACCTTCTGAAGCAAAAAGCTGCGTTTTTGTAATAAACAAATCCATCAAGAATTTTAAAACTCCAAACTCTTGTTTCGGGCTAAAAGTCCTTTATTCATAATATTGCATTCTTCAGTGAAAAAGCTGTCTGAGGACAGAAATATCCACATGTAAGCTCTGTTTACAGGTGAAAACAGTTCTAAACAAATGTATTGGTGGATTTTGATGTGAGAGGACAACTGGAGATGGACTTTTTCCACTGGAGGAAGCATTATGGATTATTTTGTATTATACTGTATGGATTATGGCAAATGTATTTTGACCAGAAGCAATGATTTAAAGTTAAAATACCTTGATGGATTTGTTTTGTTTTTTAGAAACATTAAGTTTTTTTTTTTTTAACTGATGCACTGGAAACGTGGATTACTTAAAATGCTTTTATCAGCGGTTTGAGCTCTTATTCTGACGGCACCCATTCACTGCATTTAGTCTGTTCTGACAAAGAAACAAACATACTTGGATGGCCTGTAGGATGAGTGAATTTTTATTTTTAGGTTAACTGAAAAATAATGATAATCATGAAATTGTGAATATTTAAACATTTAAGATCAATAATACTTTTAGTTGTAATGTCTATTTTAAAGGTTTAACAATGCAGAATCAAAATCAAGTCCCCTGTTTGGTATCTTTGTTATAATTACACTGTTTTGAAGTAAATTCAAACTGCATAACAAAATTCAATTTCTGAAGAAACCTTGACTAGAAAGCAAATGATCTTACACAAAATCAGTTCTGCACTAGACAGAAAAAAATAGTATTTTCAAATGAATAGATGCACTCAGAACACCTCTTGTTGCTAGGCACCTCTTGCCATGCATAAATGTGAGTGCGAACTGCTACGGTTCATGTCTTCAACCTCCAAAATGGTGGTTTTGATGGCACGTGACTGCTCTGCAAGGGTTCTGCTTTGTCAAAGTGATCGTGTATGTAGGCTGAAAGGTTTCATACAATACAAAGTCTTCATTTTCAAGGCCCAGACTCAATAGAAAAAAGCATAATTGCTTTGCTGTTTTGTTTGGAATGTTTTGCCCTAAAATTAGCCTGGAATCAAATAAATGCTTTGGAAGATAATTTATCATTATTGAAATGTTAAAACCTGACATTCTCATGTGGTCATTCAAAATATTCTAGTCAAATATTTCTCCCTGCTTACAACAATATAGCAGTTTTACCTCCTTAGATTATGGAAATTAATCTCCAATGAAAGTGAAATTACTGGAAGTTTTTGCATTCACTGAATCGGTCTTTTGGATTCCTGCTCTTACAGTACCAGCAGTTTACCAAGAGGAATATTAACATGACTAAAAATTAGTGTACCTCGGTGCTTGCTGATCCCTACTGGATTTTGGAGCCTTGTTTATGGATCTGGTCTTGAAAACGAACAAATCAGTAGGAGTTAGATCCTGGAGACCTTACTCGTGTACTGCAGCTGTGTTAAGGATTTCTTAGAATTTTGTATTTATATAGAGGAGGATTTGTTATGTAAAGAAAATGGTATGAGGTTGTCAATATCACACAAACAGGGTAGAGGATGGAGGTGTGAGAGTATTCATTATTTAGTTCAGTTGCTAAGTCTTTCAAAATGGGTAAAACATCTTTAATTATTCATAAATATACTTAATCACAGCTTTGTTAGTTTACACAAAGGCTTGATCATTTTGTCTGTTTTTCTGCTAGTACATTTTTAACAGCTGATTTTCTGTCTTTATTTCTGTGTTGTTTTTTTCTTACATTTGAGGTACCACATGAGGGCAAACTGCAAGAAGCTGATCTCGTATTGTGCTGTGGATATTGTTTCTGTCTATTCTGATTATTTTAGAATATATTTTGTTGTTGAACTTTCCCAATTGTGTGCAATTGATCTTATTTCCATTTGTTTTTGAAAGGAATTCTTGTTCGCCACAGTCAGTCCTCATTAATGTGATGTCCAGAAAACTTTTTTTTTTTTTTAGTAAAAAGGGTAATGGCTACATAACTCCTTTTCCAAGGCACTCATTAAAGGTGTCCAGTTTTACCTTCTGTAGTTTGCAAAGGAAGTGTCACAAGCTCTAATGTTATGGCCCATACAAATGGCACATTTTACTGTACATTATAATGTCGCACAATGTTAAGTTTTAAACTGCAGAATTTAATATCTTTATATGGTCCAAAACTGTGTTTATTTCAAACGTACAACAAAAATGCACTTTTTTTGAAGATGTTAGGTTTAGGTTTGCAACATGCAAGTGGTGAAAGTCTGAGGAAGGTGAAAGAAGTCAGTGGAGAGACTTTACCGTTGCACCTACAGTAACCACATTTAAACTGGAAGAAAACATTATACAATTCACTTTCCTTCCTTTTCATTCATCAAGTACCATCACATCCTCAGTTTGCCTCTGGTGGACATTGGTCCTTTGGGAAAATTGGACTTTGTAATAACAGTTGTTGAATCCACTGTCATTTTTATGGCTCGTCAGAAAGCAGCAGATGGTACTTTCACTTGTATTTCACTCGCTCTCACACTAGTTTTTTTCTGATTCTGAGATCACTAAGTGAAATGGAAACTTTATTTCCTGTTTGTTGTCAGGGGTCTGTCATTTCACAGAGGTCACTTTCCACTGCACCGGCCTTTCCATTATACATGTAACCACAGTCAGTTTTTGATGACACTCATGTTTTGAAGCTTGAAGTCAAATAATAATAAAACTAATAAATGCCATAACAGGTTTTCATATAAGGCAGACGTTTGTATTATCTCACTAATTTCGCACCTTTGTGCCTTTAGATTTCATATTTTCATGGTTTTCAAATGCAACTATGATCATTGCAGAGATACATATTTGAAGTCAGTACAAAGAATATAAAAATATTGTCAGTGCTGGGTTTCATCCTCATTAGTCACCATGCCAACAATCCCACAGCTGATTAACCCAAAATACTGGGGCACAAAGCACCAGTAATCACCACAGCAACGTTACCAGCATAGCAATGCAGCCACACACTCCTGCACATGAACACGCACACACTCCTGCACATGAACACACACACACACACTCCTGCACATGAACACACACTCACACACACACTCCTGCACATGAACACGCACACACTCCTGCACATGAACACACACACACACACACACTCCTGCACATGAACACACACTCACACACACACTCCTGCACATAAACACACACACACACACTCCTGCACATGAACACACACACACACACACACACTCCTGCACATGAACACACACACACACACTCCTGCACATGAACACACACACACACACACACACACTCCTGCACATGAACACACACTCACACACACACTCCTGCACATAAACACACACACACACACTCCTGCACATGAACACACACACACACACTCCTGCACATGAACACACACACACACACTCCTGCACATGAACACACACACACACACTCCTGCACATGAACACACACACACTCCTGCACATGAACACACACACACACACACTCCTGCACATGAACACACACACACACACTCCTGCACATGAACACACACACACACACACACTCACACACACACGAACGAAACAAACCAGTAGGTGTCTTCATCCTATAAAAGAAAAAAACGATTTTTAAGAGTCTATCAGTAATGACAATGACCTAATCAACTTTACTGATGAATAATTTATGGTAGGTGATTTTTTTTTTTTTTAATAAGCTAAATGATCACGCATATACATAATTTTAGAAAGCAACAGTGACACTGATTAATGGGTAGCCTATATTTGACAGTGCTTTCGTGAAGATTTTGGAGCTAATCGCTCTGACGAATAATTGAGGTTTGTATGCAGTTCGCTGTTTATAATATTTTAAAATGTATTCGCACAAATATTAGGCTGGCCAAATAATACTTATATAAAATTAAAATAATAACAAACGGGATTAAAATAATAAAACTGAGAGACTAACAACATAGATTACTAAAAGTGCTGCCACATGACAAAATTTCGGATTTTCGTAATTTCAAACCAAGTAGCGATTTTCGCGCATGAGGAACTTCAGCACGCGCATTTCTGTTATTATTACTTATGCTTTGACTAAGTCTTCTTTAACTAAATCAGTTTGGGTGCGTTAAACACCTGCATGCTTGTGCTAAGAGCAGAACAATATCTTTTACATGATGCGCGTCTTTTTGGCACCGCGCGTTTCCTCCTCAACCTCTCTCACACAACTTGACCTCTTTTAACGCAGAGACAGCTCTGTTCTCTCTACTGATAAGCTTCACATATGTGTAAGTTCCTTCCTGCTTTTAGAATAGGCTGTTAGTCATAATAATTCATCCCATTATAGGAAATAGTGGAAATGTTTTATGAACTATGACATCCGGGTGATTGTGAGCTGCCCTTAAACTGCCAGATACAATGTAAAACTGTGATTGAGAAACAAAATATCACACAAGAATGTGCTTAGCTATGTAAAAACCTAATATCACGTTTAAAAACTGTTGTTGATATTTAATTTCAAGTCTGACCGCAACTGTCTCGCATTTCGTGTCCACTTGGTGGCAGTGTTGCTGTTTTGCTGTTAAGTTTGCGTTTGGTACAAATGCCTGCATATATAGGCTACTAAGCAGTCAATAGTAAACTCATCAAAACGGGATTAACTTGAAGGGGTACAATGATTATTGAACTAGTTTCTGTCCTACTACTCATTATCATTAACCTGTGTGTGCGCGTTACATTTGTGAGTAGTTTGTTGTTATGAGCTGACATAAACATTGGAGTTCAGGTATCAATTTGTTGGATGCTTTTCCTTCATATATTTCCAATCAATTAAGTAAAAATTAAACAATTCATTAAAAGTGAACACAACAACAAAAAAGTTATAAGAAAATAATATGCAGACACAAAATACGTCACGACGACGAAATATAGGCCTATTATTCATATATTGACAAAAATGTTATGTTTCTCTGCAAAACCAGCAGTAGGCCCATGTCAAAAGGCCTTTTAAGATCATGAAATATTCACAAAACTTTTGACTAGTAGTGTAAATAAATAAATATTAGGGGAAAATCATACAATCATGAGTGTTTGATGTACAAATACTAGTAAATGACAACAGCTGTGGTTAAAAATGTATTTATACATTTTAAATAATATATAACACATCAATATTTGATTCCTGTTAAACCCGGGTTTCATCATGGCAGTGAAAGAGAAACAGTAGCATAAAAGAGGATACATTTGTGCTTTCTTCTCAGTGTATCATGAAGAAAAAAAGAAGAAAAAAACACTAATGTGAGAAGCTAACATTTTTTAAGTTCTTTAAAATCTCAAGAGTTTTGATGGTGGGATCCCTTGACCCTGTCTAATCCAGATTCATTATGAAGATCTCTTAGCAGCAGGAAGCCCACCCGGACACATGTGACCTTTCTGAAAAAGTGAGTCTGAATGGAATAGCAGCATCCTTACATATATTCCAAAAATGCATTATACTTCTCTTGGCTTTTCTCAGTCTCTCTTTCTCTATCAAACTGCAGCAGAACAGATGCCGTGGGAATGCTACAGGGTCCGTAACAAACACACACACACACACACACACACACTGGTGCAGATGTTGCTTATTGTTTTCTTTACAAGAGAAAATGTTATATGGCATTTTCTGTCATACTGCACCTCTCATTCCTTTTTGGACCTATTGTGCGGGTGACAAACTCAATATACTTGACCTGACAGCAGGACACACAAGCACTGTTTTGCAGAGGTAATAGCCACTCAATGAAAATCAGGAAACATATGTTTGTGAAAGCTTAGGAAATGTTTTAAAAATAGTCCTTACTCTATACGTTCACCTTTATGATGCAACATAAAATCCACCTATTAAATGGCCTTAAAGCCACCATGAACAAAATTGACAGTTCTTATTTTTTCATGCAATGCTGCACTGCTCACATCATTGTCATTATTATTATTTTTAATTATGTACCCTCGTAATCTTTAATCAAAACACAAGGTTCCCCTCCCCCTCGCAACAACATCTATTCTCTGCTGACGTGCACTGGCGCGAGGACTGGGAAATAATTCCTCCCCTCCAGCAACCTGTCACTCTCATGAAATCGTAGCAGTTAACAAACAACAATGATCCAATCAATTCCCAACAGACAACATCAAGTCCCGCCCAACATCTTTTTTCCTTGTTCAAGAAGGAAGCCATATCACTCAATATGTACATCACAATTGAGAATAAAAATGTTTCACAATTTTTGCAGCAACAAAGCTGCAGGACAGCATTCATCATTATTTCAGCTGTGTTTCAAATCACTCACTATACACTATGCACTGTGTACTCAACAATCTAGTCTTTGGTGGTATTTTGCCACTGAGTCCCTTCATTCCTGCAATTTAAGCAAAGCTGCAACAGTTAAGTGTCCAACATTCCACACGTTTTGGGGGGATAATTAAGCGCATCATCCTGGTATTTGAAGTCCACTTTTTCATTATAAACACACTTCTCACACTATTTATACTACAAATTGGCAGAATATTGCAATAAACAAATTGGGACAGAGTTTTTTAGTGAAGTGAAGTGACATACAGCCAAGTATGGTGCCCATTCGGAATTTGTGCTCCTGAGAAGGCCATTCTTTGTGTTCTTTTTGAAGAATTTTCGTAGCCTGATGAAATCGGTATAAATACGTATTTAATACTGCAAAATACACTCGACAACATGTCTTCTAATATGTTCAGTTGTTGCGTATACCCAGCTGTAGTGGACACATTTATAAACGACTTCACTTGGAACCATTGCGTGAGCTGTCTCTTTAATACCGCGTGGTTTATATATATATGTTGCTGCTGATTGGGCTGACATTTTTGACATTTTCACCCACCAAACAAGAGAAAATGTATCTCAAACCCCTTTGCACAGCGTTTCCAGGAAACATGTTGTTCACCCTGGAAACCGGAGCAAAACGTTGTGAGCTTGAACGTGCCCATAGCTTGTTATAGCTAATCAAATCAAAAGCAAATCAAAAGAGCTTTTCTTAGCCAGTCAGTGGTATACTAAACTAGCTGGCTAAGCTGTTTGCTTTTTAACATAAGAAAAGGGAAATGTTTATTATTTAAATGATTATATGATGTAGTATTATGTATAATACAATCTCAAGATATTTTCACGTTTTATTCTGACATAAAATATACCCCACTTATGATTTTATTTTGACTCTTGTAAAAATGTGTCACAAACAAGTGGCTAATGAGACCGCAAAGACATTAAACATTCTCCTGCCCTCATCTACTCATCTACAGTCTGCTTTCACAGCTTTGTTGTGTTTATACCCCATGCTCTTGTAAACTATTCTAACTCACACTTCATAGTTTCTAGATTTTGAAAAAAGATTAAGAGCTGTTGCAAGCTAGTGGTGGAGTACGTTAAAGTCATTTGACTTAGTATAGTTTCTTTAAAGCATAACTTTAGTTTTCACTTCTGCCAAATGTATTTAGGTTTTATAAACTTGTATTCATACGTGTAGATTATCTTGATGAACAAAACGTGTAAGAATCATAAAATCATTATGAATATCCATTCCTAAAAATTTGTTGAAGAGACCTTTCAATTTCAATATGCTAAACATAGTTAAAAAAAATCTTGCAACATCATTTCCTCAGAAAAATTTAGTTCAGGTTGCTCAATATATTCAAGTTGCTCAGAAGCCAATCTATACAAACCTAAGTAACCTAAACTAGATTTTTCTGAGGCTATATGCTTGCAAGATTTTGTAAAGTTAACAAATTGAAATTTACAATGTGATAGCAGATGTTTTGCAAGCTAACTGCTCAGCATACTTGCTTAGCATATTTTTAGCATAGCCTAGCATGTTAGCTTAGTCTATACTTTTCACTTATCCTATATGTAAACACAGCAGTCTTATGACTTTTGATCTGGCATTTCAAACGGGTACTCCCTAAGGTCCTAGGCAGAGTCGATTCAATGTGTCGACCCGAAATGTTTTTTTTTGCAAATCAGCAGGGATGTGATGTAGCAACTACTGTACCAATGTGAGTTTGCTAGAAACCGAATAGCACAGCGACTCGGCGACCTCCAGAGATTAAATCACTGTCAGTGTGAACACAGCTTTATTCATTGGTGCATGTTATTCCAAAAAACAAAAAGTAGAAACTTTTTAGCTGATGTCACCAATATTATTCAACCCCCCATCTCCAGCCATCTGGCTCCATCCTGGTATATAACGGCCACTATTTACAATACAATCGATTTGTGATGGATAAAATCAGTCCCACTCAATGTTTTTCTCATTCTGTACCACATTTTACTCTGAAGTACATCAGATTACAGAAATGAAATGGGCCTGAACACCGTTTCATGAAAAATCCAGGCAATCTTTCAATCTTGTTTCAATTAAACACATACCAAAGATTATTTAGTGTATATTTTTCTTCCAAAGCAACATAAAGGACATTAATGGCAGGGCCAGTTGGCCCGGAGCACTGTGAGGCTAAGTGCCTCACTCAAGGGCGCAATATGATAAAGATCCTTTAGTAATGCTCTAAGTCACATGTCCTGGTATCTGGGCTCAAACCTGTGACATTTGAATTACTGTTCCAGAGCCTAACCCAATAAGCTACAAGCACCAGCTGACCTGCCCACTGACCCACTCACACGCCTCCATCCCGGCCCTCATTCATATCCGCAAATATAACCGTCCTCTGTGGTTTTCACTGAACAAAGGGTTAATGGAATAAAAAATGTTTGCGAGGTAACATGAGCGAGACGCTTGAAGACATCAAGTTTGATGAACTGAAAAAAGAAAATCTGCTTTATACAAGCTGCCAACTGCAGAAACAGAACACACACTCATACACACACGGGTTGCCAACTGTGATATGGAGACAAAATCGTCTCTCACACTGAGTTGTTTTTGCCTGTAGGCACATCAATACTTAAACACAACATCTTTCTATCTCAATCTTTACACAAATAGACACTTTAAAAAACCATTAGCAAAAAACATTATTTTATGGGCACGCATGGCACACCGCCACACTTCAAGGCTTCGTGCTTTATTTTGTAACGTTGGCTCAGGCGGTCACCTCTGACCTCTTGTAAGCTCTTCTGTCAAACAGAAACCACGACAACAGGTGACAGAAATAATCACCATGGAAACCAGAAACATATGCAACACTCCGCTTTGAAGGAAGCTAATTGTTTATTTTCAAAAAGCTGTGCTTTCAAGTCACATTAAAAAATGTTCATGTGTATGAGTGCCAGATGACAGCACATGGGTCCACACTGTGGGATTCATAATAATAAATGCCACTTATTATATTGCGAAAATTGTGTCACCCAAGAAGGTAGACAAGTAATTTGTTTAATTTTCTAAATCTTTGCCCAAATTTATCATGTCATACTTATATTTTCTTTCATTTCGGAACTCATCAGTACCTATAAACCTGAACTCATCTTAGTCTAGGGTGCTGTTTTCCATAGATTTGTTTTTATTAATTAGCCTAATTAATTAACTTTATACATATTGTCTATTTAATTAGATGTTTTATTATTATATTTGCTAGAAAATAGATGTTCATACTCTATTTAAAAAAAAAATCGAATGTAAAATAAATAAGTAAATATGAAATAAACAGCTCATTTTGTATGTAGTTAACCTATACTCACCTCTCATTATGAAGTTTCAGGTGATATTGTTTTACTCTATTTATGGAAAACATCAAATGTTTTGATGCTCAAGTATTTTGTTTCTTTGTGGGAGACTGATGCGTGTTAGTGTGTGTGTGTGTGTGTGTGTGTGTGTATGAACAGTGAACATTAAAAATGAATGCAAACTTATTTAAAAAATGTTCTATTCATTTACAAGTTACTGCTAATGTTGCCTTTTGTGTTTCAAATCCAAATGTTTTATCTCCTGTACTGAATAATTTGTTTCTTACAACGATACACATGATACGTTCTCTCAGCAAAGGACCCGCTGTGATGATTTATGATTTATATGAAATGATTTATACTGTCAACCTTTAACTATAAAACATTTTTTATTTCACGGTTATCATCTTTTTTTAAGGAATTGTGCTTGTTCATATACAAATTAATCATTTTCGGTGACATTTATCATTTAGACTTATCTACAAACTTCATGTTTAGTTAACTTTTCATGGTTAGCATGATCAAATCTCAATTTTTTTCATTGTCACTTCATACACTGACCCAGCTGGATAAAAAGACAAAAAGACACAAGAGGACACATTTATGCAATATCAATCATTTCCTTTCAGAAGCAAACAGTAAAATTATGTAGATCTAAACTGAGGAAAATCTAATGTTTCAAGTTTCATTTAGTTAAATCACATTACAGATTTCCCATAATTTGGTCATAAATAATTCAGCTGACAAATTTAATTATAAATTTATAATTATAAACTTGAATTGAATGGAATATAACAAGAAAAATTATTTATGTGGACTACTGCAATTTTTTTCAAGTATAATTTTACAGTTCTATTGTTTATACTTGACCTTAAATTATTTTAAACGTCTTCTTTTCTCTTTTTATTTTCTTGTAAAGCACTTTGAATTTCCAGTGTATGTTATATAAATAAACTTGTCTTGTCTTGCCTGTCCGTTTCGCCTCCTTTCCAACTTATGATGATGACTGATGGTGAAAACAGATCAAATAAATAGTTTGCACTGATAGCTGAGAGCAGCAGATGAGAGCGATGAAGAGCTGCCTCCATACTGTCGTTTTGCATACAGCTTAATGCTTTGTAGATCTTGTTACGCTATTTAAAACATTCGAAACATTATAAATGGACCATAAACTTGAGCGTTACTGATATCCATTGCTTTTGTACCATTATGCAAGGCACTTCACTCTAGGTCTCTAAAGGGCGATTGCGATGACAACCACTGACATGTGACAACCACTCTTGATCCCAATCTCTCCTTGTCATTTCCTGTTCGCTGACACTGTCAATAAACAGGAAAAAAGAAGTAGATCTCCCATGTAGAAGTATATCTTTCAATATTCCAGCACTTAATTTGGATGCATTACTGCAGATGTTTCAGGGTATTGCAAGTGGTAGCCTATTATATGAATGCAGTTGTAGACTTTTTCGGCGTTGTAAAACCGCAGTAATTTTTGTAAGGGTGTGTGGACATGAGCATAGGAATGTTAGAGTGCATAAGTGATGCTAAGAACTCTGTTATCTCAGTAAGACTCCTGTTCCTTCCTTTGTTGTTCCTTTACACAGAATGCCAGCTCTCTCACACACAACTCTTAACTCCGCTGGCTGCGAGAGCTCTAGCAGCACTGTTATGATTCTGCCTCTGATAGCCTGCTGTTGCCGTTTCCATGGTTACTCTGCATTTCCCAGATCCTAAAGAGAATGAAAAATGGAAGTTAGATAAAGTTTAATAAGCGAGAGATAGCATAGGGAGAGAGTTAGGTATAGCTCACCCCATCAGCATTTACAATAAAGCCTGTTGACCCTTTGTGCTCACAGAACACTCCCCGCCTGCCTCTGCACCTGTTCAGAAAGACCGGAGGCTAGTTTAAGGCTTCAAATAGGCAAAACGTATTGAGGAAAAGACTTAAAATATTATTGCTTCAGAGGTACTTTGGCTCTACTCAGGTTAATGCCAGTTGATAACTGTTATATGAGGTATTTGAGAACTTGCACATTTACATTCATTGGACCAACCTGAAAAAAAAGGCTTGAGCTAAAGAAACTGTCTATGATACTATTTTTGCCCATTTTACTGCTGATTTGCCATACAGTGCTGTGAAAAAAGATTAGGAATTATAATAAATATTAATTAATTAATTCAAATGTAATTGTAGAATGGCTAACATTTGAGTTGTAAAGAGTTGTCACTTGGTAAGGACCGAAGTCTCTAGTTTAGGACCAAATATTGGTTTCAATTTAGTAATAATCTTATAGTATATTTTTTCCATAAAATAAATAAAATGTATTAGTTATAGGGATAATAGGATAGTCTGAATCTAAAACTGGTAGGATAATCTTGTACCAGTGATATAAAAATACAAAGAGTAAAAAAATATATTCCATTTGTTGGAATCACAACAACATGAAGTGCATTAAACATATTCCGTCAAAGTTTCCCAAACTGGGTTTGTGAAGGAACTGCAGGGGGGTTATGAGTTTAATGAAAAGATATCATAATATCATTAAATTAAAACAAATAATTTTAAAATGAATCAAAATAAAACACTTACTGAAAAAATGAAATTTTATTTGATTACCTACCTGCATATCATGTGACCATAACCGATGTCAGAGAACCATGAACATGCAAATGTGATACTTTATTATTAAAATATTTATTTTAAAATCTCAGGGGTACTTCAAATAAAAATATATTAGGTGAAAGAGGATTGGATGACAAAAGTTGGTAAATTTTTTAATTTGTGCATTTTAATGTGTAAAGACAAATGCCATCCAAAGTAATATATGGTTAAATAACCGAATGAGTGACAAATAAAAATGTATTTATTCATCAGTATTGGATGCAATGTTAAAACACTTCTTAAACCTGAAATGATTCTTGTAAGTCCAGTGGTCAAATGCTGTGTAGCCACCCGACTAGTGACTGATCTCTGTGTGAATGCCCACAAAACTGGACTTTCTGAGTGAAGTGAGTGAAGTGACATTCAGCCAAGTATGGTGACTCATACTCGGAATTCGTGCTCTGCATTTAACCCATCCAACGTGCACACACACAGCAGTGAACACACACACACACCGTGAACACACACCCGGAGCAGTGGGCAGCCATTTTATGCTGCAGCGCCCGGGGAGCAGTTGGGGGTTCGGTGCCTTGCTCAAGGGCACCTCAGTCGTGGTATTGAGGGTGGAGAGAGCGCTGTACATTTGGGGACTCGAACCCGCAACCTTTTGGATTACAAGTCCGACTCTCTAACCATTAGGCCACGACTTCCCCTATATAAGCATAAGCAGTAGGCTATTTTAGAAAGGAAATTTAAACGGGGAATTAGAGAGAATAAATAAATTATGAATAAATTATTGCTATTTTGTAAATAATATGTAATCATGTAATCCATAATAAATGAACTGTAGTCTGATTAAGAGTATTTTCAAATGTAATTTCATGTAATTACAAGTACATAATTTTTGGAATCTGATTACATAATCCAGTTTACATGTAATCAGTTGCTACCCAGCTCTCTCTCTCTCTCTCTCTCTCTCTCTCTCTCTCTATCTATCTATCTATTGAGTCTGGAACTGATGGACATCACCAAAGATTGGGTTTCCTCTTTTGTGATGCTTTGCCAGGCCTTTACTGCAGCTAACTTCAGTTGTTGTTTGTTTGTGGGCCTTTCTGCCTTTAGTTTTGTCTTCAGCAAGTGAAATGTGTGCTCAATCGGGTTGAGATCAGGAGATTGACTTGGCCATAGCAGAATATTCCACGTTTATTCCTTCAAAAACTCCTGGGTAGCTTTTGCTGTATGTTTTGGGTCATCGTCCATTTGTACAATGAAGCGCCACCCAATCATCTTTGCTCCATTTGACTGAATCTGGGCAGAGAGTATATCCCCACACTTCAGAATTCTTCTGGCTGCTTCTGTCTTCTGTCAAATCATCATTAAACAGCAGTAACCCAGTGCCAAGGGAAGCCATGCACGCTCATGCCATCACACTGCCTCCACCATGTTTCACAGGTGATGCTGTATGCTTTGAATAATGAGTTGTTCCAAGCCTTCTCCATACTTTTTTCTTCCCATCATTCTGGTACAGGTTGGTTTTAATTTCAGCCTTCCAAAGAATGCTTTTCCAGAAGTGGTCTGGCATTTTTAGATGTTTTTGGCAAAGTGTAATCTATCCTTGTTTGCACCTTGTGGTGAACCCTCTGTATTTGTTCTTGTGAAGTCTTCTCTTGATTGTAGACGTTCTACCTTCTGGAGAGTGTTCTTCTCTAGGCTGGATGTTGTGAAAGGGTTTTTCATAGAGAGGATCCTCTGATCATCCACCACTGTTGTTCTCCATACATATTAAAGAGCTGTAATTCCTTAAAGTGCCCCTATTGTGGGTAATGAAAGGTTCATATTTTGGTTTTGGGAGTCCCCAATAACAGGTTGAGATGCATGTATGGTCAAAATACACTTTCATTGTCTTATAATATCCATTTATTTTTACCTTACTTGCTCAACGACTCCCAAACGATTCGCTCAATGTTTAATTTTTCCAAACCACTCCTTTGCGTGATGCTAATCTGTGGTGATTGATCCGATTGGTCTCATTTTCATTTCATCACGCCTGTAATGCCTGACAAAGCAGGGTTTGTGAGTGCAGTGCTGCTTTGTGTACAGCGTTACCGGGGAAACAACTATTTTTACCGCTCCAAAAGCGGCACCTAGTGGCAAAGAATGAATTTGCATTTTCATTCAGACCAATGCGAAACGGCTTGGGATTCGTTTTAAAAACGTTTCGTTTCTATGATTCAGAGTCAACTCTTTCTTTTAAGAGACAATAACTTTATACACGGTGCACTTTCAGATGTAAAACTTTGCAGGATGTTTTCATTCACTTAGAGCTGTGTTACACACTGCAAGAAAAGTAATTTTCAAAAATCCATAATAGGGGCACTTTAACCTTTCCTCCAATTTTGATGAGAATAGCCTCAAATTAAAGCTCAGAATGTGCACTTTAACCCTGTAACTGTATAACTGTAACTTGAATATGTTTTGGTCGGCAGCAAAAATAATAAAAACTGTGCCCGTGTGTGTACATAAGGACCTGACTGTATATGGGTAGTTGTATCAATTGTATCAAATTGAAGATAAACCTTTCCCATCCTATTTGTAACTCTAAAATTGAAGGTTTTTTTTTTTGTCATGTTATTTGTATAAGTTTTTTTTCTACATTTTTGCTATGTCACACTATAGGACACAGTCCAATTCACAGTCCAGTCCAACAATATATATATATATATATATATATATATATATATATATATATATATATATATATATATTGAAGACTTTTATTTCAAGTACACAAAGACATTTCATAATTTGAAAGTCTTTTACCTCACATAGGATAATTTGTTATTGCCCATCTTTCCATGCAGAATTTCTTTAACTGTGTGATACTCATGGAGCTTCCTCCGTGTATTGTCAGTTTCAAAATACCTCAGCACTTGGATTCTAAACTGTGTTACATCTAAACTTTGTCCAAACTTTGTCTAAACTTTGAGTTGTACATAACTATTCTTAAATCCTCCATTACTGCATGTTTTGGGTTATAATCTTGTTGGGAGGTTGGAAGGTTCAGTTTCAGCTTTTATTTATTTATTTTTTACATATGGCCTTATGTTAGCCTCATGCACTCTTTGGTATAATGTGGATTTCATAGTTGACATTATAATGGCAAGTTTGTCTGGCCCCGAAGCACCAAAACACCCCTAAACTATAACACTTCCATCATGCTTCACAGTTGGCATACGTTTCTTATTCTCAAATGCAGTGTTTCGTTTTCAAGAAACATGCTGTAACGTTTGAAACTGTGGCCAAACAACTCCACCTTTGACTCAATGTCCAGAGTACATGTAGGTGTTGGATTACATTGGATTTTTTGAGAGCAGAGGCTTCTTCCTTGCTGGCCAGGATTGCACAGTCTCTTTCCTGACATATTGGCCGTTTCCAGAGAGAGACTGTTTCCCCATTATGTTATTTGTACTTATTTCTTCTATTTAACTCCAATTGTCATGGTAAACTATGAGTCTGAGTTAAACTCAAGTTTAAAAATTTTCAAAAAATGAAACAAAGTAAACCATTTTCTTGACTATTTGTGAGTTGAAACAAAGCGTATTATCAAGTTGAATTAATTCATGTTTAGTTGAGTTTACTCACATTTTTAAGGCAGTAGGTGAACTTTCATTTCTAGGTTTGTTGAAAATGTGATGATGATGATGCAGGGCAAACCTTTGACACTTTCTGAAGCATTTAGAATTTTGTTCTTGGGGTGAGTTTGATGGCTGACCTGGAAACATGGCCTGTGCTGTAAAAGTTTCTCCATTTGCAGATCATTTCATACATAGCGGAATGGCGGATTTTAAATATCTTCAAAATGGCTTTAAATCCCTTTTCAGACTTTAAGCGCTACTAACCTTCCTTCTGAAGGGCTCAGTCTGCCTTTTTGATGCCGCCATGTATTTCATTGCTTATGACCAAACCAGAGCTGTTTATTAAAGTTTATGTTTGACCTTCCTCTTGCTCTAATTTGCAACTAATTTCTGAACAACTAGCACTTGATGTAGTGATAAGTGTAATTTTTCTACACAGAAAATGCCCATTTCTGCTACAAATGATTTAAGCCTTACTAATGACAAGTGTAATTTGTTAAATTAAAATGTCTTTAACTATTAACTTGTCCAGTATGTTAAAATCAGTCCATTTTCATGGGGTGTAATTTTTGCATGTTGCTGAAATGCAGGCTTTTTGTAATAATTTTTGTTTTTTAAATAAATGACATGGAAACAGTTAAGATACTGTAAAAGTTAAAAAAGGTCAAATAATTAAATAATAATATTTTTTCCTTTTCTTTTTCAAATGATCAGTAAATGGTGATATTTGCCCTTAAATTAGCTGTTTTATTTATTTTATAAGAGGTTTGCACTTTGTGCCAAATAAAACCCTGCAAAAATAAATATTATTTTTTAAATAAATAACAATAAATAAGAAAATTAAAATTATGCAAAACCATGCTCCACACTGTTCCATATAAATTATGTCAAAATTTAAATTTGTGCAAAATATTGAGACAGTAGAATTAGATTATTTACATAATAAACTGTAAAGTGTTTTTTTTATGGGTGTTGTAATATTTTTGGTAAGTCAATCATGCTCTGGTTGCGCATACAATGTACGAAACAGCTAAATACTATGCTTTGGTCATTAAAATTACTTTGATTACAATTAATTATTTAATCAATTAATTTTATTTCATTTCAACAGATTATGTCCGAATTACAACATTATTGCATGATTACTTGTTGGCCTCTGAACCTCTGAGCTGGGACAGGCCAAAATTCATAATTGAGAGGGGGAGATTAATGCTATCCAATTACAACAAGTCATATCCAGCATGTACATTCACAATGTGTGCAGATTTCATTTGTGACATGACCATATTTACCCAGCATACATTTATATTTCACATTCATGTCTGGTGCATTTGAGACAAGAATGGGCATGTGCGGTTAAAACGCTTTTGATGTTAGAGTGGGCAGCCTGGGTAAAAATGTCACAGGCAGCACTAAGTGATCACAGAGCCCATGCTGTGATTCGGCCCACATCTTCTCCAGTCTCATTTAATTAACCTGAGACAAAGGCAAGAGAGAAGGAGGCGAGGAAGAGGACTGCAGTCTCTGCCATCTGTCTAGATCAGTAGTTTGCAACCAGGGGGCCGGGGCCCATGGGGGGCCTCGGCAAACCTTTCAAGGTGGCCACAGGATGACTTAAAATGAAGCATTTGTTTCTTAAAGACAAAAAAACAACTTAGGCTAATTCAAATGCTAAAATTTCAAATACATATTTAAACATTTTATTTAAAAACTTTTTTTAGCATTTAAATTGAGTTATGATTTTAGTATAATTAAATATTTAAAAAAATAAAATTAATGTAATAAAAAAAATTATTTGATAATTATATAATTTAACATTTTTAAATCATTTTAAAATGATAATAATTCTAATAAATACTATTATTTTATTCAATAAGAAATAATTAAAGTGCTAAAAAATACAAATAAATCAGAATGTTTAATAGAAAAACACAGAACCACAATCTTTAATCTTCAATTATTAATCCTGTTCAATTATTTTTAATATATTATATACATATTTTTAATATATATAATATGGGGCAGCATCCCCATAATTACAGCATAAATACCAGATGAAATATCCAGTATGGGTGGGTGGACCTTTATTATTGTGTTGGTCCTATTGGGGAACCTTTAAGTCCTTTAAAAGGTTGAGAACAACTTGTCTAGATCACTTTCCTCCTCACTCTCTTGGTGGTACCCAAACCTTTACACTGTAGAAAACTGAATGTAATCTTAACTGTAAAATACAGTAAGAATGCTACAAATAAAACTGTTAATAAGTTAACAATAAGTTTCTGTAGCATACCGGGGAAAACTGCAAAAGATCTAATGAGACATTTCATGTAAAATTTAATTGTACACTTCTTTAGAAGTAAAAAATAATTTACAGTCAAAAACTGTAAATTGATATTCCCAGAATTCCCTGCATGACATTTCACATTTGAAAGTATTTTGTTTCAACAATCATGTTTCTTAATAGTTTTTGTAATTAGTCATGTGCATTTGGTTTTTATGCTACATCTGTTGTTCATTGAATGTTTATACTACGGGGCCGTTGAATGCTTGAATCTGATTGGCTGACGAACGTTCTGAGGTGTGCAATTATTTTCAGGGAAACGCACGGCGAACGTAGTTCCAGGCAGCTTTCTTGACCGCATTACAGTTCCATATCACTTCGCATCGTTGTCAGCGCTGCCCTGACGATTTTATCAGTTAGCCTAGTGTAGCAACTTAAAGGCTACACATGACATTTCTCACTAGCGAGGTAATAACAGCGCTGCATCTTAAAGCAGACTTACAGTTTAGAGACGGTGCTTCAGAACACTGTTGAGGGACACACAGAGGTAGCCTAATTCACCGCGGTCAGGCCAGCCTCCACTTTCAAAAACACGGTCATTCTAGCCGCCACGTTATTTTGTGGTGCGCGCATATACTAGGCGTTGTGGTAATACCGAGTAAAACTCAGATCAGAGGAAAAGCGATATCTGGCATTCATTCAGCCAGTTTCTCTGTCAATGAATGAACGAAGAAATAAATTAATGAATAAAAATAATTAGTTTAAAACGGTCTGATATAAATAAATAAATAGACCAATTAATTAAAAAAAAAACAGTCTGATGAGAAAAAAAAAGCCTTTTACAGCTTGCAATTAACCATTTTTTATCTGTAAATACACATAGTTATAAAAATAAAGACCCCTGTCTCCACAAAAAAACTCCTTGTTTCCACACACCACTCCAAATATCATATTCTACCTATTCTGCCTGTGATTTTGGATAACTCTAAAAAGGAAATTCCCTGTTTCCACAGACCAGTTTCAATTCAGATCAATAGTCCACTACCCCAGGGAGGCACTCAACCAGTTTCAAGACGATATGATGTTGCATTACATAATAAGAGCCCTCCAAAAACTCATATTCTACCTTTTCTGCCTGTGATTTTGGATAACTCTAAAAAGGAAACTCCCTGTTTCCACAGACCAGTTTCAATTCAGATCAATAGTCCACTACCCCAGGGTGGCACTCAACCAGTTTCAAGACGATCTGATGTTGCATTACATAATAAGAGCCCTCCAAAACTCATATTCTACCTGTTCTGCCTGTGATTTTGGATAACTCTGAAAAGGAACTTCCCTGTTTCCACAGACCAGTTTCAATTCAGATTAATAGTCCACTACCCCAGGGTGTCACTCAACCAGTTTCAAGACGATCTGATGTTGCATTACATAATAAGAGCCCTCCAAAACTCATATTCTACCTGTTCTGCCTGTGATTTTGGATAACTCTGAAAAGGAACTTCCCTGTTTCCACAGACCAGTTTCAATTCAGATTAATAGTCCACTACCCCAGGGTGGCACTCAACCAGTTTCAAGACGATCTGATGTTGCATTACAAAATAAAAGCCCTCCAAAAACTCATATATGACCAATCTTGTCTTTGATTTTAGATGGCTCTAAAAAGGAAATTCCCTGTTTCCACAGACCAGTTTCAATTCAGATCAATAGTCCACTACCCCAGGGGGGCACTCAACCAGTTTCAAAACGATCTGATGTTGCATTACAAAATAAAAGCCCTCCAAAAAACTCATATATGACCAATCTTGTCTTTGATTTTAGATGGCTCTAAAAAGGAAATTCCCTGTTTCCACAGACCAGTTTCAATTCAGATCAATAGTCCACTACCCCAGGGTGGCACTCAACCAGTTTCAAGAAGATTTGATGTTGCATTACAAAACAAAAGCCCTCCAAAACTCATATTCTACCTGTTCTGCCTGTGATTTTGGATAACTCTAAAAAGGAAACTCCCTGTTTCCACAGACCAGTTTCAATTCAGATTAATAGTCCACTACCCCAGGGGGGCACTCAACCAGTTTCAAGACGATCTGATGTTGCATTACATAATAAGAGCCCCCCAAAAACTCAAATATGACCAATTTTGTCTTTGATTTTAGATGGCTCTAAAAAGGAAAGTCCCTGTTTCCACAGACCACGTTTCAATTCAGATCAATAGTCCAGTACCCCAGGGAGGCACTCAACCAGTTTCAAGACGATATGATGTTGCATTACATAATAAGAGCCCTCCAAAAACTCCTATTCTACCTTTTCTGCCTGTGATTTTGGATAACTCTGAAAAGTAAACTCCCTGTTTCCACAGACCAGTTTCAATTCAGATCAATAGTCCACTACCCCAGGGTGGCACTCAACCAGTTTCAAGACGATCTGATGTTGCATTACATAATAAGAGCCCTCCAAAAATTCATATTCTACCTTTTCTGCCTGTGATTTTGGATAACTCTAAAAAGGAAACTCCCTGTTTGACAGACCAGTTTCAATTCAGATCAATAGTCCACTACCCCAGTTTCAAGACGATCTGATGTTGCATTACATAATAAGAGCCCTCCAAAAACTCAAATATGACCAATTTTGCCTTTGATTTTAGATGGCTCTAAAAAGTAAACTCCCTGTTTGACAGACCAGTTTCAATTCAGATCAATAGTCCACTACCCCAGTTTCAAGACGATCTGATGTTGCATTACATAATAAGAGCCCTCCAAAAACTCAAATATGACCAATTTTGCCTTTGATTTTAGATGGCTCTAAAAAGGAAACTCCCTGTTTCCACAGACCAGTTTCAATTCAGATCAATAGTCCACTACCCCAGGGGGGCACTCAACCAGTTTCAAGACGATCTGATGTTGCATTACATAATAAGAGCCCTCCAAAAACTCAAATATGACCAATTTTGTCTTTGATTTTAGATGGCTCTAAAAAGGAAACTCCCTGTTTCCACAGACCAGTTTCAATTCAGATCAATAGTCCACTACCCCAGGGAGGCACTCAACCAGTTTCAAGACGATATGATGTTGCATTACATAATAAGAGCCCTCCAAAAACTCCTATTCTACCTTTTCTGCCTGTGATTTTGGATAACTCTGAAAAGTAAACTCCCTGTTTCCACAGACCAGTTTCAATTCAGATCAATAGTCCACTACCCCAGGGTGGCACTCAACCAGTTTCAAGACGATCTGATGTTGCATTACATAATAAGAGCCCTCCAGAACTCATATTCTACCTGTTCTGCCTGTGATTTTGGATAACTCTAAAAAGGAAACTCCCTGTTTCCACAGACCAGTTTCAATTCAGATCAATAGGCCACTACCCCAGGGTGGCACTCAACCAGTTTCAAGAAGATCTGATGTTGCATTACATAATAAGAGCCCTCCAAAAATTCATATTCTATCTTTTCTGCCTGTGATTTTGGATAACTCTAAAAAGGAAACTCCCTGTTTCCACAGACCAGTTTCAATTCAGATCAATAGTCCACTACCCCAGGGTGGCACTCAACCAGTTTCAAGAAGATCTGATGTTGCATTACATAATAAGAGCCCTCCAAAAATTCATATTCTATCTTTTCTGCCTGTGATTGTGGATAACTCTAAAAAGGAAACTCCCTGTTTCCACAGACCAGTTTCAATTCAGATTAATAGTCCACTACCCCAGGGGGGCACTCAACCAGTTTCAAGACGATCTGATGTTGCATTACATAATAAGAGCCCTCCAAATCTCATATTCTACCTGTTCTGCCTGTGATTTTGGATAGCTCTGAAAAGGAACTTCCCTGTTTCCACAGACCAGTTTCAATTCAGATTAATAGTCCACTACCCCAGGGGGGCACTCAACCAGTTTCGAGACGATCTGATGTTGCATTACATAATAAGAGCCCTCCAAAAACTCAAATATGACCAAATTTGTCTTTGATTTTAGATGACTCTAAAAAGGAAACTCCCTGTTTCCACAGACCAGTTTCAATTCAGATCAATAGTCCACTACCCCAGGGGGGCACTCAACCAGTTTCAAAACGATCTGATGTTGCATTACAAAATAAAAGCCCTCCAAAAACACATATATGACCAATCTTGTCTTTGATTTTAGATGGCTCTAAAAAGGAAATTCCCTGTTTCCACAGACCAGTTTCAATTCAGATTAATAGTCCACTACCCCAGGGGGGCACTCAACCAGTTTCAAAACGATCTGATGTTGCATTATATAATAAGAGCCCTCCAAAACTCATATTCTACCTGTTCTGCCTGTGATTTTGGATAACTCTGAAAAGGAACTTCCCTGTTTCCACAGACCAGTTTCAATTCAGATCAATAGTCCACTACCCCAGGGGGGCACTCAACCAGTTTCAAAACGATCTGATGTTGCATTACAAAATAAAAGCCCTCCAAAAACTCATATATGACCAATCTTGTCTTTGATTTTAGATGGCTCTAAAAAGGAAATTCCCTGTTTCCACAGACCAGTTTCAATTCAGATCAATAGTCCACTACCCCAGGGGGGCACTCAACCAGTTTCAAAACGATCTGATGTTGCATTACAAAATAAAAGCCCTCCAAAAACTCATATATGACCAATCTTGTCTTTGATTTTAGATGGCTCTAAAAAGGAAATTTCCTGTTTCCACAGACCAGTTTCAATTCAGATCAACAGTCCACTACCCCAGGGTGGCACTCAACCAGTTTCAAGACGATCTGATGTTGCATTACATAATAAGAGCCCCCCAAAAACTCAAATATGACCAATTTTGTCTTTGATTTTAGATGGCTCTAAAAAGGAAACTCCCTGTTTCAACAGACCACGTTTCAATTCAGATCAATAGTCCAGTACCCCAGGGAGGCACTCAACCAGTTTCAAGACGATATGATGTTGCATTACATAATAAGAGCCCTCCAAAAACTCCTATTCTACCTTTTCTGCCTGTGATTTTGGATAACTCTGAAAAGTAAACTCCCTGTTTCCACAGACCAGTTTCAATTCAGATCAATAGTCCACTACCCCAGGGTGGCACTCAACCAGTTTCAAGACGATCTGATGTTGCATTACATAATAAGAGCCCTCCAAAACTCATATTCTACCTGTTCTGCCTGTGATTTTGGATAACTCTAAAAAGGAAACTCCCTGTTTCCACAGACCAGTTTCAATTCAGATCAATAGTCCACTACCCCAGGGTGGCACTCAACCAGTTTCAAGACGATATGATGTTGCATTACATAATAAGAGCCCTCCAAAAACTCCTATTCTACCTTTTCTGCCTGTGATTTTGGATAACTCTGAAAAGTAAACTCCCTGTTTCCACAGACCAGTTTCAATTCAGATCAATAGTCCACTACCCCAGGGGGGCACTCAACCAGTTTCAAAACGATCTGATGTTGTATTACAAAATAAAAGCCCTCCAAAAACTCATATATGACCAATCTTGTCTTTGATTTTAGATGGCTCTAAAAAGGAAATTCCCTGTTTCCACAGACCAGTTTCAATTCAGATCAATAGTCCACTACCCCAGGGAGGCACTCAACCAGTTTCAAAACGATCTGATGTTGCATTATATAATAAGAGCCCTCCAAAAATTCATATTCTATCTTTTCTGCCTGTGATTGTGGATAACTCTAAAAAGGAAACTCCCTGTTTCCACAGACCAGTTTCAATTCAGATTAATAGTCCACTACCCCAGGGGGGCACTCAACCAGTTTCAAGACGATCTGATGTTGCATTACATAATAAGAGCCCTCCAAATCTCATATTCTACCTGTTCTGCCTGTGATTTTGGATAGCTCTGAAAAGGAACTTCCCTGTTTCCACAGACCAGTTTCAATTCAGATCAATAGTCCACTACCCCAGGGTGGCACTCAACCAGTTTCGAGACGATCTGATGTTGCATTACATAATAAGAGCCCTCCAAAAACTCAAATATGACCAATTTTGTCTTTGATTTTAGATGACTCTAAAAAGGAAACTCCCTGTTTCCACAGACCAGTTTCAATTCAGATCAATAGTCCACTACCCCAGGGGGGCACTCAACCAGTTTCAAAACGATCTGATGTTGCATTACAAAATAAAAGCCCTCCAAAAACTCATATATGACCAATCTTGTCTTTGATTTTAGATGGCTCTAAAAAGGAAATTCCCTGTTTCCACAGACCAGTTTCAATTCAGATTAATAGTCCACTACCCCAGGGGGGCACTCAACCAGTTTCAAAACGATCTGATGTTGCATTACAAAATAAAAGCCCTCCAAAAACTCATATATGACCAATCTTGTCTTTGATTTTAGATGGCTCTAAAAAGGAAATTCCCTGTTTCCACAGACCAGTTTCAATTCAGATTAATAGTCCACTACCCCAGGGGGGCACTCAACCAGTTTCAAAACGATCTGATGTTGCATTACAAAATAAAAGCCCTCCAAAAACTCATATATGACCAATCTTGTCTTTGATTTTAGATGGCTCTATAAAGGAAATTCCCTGTTTCCACAAACCAATTTCAATTCAGATTAATAGTCCACTACCCCAGGGTGGCACGCAACCAGTTTCAAGACGATCTGATCTTCCATTACATAATAAGATACATGTAGCACATAGCAACTGCCATTAAAGTAAGAGTTTGGTACTATTCTGATTAATTAATTTTTCAATTTCCTTACTTTTTTTTTTCAGTTGAAAATTACCAATGCACACCATAGGGTTAAATGTTTCAAACAGCCGTTCAGATTTTATATTGGCAATGGTGTTCAGAACAGCGCCAAAATACTTAAATACTTAGACCTAATAGCCTATTTATTTTAATTTTTAAAAATATTTTAATCTGTACTTTACATTAATTAACATTAGTTAACATTGGTTCATTCAGTAATTAGCATAAACTGCCAATGAATAATTGTTCTAAGCATTCACTAAATTTAATTAATTTGAACATTTAACACATTAAAAGCAAAAGTTTACTTTTAATTACCTTTAGTCATTTAGCAGATGCTTTTATCCAAAAGCGACTTACAAATAAGAAAAAGTAACTAAAACTAAAAGTTTACACTCTGTAAATACTCTATACACACCCATTGTAGAAAATACAGAAATTAAATAAAATTGACAAATGCATACAACAACATTTCAATAGTAAACATATAAAGGAAAAAAAATAAAATAAAAAATAAAAATAAAAAGCAATATTTCCTTTGCCGGTGTCCTAGCCCGGTGGAGTCGCATGGTAGAGTCGATGGTCTTTACACTCTTTGGTCTTCACACTAAAAAAGAAGGCTTCACACGAGGGCTGCCGCGGTATAATAACCTTTATTTTATACCTATGTAACAAATCACTACTAGAATTCAGCTGAACCCACTTTCCTATTAATCACTAAAAATGGCCAAGCAAGTGCACACACTGACAAGGTACGCGATACAGTATGAGACCAAACGCGATTTCAGCAACTCTTAAGTTGAAAAAGTTTAACTTTATTATTTAATGAACCTGAGTTAACATGAACTAACAGTTTTATATTTTTAAGTTTCAAGTTTAATTTATTAATATAGCACCATTTACAACAGCAGCATCTGTCCAATGTGCTTTACAGCATCAAAAAAACAATAAGTAGTAAATATAACAAAGTAAATAAAAAACACTATAAATTCACTGCTAAAACCCCAATTATATTAATATTATATATATATATATATATATAAAAGTTAAATAATTATTTAATATATATTAATTAAAGTTATATATATACAGTGTATATATATATATATATATATATATATATTACAAAATATAAGAAATAGAGTCGATAATTGCCATCAAGTCGAAAACAGACATGAAACATAAAGCGACGTTGAAAGCAATGCACAAGTAATGCGTAATGAGTAGAGATTTAAAAACCTGTAAATTAGGAGCAGTTCTAAGCTAGGACAGGGGTGATATGGGTGAATTTACGTAGGCCCATTAAGAGTATTGCTGAAGTATTTTGGACCAACTAGAGACTCAATTACACAATACAGTGAATTACAGAAATCTAAAAGTGATGATATAAAACATGAATTACTCTTTCAAAGTCTCGAAGAGAGAAGTAAGGCTTGATTTTAGACAGAAGATGGAGATGAAGGAGACAATGAATATCAAATTTCAGCTTACTGTCAAGCAAAACACCAAAGTTTTTAACAAGGGTTTTGGCTTGGGATGTAACAGATTGATTACTGAGATATTTTAATGCAATGCCACTAGGGAGACCACAGAAGGATAATTTCTGTTTTCTTTTCATGAAGGTTGAGAAATTTTTATGACATCCAGATTTTGATATCCTTCATACAAGCCAACAAAGTATCAAAGTTATTGTTATCAGAGCGTTTAAGTGGCAAATAAATCTGGCTAGCATCAGTGTAACAGTGAAATGAGACACAGTGCTTCCAAAAGATGGAGCCCAGAGCAAGCATATACAGAGAGAAAAGTGTTGGAGCACGTATTGATCCCTGTGGGACCCCTCAAGGGACTCAGGGAGGTTAGCAGCTGATGACATGTGTGTAGTCGAACTGAGATCCTCCAGTCTTTTAAATAGGAACTAAACCAACCTTAAACAGTTCCTGTCAAGCCCACATAGGAATTGAGTCGGGCAATGACAATATTATGATCGATCATATCAAATGCAGCAGTAAGATCTAAAAGCACTAATACAATTCTATCACCCTCGTCAGTTACCATATAGATATCATTTAACACCTTTAATAAAGCTGATAGTACTATGAAATGTTCTGAATTTAAACAAAGAATAATAATTTCTGTAACAAATGTATCTGTTGCTCATTGTTAATGTTAATGCAATAACTCAAGTTAACTAATAAGACCATATTGTAAAGTATTACCTATTGTTCTTTATAATTCTTTTGCACTTTAATATTTTTTACTTTATACATTTGTGTATTGCTTTATTGTATTTAAATGTTCAGGGTTTTTTTGCTATCAGAAAATAGTTATGTAACAGTTTTTTGCTACTAAATATAACTATTGTGATAATACCCTATAATGTGGTAAAAGATTTAGCAATTATCGTAACATAAAAATTTGAAAAGTCACATGCCTAGTTTAGACAGACCACTTTCACTTTAGATGGACAGCCTACATCATCAGAGTGTCACACCCAGAATGTCAGGATTGTCTATTGTATAATTTCTAAATAAAAGCAATACAGAAACTCACATATATGCAGCTTAAGGTATCTATTCAAATTGGCTTAGAAAACTTTTTGTTTCCAGTGACCACTTTTACTTCATATTGATAGTACATGTATGTGATTTGAGTGCCACACACACAATGGCAGGACTGTTTGCGGCAAAATTTCTAAATAAAAACTAATAAGAAAATTTGAATATCAATTCAGATCGGTATAAACAGGAAACTCAGCTTTTCACATAACAATTTCACTTCAGATTGACAGTACAGCACCTCAGACTGTTGCTGATGTCAGGACTATCTGATGTACAATTTTAAAATAAAAGCCCTCTAAAACTCACATATATGCTGTTTTGACTATTCGTTCAGATTGGTTTAAAAAGTGGACTTGTTTTTACAGACCACTTTCATTTCAGGTGGACAGTACAACTCTTAAGAGTGTTACTCACACAATTTCAGGACTATCTGATGTTGAATTACAAAATAAAAAGCTCATATATTACCTGTTTATCTTATATATTTAGATAGCTTTAAAAGGAAACTCCGTTTCCACAGGCCAGTGTCACTTATGATTGACAGTACATCGCCACAGATTTTAACATACACAATTTCGGTAGAGTGTGATGTTTTTACATTGAAAAAATGTTTAATGAAATTATTGTTTACAGATTATTTTCAGATTGATTTACAGATTATATGTTAAATAAAGAAATAAATAAACATAACAAAGGCACATTATTTTTTAAACTTTTCTTCAAAAAGGGATTTAACAGCACAAGCTGCAGTTCCACTCGGCTGCCCTGGCCTGTTCCAGGTCTTCTTCTGCCATGTCTAGGCATTCTTCATGGAACCACATATCACAGCTCTCACACTGGATCTGGAAAATGAAAAGGTGAAAATTTCAGAGTGGTGATAAATACTGCGCATCACAGTTTATTAGTTACTTATGGCTTTGATCTTCAAATCAGCTTTCAACACTACTACTGATGTTACTAAGTCAAAAACCTTACCCATTTTGTCAGAGGAGGCCCAGGTCCAATTGGCTTTGCCATGGAGCACATGGCACAGTTAGTGGCTTCATTGAACACTAAAATATAAGCATACATATCAATAAATTAATAACACCAAGAGAGGCTGTATATTGTTAAATGCTATGTTGGGGAAACTCCCACTTCGACTTTCACTTAACAAGCTTACAATATTTTCAGAATACAGCCAAAATGACATTGATTCCTGTTTTTGTTTTTTTGTTATTATAACAAACAATTAACAGCAAACATCTATATATTTAAGTAGTGACTAAAAGCAGCATTTAAATTAGACCTTAAGACAATGCATGTGGTACAATGTGGGTAACACTTTTAAGACTTCAATCAGTCCATAAGCATCCCCTTCTTCATTGAGACAATGTATTTCTGTGTGGTTGTTACTTTTATGTTTTTGCAGATCTCATACTTACAGGTTACATCAGTAATACTGCGCCACTGTTGCATGGCAATCATTGAGAAAAACACTGCTGAAGAATGCCACTGCTCGGACGAATTATTACTTTATCAGTAAGTTATTTCAGTCACATTGTAGTTTGTGAAACAATTCTCACTATTAATAGATGTAAGACATTATAGTCTGCCTCAACCCAGCTTCCACTCCAAATTTTATATTAAACTATTGTCCTTTCCCTACAAAGAGCTTAATTATCCTAGAGATAGTTATTCCCGATCCGAATAATATTTAAATAGTATCTCCGGAGTGATCTTCACTTATAGCGTGGGAGCAACAGTAGGCCATCAAGAACCATCTGCTGACCAAAAATGGTACATGAAACAACTGATAGGGATTCTGTTTAATCTTATCATCCAAACTTGAAAGTCTACCAAAGATGAGGGAACGTAAGGCTATAACTTGCATTGTTATCTGCAATTTACATTTAAAACTAAACTTCATTTACATGTTGAGCAGGAAGATGAACGTAATACAGTTTAAAATGTTTTAGTATAGGATGTTCGGGGTTCATTTCGACTACGCTGAATCCGAAGTGTTATTTATACTTTGTCACTGCTACGCTGTAATAAACTTTTTTTTTTCATCAAGACCTTCGACATCTTCATCACTTTTTCTAACACAGACTATTAACTATGACTTTTGATTCAATAAACTTATAATTTGCAGCTTCTTGATAGTTAGTAAGGTAGTTGTTAATTTTAGGTATGGTGTAGGATTAATGGATCATATGCATAATGCATAATAAGCATTACTGTGTGCTCTATAAGTAATAATAAACAGCTATATGCTAGTAATATGTATGCTAATAAACAACTAGTTAGTAGGGAGAATTTATCCCAAAACTAAACTGTTACCAATATTAAATTTGGTATATATTTTTTGGTTCGTATTACTACACACTACACACAAACACTTTCCTTACAAACCTGATGCTTTAAGTATCTGCAGAGCCATTGTTTTCCGCTCATTTGCCATTTCTTTTTTCGCTGTACCAAAACTTATTTCTGGAACAGCTGGAAAGGTCTTCATCACTGCTCTTGCCATCTAAACAAACAGACATTTATCATCATACTACCATCTATATCTGTACAAGACTCATGCATAGGGCAGCAGTACCAATGCATTAACCACAACTACATTAACAAAATAATAATTATTTACTCATTTAGGGCTGTACAAGTCAGTTAAAAAGAGTTAGAAGACATGGATTTAAATGACATGATACAAGTATGAGCAAGGTATTAAATGTTTTTCACATACCATGACGACAATTACCCCACAGCTACAGCTATCTTGCTGTATTGGATGGGTCAGGACTCCACCTGTCCATTCAATGTCCACCCAGTCCCCTTTTTCATCGCTTGGCTTTCTTATTTTTAGGTATTCACTGTATGTGATTCATTGTGGGAGTAACTTACATTAGAAACAATGCAGATAAAGTTTGCAACGTATAATCTAAATAATAACTAGATCAAAAATAAATTTCTAGTAATATTTCATGTTTAAAAAATTAAAAAACACCACAGTTACATTGTTTAACTCTTAACGTCCTATTCATCAAATAATGTACATAAAGTAGTAATTAACACAGAATGTAAAGTAATCAAGTACTTCACTAGTATATAGATTATGCTCAATATTACATATTGTAATCTCTATTATACATTACATGAATACCTGAATCTTTTGGCTGCAAGATTGGAATCAGTTTCCTCTGTCGAACTTTTTGCAGGATCCACCACATACACTTTGTGGTTCAACGCATTTATGTACTGAAAATGATAAGTAAACAATGTAATACAGCTAACACTGATTACATTTAAAACTAAAAAGGTACCTCACATTGTAATGAAATTATTAAAATGTAGCATACTCACCAGAAACTTCCAGTGGACATTGCAAACATTTACAAATGAAACCACAGCTTGGTAATTTTTAAAGTCCACCTGAATGAATGAATGAATAAACAAATTTAGAATACACACACACGCACACAGTGGTTCAAACTTTGTACCTTGAAGGTGGTGCCATGTACCAGGATGAAAATGCACCAATACACACAGCAAGACTGGAGACAAAGTGGTTTGATGACTATCAAAGTGAAGTTGAACTTCTTCCATTGCCTGCACAGTCACCAGATTTTTATATTATTGATCCACTTTGGTGTGTTTTGGAGGAATTCAGGAGAGTCAGGAAACGTTTTCCTACACCAGCGTAACATATTGACCTTCTTCTGCGAGAAGAATGGCTGAAAATCCCTCTGGATAATGTGCAGGACTTGTATTTGTCATTCCCAAAATGAAATTATACTGTATTGTCCACAAAAGGAGGCCCAACAACATACTAATTGTGGTGTAAACCTAGGTGTGTCAGTATCATTCTCCAACCCCTGTATATATATATATATATATATATATATATATATATATATATATGTATGTATGTATATACATCCTGAAAGTAAAAAATCCAGTATCTCCAAATAATAGAATATTTATATTTTATTTTCATTAAATGACTATCCCTACAGTATACATTCCGGTATCACTTGTTCTTTGAAACCACAATAATGGGGAAGATTATTGACTTGGCAAAGGTCCAGAAGAAAATAACTGGCACCCTCCACAAAAAGGGTAAGTCACAGAAGGTCATTACTGATAGGTGTGGCTGTTTACAGAGTGCTGTATCAAAGCATATTAAATGCAAAGTTGACTGGAAGGAAGAATTTGGGTAGTAAAAGGTGCACAAGCAACGGGGATGACCGCAAGCTTGAGAATACTGTCAAGCAACGCTGATTCAAACACTTTGGGAGAGCTTCACAAGGAGTGGACTGAAGCTGGAGTCAGTGCATCAAGAGTCACCACGCTCAGACGTCTTCAGGAAAAGGGCTACCAAGCCACTTATGAACCAGAGACAACGTCAGAAGCGTCTTACCTGGGCTAACGAGAAAAATAACTGGACTGTTGCTCAGTGGTCCAAAGTCCTCTTTTCAGATATAGGTCAATTTATCATTTCATTTGGAAATCAAGGTCTGGAGTCTGGAGGAAGAGTGGAGAGGCACAGAATCAAAGCTGCTTGAAGTCCAGTGTGAAGTTTCTGAAGTCAGTGATGATTTGGGGTGCCGTGACATATGCTGGTGTTGGTCCATTGTGTTTTATCAAGTCCAAAGTCAATGCAGCCATCTACCAGGAGATTTTAGAGCACTTTATGCTTCCATCTGCTGACAAGCTTTATGGAGATGCTGGTTTCCTTTTCCAGCAGGACTTTAGCACCTGCCCATAGTGCCAAAACCACTTACAAGTGCTTTGCTGACCATGATATTACTGTGCTTGATTGGCCAGCCAACATGCCTGCCCTGAAACCCATATGGAATCTACGGGATATTTTCAAGAGAAAGATGAGAAACTGTCAATCTGTGCTGGTTCAATAGTGCCTCAGCAGTGCCAGACTGATTACTTCCATGCCACACGACTGATTACTTCCATGCCACACCTCACTGATGCTGAAGGAGCCCCGCCCAAGTATTGAGTGCATAAACAAACATACTTTAAAGAACTTGAACTTCTGTTTTGCAAATCTTTTTTTTTTTCATTGATCTTAGGAAATATTCTAATATTAGAGATACTGGATTTGCTTACTTTCATGAGCTATAAGCTGTAATCATCACAATTAAAACTTTTGAAATGTTTTACTTTACATGTAATGAAATAAGAATATATATTTAAAGTTTCACTTTGTGAAATAAGTTACAAATTAAATATGTAAAAAATATTTATAAATATTAAATATAATAAATATATTTAAATATATAAATATTCATAACGATATTCAAATATTTTGAGATGCACCTGTATACATACACTCACACACACATTTTTCTGGTAACACTTTAGAATAAGGTTCCATTTATTAACATTAGTTAACAACATTAGGAAAGGGAAAGGGAAAGGGAAGTGGTGTGTGGCCAAGTATGGTGACCCATACTCAGAATTTGTGCTCTGCATTTAACCCATCCAAGTGTACACAGAGTAGTGAACATACACCCGGAGCAGTGGGCAGCCATTGCTGCGGCGTCCGGGGAGCAGTTGGGGGTTCGGTGCCTTGCTCAAGGGAGTAAACATATTAGTAAACATGAACTAAGAAGGAACAATACTTCGACAGCATTTATTAATCTTAGTTAATGTTAATTTCAGCATTTACTGATGCATTTTTAAATTCAAAAGTTGTGTTTGTTAACATTAGTTAATGTAGTGTGAACTAACATGAGTAAACAATGAACAACTGTATTTTCATTAACTAACATTAACAAAGTTTAATAAATAGTGTAATAAATGCATTGTTCATTGTTTGTTCACGTTAGTTAATACATTAACTAATGTTAATAAATGGAACCTTATTCTAAAGTGTTACCATTTTTCTTATTTATCCTAAATATCATATTTCTTTCATTTAGTACTGCCCTCAGTAACTACTGAATATAGTTATGTTGCCCAAAAAAAAAAAGAGGTAAATTTACCCTGATCCCCCCCTCCACCCGCCTCTTAATGCATTGTTTTCCTTCTGGAGCATCAATGAAAATATGAACCTTATGTTATAGTTACATATGAGTCCCTTAGTTTTCCTTAGTGTGAAAAGATGGATCTTAAAATCATAGTGTCAATGTTTACAGATACTGACCACTGCAGACTGGGAACACCCCACAAGAGCTACTTCACCTGCGAGTGGTCATAATGTTATGCCTGATTGGTATATACTTGAACTGTAAACCATAACATTTTTATATTATTGAAATAATATACAAAGCTGGCAAGTCCTGAATAAACTGGAAACATGACAAGTAGCACTACCTGTTGCAATCAATTCTTATGTTCATCTCATATATAATACTTACAATATCACCCCCACACACACAACACACAAAATCTTCACACTACTCTCCAGCCACTTTGCTTACCTTGGACAACTTCTGACGTGCAATCTGTGCTCTTTCGCCAAACAGAATCACTCCTGCTGTGTAGTGATTCATAACGTAAATGGTCTTTTCCATCTCAAACTCGTTTGCAGCTAGATGGAAAAGTCCTTCAATAACCTGCATGTAGTACAATTGTATTTTTTGTAATTTATTGTACAATATTAGAAATTGACTAGATGTGTACCATATTGTCACTCAGTTAATAAGTCTATGAAATTCAAAAGTACATTTGTCTTGTAACATAAATATGTTTGCTGCAGTTTATGCTTGTTTTTAAGCTTTTGAATCTTTTAATTCAAGAATCATCAAGTAAGAAACAATATGCTATGCCAGTGATAAATGTTATTCCATCAACTCCTACAATTATCATGACGTGATGTAACACTTTTTATTATATATTTTGCACTGGAACTACAGTTTTAAGACAATGAAATGTAAAAGTATACCTCGCCTGTTAGCCACTGGTGTGGGCGAAGCGTACGGAGCTCACTGTGATGGATAATAACAGTCTGTCCTTTGGTTTGGGTTGGGAGCACTGAAACCACAACCTCTGTGTCTTTTTTTGTCCACAAGGAGGACAGCTGAAATTCATAGACATAAGTGAACATGACATATGTGGTTATACTGTACATTCCTAACTGATTGTGTTGAAATAGAGATACATATTACTCAAAATCACCTTGTGATTCCTTGTAATCATTGTGCATGCAACAATTTATTAATATTTTTATTATTTGTACATTAATGTAGTTGCAGACATCCATGTACTGAACAATTTTATAAAATGGCTTACTTGATGCTCTGGGTTTTTTGACTTCTTTGGGGGTTTCTGAGCTGTTTTTTTTGAGATGCCACCATGAGCTCCAGCCTTCTCTTCAAAAGCGCTGTCATTGTCACCAAACAGGGATGACTTTGCCCGTTGTGCAGAGATATCGCTCTGTTTTTCAACAGAACCCTCCAATGTAGATTCAACCTATAATCAACAGAATGTAAACAAAAAATAATAATGTAACTGACCTCATTTGACAGTGGTTCCTTTTGTCTTGTAGTCTGTTATATTTTGTTTGTTTGTTTTAGGGCTGGGCAGACTATTAAGTTTGTATTATATATTGATATGTTTTACCAACAATAACAAATGAGGCAACACAGATTATACTGATATACAGTAGTTTGATAGGGGCGCATCTGAACAATAGCGGAGGATACCGAGTGAGCTGCTGCAAGGAAAGTGCATTAGCCAATTTTCCTTCAAAATGAGGCAGCCTTTATTTTAAGAACTTTAAAAGAAGTTGGAAGATACAGTTTTTAAAACGTTAAGTTTAAAGCTGCTTGCTACATCAGATGCTCTGACAGATAGGCTACTTGCACTGCTTAATCTGTTTGTGATGTGCTGTTTTCCTCAATGCATTGCTTAAATTTCACAGGCATATTCTCCATCTGTACATGTTAGAAGGTAATGTAAATATTTCCATTTTGCTATCAGGAGTGGATGAGCATTCTGTATACTGTCAACTTTACGATGTCAGTGAACGAGTGCCAGAATTTCTTAATGTGTTACTAATATGTATTAATTACTAATCTAAGAAAGCATCATAACACTAACAGTATACCTTTTTTTTTGATCCCTTGAAGTGGAATGGCTTGCGGACTGGTGTTACGTATCTCCCTTTTTTCTTCTGCTGTCGTTCCTTCCATTTCTCTACCTCCACTCTGAATGTCTGTGAAGTGAGAGGTATTGATGGAAACAGTCATTAATAACTGAAATACCATTGCAGAGCTGTTACAGATATCAATATGTGCTGACAATTTTATGTAATTTTCTTTTGGGCAATCATATAATTTCTCTTGTGTAGATGCAAGATTTTATTGGTATTTTATATTTGTTATCTGAGATGTCATCAACACTTCCAATTCACTGCATCATGTAAGTATGCAACTCAAAGTATGCATTTTAAATTTATTTTTGCTCATACAACTAAACACAGTAATATCACAGTCTTAATAACATATTTTACGCAATTTGCCAACCTTTCTTCTAAACACTCTTTCTGAGTCTTCGTAGTCCTTCAGCAGAGCAGTATGACAAATCTGGTAGCGGACCACAAAATCATCAAGCCTAGTGAGTCGGCCAGATCCGAAACGAATATGCTTCAAATCCCACTGGCTTTTCTCCATGATGCCCTGGGTTTTGTTGTCCTCTGTTATGTTCTAAGAAAGGATTGAAAATTTTTTATTTAGAAGTTAAAAACAATACAAAGTTAGCAACATTATTGTAAAAGCTCTACATATAGTGAATGTATTTATTGATTTATTTTTTACTTGTCTTTCAATGTTTCGAAGGGCATCATATCTCTTTGTACAATGCTCGTATTGATGTCCTTTGCCATGTCGTCCAAGGTCACCTTTGCAGGAAAATAAGGTTTTAATTATTATAAAAATCTAAACTTTTTATGTAATATTTTATAAACACTATATTTCGAAAATATGACTAACCTAGCATTATCGATGTCCACAACCCAGCAAAAGGAAGAAGATACTTTTTAAGGTGATCCACAAGTCCTATGCAGCAGTAAACGTTGGGTTCACCTTCCTTGTCAACTGGGGCCTGGGAAATAATCTTCTTGTATCGTTTCTGAAATTTGTTGATTCCTTCCATTCCCTACAGTACAGATTGTGTTTAATTGATGTGAGACTATACAGAGAAAAGACAATGTATATCAAAATCTGATAATGAATAGTTTTCACATGCAGCAACATTTTTCTCCATAAATTAAATTTTAAATTTCCTTGTTCATTTTGACAAAGGCTTATTATTATGTTGTTCTATTTGTGTTATTGGCATGTAATGCTAGTGTAATGAGTAGTATAATTGAGTAGAAATTTAAAAAATGTAACTAATATTTATTTCAATATTACAGTGCTTTTTGCTTCAGTAATATATCTTGATAGTAACATTAATTAAAATTTTAAATAATATTTTAGCACAGTTTAATAATTTTTTCAATATATGGAAACAAAAGTTATAATAATACAGTTATGATTAAATCAAATTTGACATTTACCTTTAAGTCCTCCGTGTTGCTTTTGAACTCAGCAGTTACATCCAAATCTATTTTTGTTTTCTGCAGCCACAGCTGCAGGTTCTTGAAGTGTTTCTCAACATTTTGCCCACTGCAAGGGCTTGAGAAAACAACTGCAGCGCTTTGCACCATATCATCAAGTTCTTGCAAAGTGCTTGCAGTTGTGAGGGCACCAAAGGAATGCATGGCAAGATGGTAGTGGTTTGGCGCACTGGGGATTAGAAATAGAATATAACATTTTAACAGTTACAAATTATTCATTTTAAGTAGAAATAAAACATTATGTTGGGACAGTTTGTTAAAGACTGTTGAGTTAATGTGTCTTTCTCTCTTGCACAATAAAAGTTATCACATTAGACCTTTGTAATAGTGATGGGGTGGTGATGGCGCAGTGATGGCGCAGTGGATAAGACACATGCCTTTGGTGTGAGAGACCCGGGTTCGAATCCACTGTGAGACACCAATGTGTCCCTGAGCAAGACACTTAACCCCTAATTGCTCCAGAGGCGTGCGACCTCTGACATATATAGCAATTGTAAGTCGCTTTGGATAAAAGCGTCAGCTAAATGAATAAATGTAAATGTAATAGTATAATTCTATAAAAGTCATTTCACTCACCGTATTGTGTTACTTAATGTATGCAACTAAAATGTAGAAGGAGAAAATAGTTTATGCTTACTGTTTCCTGCACATCTCCTTGGCATTCTTCATAACATGACTGAGGCATCTATGAAGAATGGGCACCTCAAAATCTTCCTTGGTACCTTTTCCACAGGCAATGTTATAGTAATGGTTAATGGTATCGTGCAGATTTTTCTTTGCAAATGAGAAACAAATTGCCTGCATTAGTACCATAGAGCCATCACATAGAAGCATGATTGGTGACCGCATCCCTTTCCGTCCAAATCGCCTTGCAACATCGGTCTGAAAAGCCTCAAGGAAATATGCCACAGAGGCTGTGGTGTGGTCACAGGTTAAATAGGTTGCAACTGGTAAGGGAGATGAGTTTTTTTGAGGATTCCTGACGACCAGCTCATAGACATAGAAAGGAGGAGAGCCCTTCTCTTTTTTTATGATGCTGCCTGTAGCATCCAGATAAACAATGTCCTCCTGACATCTCTCTTGATAAATTTCTATGCTCCTTGATGACCAAAGCAAAACACCTTTTGGGTGAAGCATGACTTTTTGGAGGACCTCATCTGGGGTGTTCTTTTTTTTTTCAATCATAATTTGTAGGCTGAGGATCTCATTGTTGTGCTGACGACTTTTCTGTCGCACTTCCCATGAGATGTTTTTTAGTACATTGGGAGTAGGAGCCTTATCTCTACAGCCAGATTCCATTATGTAGTCTTTTATCTCTGTTAATTTCTCGAGATACATGGCTCGTGGCAATTGCTTTTGTAGATCTTGGCCTATTATGTGTCTGTCATCTGCTCTCACTGGTCGTCTCATCAGTTCAGTGCGATTGTGAATGCACTGTTCTCCTTGAAACTCCACTGTTCCTTTTAAGTCATCCCCACTATCCACAGTCACAATAACAGTGACTGGGCAATCCTTAAATCTGCAATAGCCAAGACACCAGAACTCGGGGCTTGATTGTTTGGATTCCAAGACCTTCAGTCTGTGTCTTTTAAATGCAAATGAGCAGTATGGGTGTATTGACCTTAGTCCTTTGGCAATGATGTTAGTCCACTGTAGTCCTTTGAATCCTCTTTTTTTTCTCTTGTTTTTAATTCTATTCCAATCTTTCTGATCAAGAAAAAAGAATGATGGGTTTTGTGGGAGTTTGATTCTGACAAACCCTTCCTCATCAGAGGTGTTGCTCATGACTCCCTAATGAAAATGCAAAGTTAATGCTGTGCCTACAATACAGTTTACTAAATGTAAACTGTAAATACAGTGCTGATTAAGTGTTATGGATTTCGTGTTGATACATAAAACTGTTTTTGTATAGCAACGCAACAAATGTGAGACATGACACCAGACTACGTCCGAGGATGAATCTTTGCAAAGCTCTGACATATCGACCCCAAATTTCTATTATAATTGCTGCTTGCAGCCATATTGATTAATGTAATTACAAAAATGTATTACAGGTGTTAATACTGTGATCAGAACCCCTTGATTATGTACACTTTGATGTAATCAGAAATGTTAAAAGCAAAATATTATTTTTTTTGCACGTCACTAATGTCCGAACAACACAAGATGAATTATTATCATAATTAATTTGTCAATTCTGAGAATCTAATACTATTTAAAAATTAAGGAGAATAGACAATACAACATTCCAACTAACATATAAAAAATATCTCTGGATTAATGATTTTATCACAATAATTGTTATAAATGTATCGTTCTATATTTATTCAGTGCATCCCTAAAGTGAAGTGAAGTGAAGTGAAGTGACATTCAGCCAAGTATGGTGACCCATACTCGGAATTCGTGCTCTGCATTTAACCCATCCAACGTGCACACACACAGCAGTGAACACACACACACACCGTGAACATACACCCGGAGCAGTGGGCAGCCATTTATGCTGCAGCGCCCGGGGAGCAGTTTGGGGTTCGGTGCCTTGCTCAAGGGCACCTCAGTCGTGGTATTGAGGGTGGAGAGAGCGCTGGACATTCACTCCCCCCACCTACAATTCCTGCCGGCCGGAGACTCGAACCCACAACCTTCGGATTACAAGTCCGACTCTCTAACCATTAGGCCACGACTTCCCTCAAGGGGTTTATTGTCTTGCTCAAGAATACTTTGATGATACAGTCATGAAACTTTTATATCTAGAATACTTTAGACCCGTCGTTAAAAACAAAAACAGTAATGAGCAATGGCTAACTTGTTCAGGAGATTTGTGTCCAAGATCCTCTTCAACACTTTTACTGTCCCAGGACTGCAGAGAGGATGGGGGCAGTTCCGGCTGATGCTTTAAAAATAGACAGACAACCAACAATTAGCATTATAGGTTAGGAGCCGGAAAATGGTATGGATTTTAATAAACGCAGTAAAGACTAACTTGTTCAGGTGATTTGTGTCCAAGAACCTCTTCAACACTTTTACTGTCCCAGGACTGCAGAGAGGATGGGTACAATTCTGGCTGGTGCTTTAAAAAAGACAGACAGCCAACAATTTATGCATTACAGGTTAGGAGCAAAACAAATTGCATGGATTTGAATTCACACAGTAAAGACTGACTTGTTCAGGATATTTGTGTCCATGATCCTCTTCGATACTTTTACTGTCCCAGGACTGCAGAGAGGATGGGGACAGTTCTGGCTGGCACTTTAGAAATAGACAGACAACCAACATTAAGCATTGTAGGTTAGAAGTCAAAAAATGGCATGCATTTTAATACACACAGAGTAAAGACTAACTTGTTCAGGATATCTGTGTCCAAGATCTTCTTCGACACTTTTACTGTTCCTGGACTGCAGAGAGGATGGGGACAGTTCCGGCTGATGCTTTAAAAATAGACAGACAACCAACAATTAGCATTATAGGTTAGGAGCCGGAAAATGGTATGGATAATTTAATACACACAGTAAAGACTAACTTGTTCAGGTGATTTGTGTACAAGAACCTCTTCAACACTTTTACTGTCCCAGGACTGCAGAGAGGATGGGGACAGTTCTCTCTGGTGTTTTTTAAAAGAATTACAACCAACATTTATGCATTACAGGTTAGTAGCCAAAAAATGCCATGGATTTTTATACACACAGTAAAGACTAACTTGTTCAGGTGATTTGTGTCCAAGAACCTCTTCAACACTTTTACTGTCCCAGGACTGCAGAGAGGATGGGTACAGTTCTGGCTGGTGCTTTAAAAAAGACAGACAGCCAACAATTTATGCTTTACAGGTTAGGAGCAAAAAAAATGGCATGGACTTGAATGCACACAGTAAAGACTGACTTGTTCAGGATATTTGTGTCCATGATCCTCTTCAATACTTTTACTGTCCCAGGACTGCTGAGAGGATGGGGACAGTTCTGGCTGACGCTTTAAAAATAGACAGACAACCAACAATTAGCATTATAGGTTAGGAGCCGGAAAATGGTATGGATTTTTATACACACAGTAAAGACTAACTTGTTCAGGTGATTTGTGTCCAAGAACCTCTTCAACACTTTTACTGTCCCAGGACTGCAGAGAGGATGCGTACAATTCTGGCTGGTGCTTTAAAAAAGACAGACAGCCAACAATTTATGCTTTACAGGTTAGGAGCAAAAAAAATGGCATGGACTTGAATGCACACAGTAAAGACTGACTTGTTCAGGATATTTGTGTCCATGATCCTCTTCGATACTTTTACTGTCCCAGGACTGCAGAGAGGATGGAGACAGTTCTGGCTGGCACTTTAGAAATAGACAGACAACCAACATTAAGCATTGTAGGTTAGAAGTCAAAAAATGGCATGCATTTTAATACACACAGAGTAAAGACTAACTTGTTCAGGATATCTGTGTCCAAGATCTTCTTCGACACTTTTACTGTTCCTGGACTGCAGAGAGGATGGGGACAGTTCCGGCTGATGCTTTAAAAATAGACAGACAACCAACAATTAGCATTATAGGTTAGGAGCCGGAAAATGGTATGGATAATTTAATACACACAGTAAAGACTAACTTGTTCAGGTGATTTGTGTACAAGAACCTCTTCAACACTTTTACTGTCCCAGGACTGCAGAGAGGATGGGGACAGTTCTCTCTGGTGTTTTTTAAAAGAATTACAACCAACATTTATGCATTACAGGTTAGTAGCCAAAAAATGCCATGGATTTTTATACACACAGTAAAGACTAACTTGTTCAGGTGATTTGTGTCCAAGAACCTCGTCGACACTTTTACTGTCCCGGGACTGCAGAGAGGTTAGGGACAATTCTCCCTGGTGCTTTTTAAAAGAATGACAACCAAAGTTTAGCATTATAGGTTAGTAGCCCAAAAATGGCATGGACTGTAATTAGAGATGCACCGAATTTTCCACTGCCAAAAATTACAGTCAAAAATGGCATTTTGCGGTTTTCGTCTGAAAGAGAATAAAGGCAGAAATTATGAGCAGAAAATATAAATTCTAATATATAGGCCTATATAGGGCGTGCCACGCTGCCCGCACCACCACCTGGCACTGGTCAGCACCCAGGTTTCACTCTCATGTAGCCGTTGTCAATGCACAGTGTGACACTCAATATTCGTTCAATATTCTGCTTAATGAATGTGCATTCCGCTCGTGTACCGCTCACTCATGCTCACCGGAAAAGCAAAGTCTGTTCAAGTAACGCACCAATAGGAAATTTAGCGCTACTGTGCTTTAAAATGTTGTAGTACAGCTGTAATGGTCAATGCTGGTAAAATGATGCTACCCTCTCATCCACTGATCTGCTCCTGCTATGCTATGCTAACATGCTCTGATAATAATAGCTTTGTAGGACTATACATTATTTGGATAATTAGTTAAAGTTATACCTGATTTTGTTGTCTCCAACTAAATAAAAATATTATAATGATATTTAATCATATTATATTTTCTGTTGAATTTCATGTTATTTTCAGTAAAAGTGTGGTTATTTTATTTATATTTATGTGGTATATTTATTTATTTATTATTCAAATAATTGAGTTAAATAAAAAAAATATTACAAAATTACTTTAGATTATTTAGTAAAATAGTGAAACAATAAATATGACAAAGCATTTTTTGTTTCGGTTTAATTTTTGGTCCAGAAAATTCATTTCAATGCATCCCGTAATTATAATGCACAGAGTACAGACTAACTTGTTCAGAAGATGTGTGTCCATGAAGTACTTACCTTGTGAAATGCACTTAGCACTCTATAACGATTGTTCTTATTATTGGGAATGCCAAGTGCAGTGCACACTTGACCCCAGAAGCCTTCTTTATTTGATACCTTGTCATCAAATTTGATGCCTTTCTTTTGAAGGTCTTGAACAATATCCACAATTTCACTGACTAACACATTTTTGGTCTTGTTCTATTGTGGAAAAAAGTCATTATTAAAGATAACGAAAATAGTTGTGCATAAAGTATAACAAAACATGTGCTTTACAGACAATGGATTAGTAAGGATTTAAGTACTCACCCCAAATAACCTGAATGAGTGTAGTCTGTATAAATGCAAAATGGTAGAAGATATTAAGATGGCAGTAAAAATATTCCCGTTAAAAGGCCTATAGGCCTAATGCTCAAACAGATACCATAACCAATACATCTGTATCCCCAATAAAGTTATCAATGTACTTTGACAGAACTTGTAAGGACGGCAATACCTTGACATAACTTAGTACTTGTTCAAAAGGCCTTGTATACATACGTTTATCAAGCGCCATCATTTAATATAGCCTAATAATAATAAAATCAACTAAGTCAGTTTATGAGACAAAACGTACAAAAAGAAAAACATGTTTATCCATGAATCGTTAACAGGCATGACAACAAACAAAGCTCAGATTTTCAAAAATCGAAATGGCTAAACCGTGTGGGGTTGTAGGTAACTTATTATGATAACGATTGCCAAGCACGTGATTAGCATAATTTAATACAGTTAAAAAAATGGTCTTAAACATAAAGACTTTACAAAGATGTACTCACCCTATCTCTTTCTTCGACATCTTTTACGTTTTCAGTAATGTCGGCAACAGGTTGAAATGCTGTGATAGTCTTGAGTGTAATTAGCTTACACTTCACAATATATTTTAAAGTAGTGGGCGGCGCTACCTTTCAAATGCATCCCTGGTTAGGCTTTGCTGGTGCCTGTTCATAAATTATGTCAATTTATTTATTTTATTTCATCAAAGTTTTTTTTTTTTTTTTTTTTTTTTTTATGTTGGGTTTCACTGTTATTGTGGTTATATTACACTGTAATAAATATCTAAGATTTTTACTACATGCCAATTTATTGAACCATTTACACCGACATGGTTAAGGCTGGATGGTACACAGATTCGTCAGGCATGCGCACATCAATATAGCATAATCCCTTCGATACATTTTAGTGGACAAAAGCAACCAGCTGTTATACGTTAGACTGTAGCTGATCCGCCAGGAGAGGGGCCATGGGGGCACTTGCCCCCCCTGAAAACTGATTGGTCCCCCAGTGTGCCCCCACCCTTTTAAGTGTCTGTAACTCAAAAATTCAAATAATATATTACGGCTTTAATTTAAATAACGATGCTTCTCAACAATCGGGACTTAGAATAGCCGAAGCCAGCTGCTGTTTTACAACGAAAAAAGCACAAGGAAGTTGATCTTTTATAATTGTCTTAGATCCCCCGTTAATTATAAACTTTGTTAATAATAATTAATATCAAACTTTGTAGTTTATGTGACTAATGTCAAATTTTAATTGAACTGACGTTTTTTCGTTTGTCTGTTAATTATTATTATTTTTTTATAATGAACATGTTGATTGATAAGGAGAAGAATAGAGTACATCTTATAGTTACCTGTGTGATTGACGTGAAAAAAATCTGTCATGTTTGAAAGATTGATTTCTCTGTTATTATTATTAATAAGCATAAATATGGCATTATAAAACTGATAGCATTTGTTTATGCATAACAGTTTTGCATTTATCATCAGCTGTTCAACATTTGTATCCTTATACAAATTGTTAAATTGTTAGAATTTATTAAATTATTGATATAATAATTTAGAATTGTATTAATAATACAATTGCATATAGTTATTATTATAAAAAAGTGTATATTTAAGAAATTGAATCATCTACGATGGATAAATAATTAATTTAGTTATAAATATAACCTACCCACCAGGGGCGTGTCTAGAGCATTTTAAATGGGGGGGCCAGTCTGGGGCACTGCCTCAAAAGAGGGTGGCCGGGGGGAGGGGTTGGATACACGATGTTAATAGGCCGGCGTATATTATATAGGCTATTAATTGCACAGTGTGAGATTCATTGGTCCTCACAGAACTTTGTGAGATCGCGATGAACAAAGAGTGACAGCTTTATTGGTTATGAGCACTCTTTGCGAGCTTTCTAAGCAATCCATTTAAAATGTAGAACTTTGTTTTTTGCCCACACACACGTTGCAAAGTTTTGGGAATGACATCTGCATATTTATGCGGGATTCGCTCTCGAAGTATCAGCATATTGATAGCAATAGAAGGGACAAAATATGTGAAAATGTGCATTAAGAGAGCACCCCCACTTACTTCAGAAGCAGCTTTGGTGATTATTTCTGGAACCTGGTTGATATGCTTCTATAACTATATACAAAAACAACAAAATACAAATGCACTACATAAAATAATTTAATAAATGCATATTTACAATTTAAGCACTTAACTAAAATAAGTATTAATAAAATTAATAACTAGAGAAGGCTAATTATATTCAGCTTGCTTCCATTTAGTGAGAAAAGCCTACTCGTCACTTGAATTAGAAAAAAAAAGCTTTTCTGGTCTTCAGTGATGCGAGGATAACGTTTGAGCATACACACAATATCTGAGTGAGACCCGAGCCAATTCATAAAAGAACAATGTAGATTTAAAAGCACACGTCCAGTTTTGTGCGAGTGAAGGAAATCCGCTTGCGAGTGGAGAGATTCGTGCTCGCGCATTACATGATCGCGTAACATTATGCGCTCTCGACATTTGTCATTTAGATCACGCTAAAATGCCTAAAAGAGAATAAAGAAGAGAAGAAAGCGGCCCTAGGCAGCTGCCTACACATGCCAAGATACGCCAGATGCAGTTAGAAACTAAAAACAAGCCTATCGCAAGACATCTGGTAGGGGGGGCACCTGGGGTGGCCAGCCAAATTTCAGGGGGGGCCGGTGCCACCCCTGGCCACCACGTAGACACGCCCCTGCTACCCACCTCTGCTAAATATGTTTCTGATCTGCACAGATCGATTTGCTTCCCCTGAATGTCACAAATATTACTGGAGAACCATTTGAGCAGGCAATTCACTGTCCTCAACTTATAATAAAAGGGAAAAGTTGTTCACTATACCAAAGACCATTTCTGACCCTGTAAAACCCTGTTTAATGTTTCAAGGCAGTCAGATAGATAAATTAAAGGTGTATTTCACCCAAAAATGTAATTTCTGTCATCATTTACTCTCCTCTCATGTTATTCCTAACCTTTATGATTTTCTTTCTTCCATGAAACAAAAAAGAAAATTATTTTTGTCCACTGTAATGAAAGGCAATGGAAATCAAATCAAGCTCTATTTTCATCACCATTGACAATCATTATAAATGGACAATAACTTTCTTCACAATTTATTTTGTAACATGGAAAAAAGAGAGTCACTGTTTTGAACAACATATGTGTCATGGATTCACCAGGCTCTCCCGCCATACACACACACACACACACACACACAAATACACACACACACACATACTGTTTATTGCTAAGTTTTATAGTTTATACTGAACTTTAAACACTTAGGATATCTACAGTTAAGTATATACACAACATAAAATTGGCCCCTCTCTATTAATTGTGGCCCCTCTTGTGTCCACCAGTTAAGAAAATCCTAGAATCGCCCCTGTATAAATATATATTCAAAGATGCGTAAAATAAGTTCTTATACCTAAGCGTTATAGCATAGAGTTTAGAAAATATTATCCATCACAAAACAGGACAGACTGAAAGGAATGGGCAAAATTTAAAATCCCTTTGTTACAGTGGGAAGGATTTTTTACATAGCACAGTTAATATAGTCTGCTGATATGTCAATGTCATGCTCATGCATTGGGTATTTTGACTACTATAATGGATTAACATTAACGGTACTGATTATCATACAAAAAGGCCCCTGTATGACTTGTGTGTTTATTATATGTAATGATTTGGAAATAAAATAAATGTATTTGTTTGTTTGTTTATTTATTTATTTGCTTGTTTGAGACTGTTCTACAGGATAGCAACAAATTCTATAACATCATCATACACTTTATTCAGAATGAACACATTTAAAGATACTTTGTTTTCATTGGACAGTAATGCTATTAAAAATAAATATTAAATGCTGCATTTACAAAAAGTGTAATAAATTAAATATACAATATTTGAGTCTGAAGTGGAGTATACTCAAACGGTAGCACGATATGGATATACATAAGAATTGTACAGTTACCTTGAAATTGTAGTTTAATGTGTATAAGGCACAAACTGCCTGTCTTTAAAAAAAAAATCACAAAAACAAAATCTTCCAACCACTGGGATTAGTCAAAGAGAAGAAAAACAATGATGAAGAGAAGAACTGATGGTTGATAAGGAAGAAACAGTTATATACATTTTATAAAGCAGTTATACCAACCTGTGGCAGGCATGCTGTAAGGCAACATGGGCAAAGGTCAAAGAATTTTGAAAGTTGAATTTACAAACATTTTCATTGAACAGTGATACAACGGATGTAGATGCATTCAGCACATACAAGTTTCAGAAATAATTTACATTTGTATTGCACAACAGAGATATTTAAGAATGATGTCCAACACAGATGAGAAACTTGTGCCCCCAAACTCAATGAAATGGCAGAACATATAGGCAGAGGCCATAGGAATATGTATCTTCCAGAGTTGTCTTTACAACAGAGTTTAAGTGTTGCACTTCAGATCGTAAGAATGACTTCTTCCTTGTGCATGCTCTGTCATCTCCACTTTTTTGAGTGTCTTGCTGTTGGAAATAAACTATTAGCCGACTTGTATTTGAACAGACGCTATATTTTGTTAAAGGATACCCATCTGTAAAAAGAGGAAAACTTGTATTATAATCAGAAAAAATTGAAATATGACATTTTATGGGTGTTTTATAATCATATTTATTGTGTAATTAATCATTTTCAAAATGAAAGAGGTCTTTGAAAACAAGAAATATATGTGCTTTTGAACATCTTAAATTTTGTAATGTAATATCAGATAGTCTTGACTTTGGGTGACTGACATTTAGGCTAAAAGTCCACTGAGAGAGACTTCTATCAATCTGAACTGAATGTGGTCTGACCCTGGGGCAGTGGACTATTAATCTGAATTGAAACTGGTCTGTGGAAACAGGGAATTTCCTTTTTAGAGCCATCTAAAATCAAAGACAAGATTGGTCATATATGAGTTTTTGGAGGGCTTTTATTTTGTAATGCAACATCAGATCGTTTTGAAACTGGTTGAGTGCCCCCCTGGGGTAGTGGACTATTAATCTGAATTGAAACTGGTCTGTGGAAACAGGGAATTTCCTTTTTAGAGCCATCTAAAATCAAAGACAAGATTGGTCATATATGAGTTTTTGGAGGGCTTTTATTTTGTAATGCAACATCAGATCGTTTTGAAACTGGTTGAGTGCCCCCCTGGGGTAGTGGACTATTGATCTGAATTGAAACTGGTCTGTGGAAACAGGGAGTTTCCTTTTTAGAGTCATCTAAAATCAAAGACAAAATTGGTCATATTTGAGTTTTTGGAGGGCTCTTATTATGTAATGCAACATCAGATCGTCTTGAAACTGGTTGAGTGCCCCCCTGGGGTAGTGGACTATTGATCTGAATTGAAACTGGTCTGTGGAAACAGGGAGTTTCCTTTTTAGAGCCATCTAAAATCAGAGACAAAATTGGTCATATTTGAGTTTTTGGAGGGCTCTTATTATGTAATGCAACATCAGATCTTCTTGAAACTGGTTAAGTGCCACCCTGGGGTAGTGGACTATTGATCTGAATTGAAACTGGTCTGTGGAAACAGGGAGATTCCTTTTCAGAGTTATCCAAAATCACAGGCAGAACATGTAGAATATGAGTTTTACAGGGCTCTTATTATGTAATGCAAGACCAGATCGTCTTGAAACTGGTTGAGTGCCACCCTGGGGTAGTGGACTGTTGATCTGAATTGAAACTGGTCTGTGGAAACAGGGAGTTTCCTTTTTAGAGCCATCTAAAATCAAAGACAAGATTGGTCATATATGAGTTTTTGGAGGGCTTTTATTTTGTAATGCAACATCAGATCGTTTTGAAACTGGTTGAGTGCCCCCCTGGGGTAGTGGACTATTGATCTGAATTGAAACTGGTCTGTGGAAACAGGGAATTTCCTTTTTAGAGTCATCTAAAATCAAAGACAAAATTGGTCATATTTGAGTTTTTGGAGGGCTCTTATTATGTAATGCAACATCAGATCGTCTTGAAACTGGTTGAGTGCCCCCCTGGGGTAGTGGACTATTGATCTGAATTGAAACTGGTCTGTGGAAACAGGGAAGTTCCTTTTCAGAGTTATCCAAAATCACAGGCAGAACAGGTAGAATATGAGTTTTGGAGGGCTCTTATTATATAATGCAACATCAGATCGTTTTGAAACTGGTTGAGTGCCACCCTGGGGTAGTGGACTATTGATCTGAATTGAAACTGGTCTGTGGAAACAGGGAGATTCCTTTTCAGAGTTATCCAAAATCACAGGCAGAACATGTAGAATATGAGTTTTACAGGGCTCTTATTATGTAATGCAAGACCAGATCGTCTTGAAACTGGTTGAGTGCCACCCTGGGGTAGTGGACTGTTGATCTGAATTGAAACTGGTCTGTGGAAACAGGGAGTTTCCTTTTTAGAGCCATCTAAAATCAAAGACAAGATTGGTCATATATGAGTTTTTGGATGGCTTTTATTTTGTAATGCAAGATCAGATCGTCTCGAAACTGGTTGAGTGCCACCCTGGGGTAGTGGACTATTGATCTGAATTGAAACTGGTCTGTGGAAACAGGGAGATTCCTTTTCAGAGTTATCCAAAATCACAGGCAGAACATGTAGAATATGAGTTTTACAGGGCTCTTATTATGTAATGCAAGACCAGATCGTCTTGAAACTGGTTGAGTGCCACCCTGGGGTAGTGGACTGTTGATCTGAATTGAAACTGGTCTGTGGAAACAGGGAGTTTCCTTTTTAGAGCCATCTAAAATCAAAGACAAGATTGGTCATATATGAGTTTTTGGATGGCTTTTATTTTGTAATGCAAGATCAGATCGTCTCGAAACTGGTTGAGTGCCACCCTGGGGTAGTGGACTATTGATCTGAATTGAAACTGGTCTGTGGAAACAGGGAGATTCCTTTTCAGAGTTATCCAAAATCACAGGCAGAACATGTAGAATATGAGTTTTACAGGGCTCTTATTATGTAATGCAAGACCAGATCGTCTTGAAACTGGTTGAGTGCCACCCTGGGGTAGTGGACTGTTGATCTGAATTGAAACTGGTCTGTGGAAACAGGGAGTTTCCTTTTTAGAGCCATCTAAAATCAAAGACAAGATTGGTCATATATGAGTTTTTGGATGGCTTTTATTTTGTAATGCAAGATCAGATCGTCTCGAAACTGGTTGAGTGCCCCCCTGGGGTAGTGGACTATTGATCTGAATTGAAACTGGTCTGTGGAAACAGGGAAGTTCCTTTTCAGAGTTATCCAAAATCACAGGCAGAACAGGTAGAATATGAGTTTTGGAGGGCTCTTATTATATAATGCAACATCAGATCGTTTTGAAACTGGTTGAGTGCCCCCCTGGGGTAGTGGACTATTAATTTGAATTGAAACTGGTCTGTGGAAACAGGGAATTTCCTTTTTAGAGCCATCTAAAATCAAAGACAAGATTGGTCATATATGAGTTTTTGGAGGGCTTTTATTTTGTAATGCAACATCAGATCGTTTTGAAACTGGTTGAGTGCCCCCCTGGGGTAGTGGACTATTGATCTGAATTGAAACTGGTCTGTGGAAACAGGGAAGTTCCTTTTCAGAGTTATCCAAAATCACAGGCAGAACAGGTAGAATATGAGTTTTGGAGGGCTCTTATTATATAATGCAACATCAGATCGTTTTGAAACTGGTTGAGTGCCTCCCTGGGGTAGTGGACTATTGATCTGAATTGAAACTGGTCTGTGGAAACAGGGAGTTTCCTTTTTAGAGCCATCTAAAATCAAAGACAAAATTGGTCATATTTGAGTTTTTGGAGGGCTCTTATTATGTAATGCAACATCAGATCGTCTTGAAACTGGTTGAGTGCCCCCCTGGGGTAGTGGACTATTAATCTGAATTGAAACTGGTCTGTGGAAACAGGGAGTTTCCTTTTTAGAGTTATCCAAAATCACAGGCAGAACAGGTAGAATATGAGTTTTGGAGGGCTTTTGTTTTGTAATGCAACATCAAATCTTCTTGAAACTGGTTGAGTGCCACCCTGGGGTAGTGGACTATTGATCTGAATTGAAACTGGTCTGTGGAAACAGGGAATTTCCTTTTTAGAGCCATCTAAAATCAAAGACAAGATTGGTCATATATGAGTTTTTGGAGGGCTTTTATTTTGTAATACAACATCAGATCGTTTTGAAACTGGTTGAGTGCCCCCCTGGGGTAGTGGACTATTGATCTGAATTGAAACTGGTCTGTGGAAACAGGGAGTTTACTTTTCAGAGTTATCCAAAATCACAGGCAGAAAAGGTAGAATAGGAGTTTTTGGAGGGCTCTTATTATGTAATGCAACATCATATCGTCTTGAAACTGGTTGAGTGCCACCCTGGGGTAGTGGACTATTGATCTGAATTGAAACTGGTCTGTGGAAACAGGGAGTTTCCTTTTTAGAGTTATCCAAAATCACAGGCAGAACAGGTAGAATATGAGTTTTGGAGGGCTCTTATTATGTAATGCAACATCAGATCGTCTTGAAACTGGTTGAGTGCCACCCTGGGGTAGTGGACTATTGATCTGAATTGAAACTGGTCTGTGGAAACAGGGAGTTTACTTTTCAGAGTTATCCAAAATCACAGGCAGAAAAGGTAGAATAGGAGTTTTTGGAGGGCTCTTATTATGTAATGCAACATCATATCGTCTTGAAACTGGTTGAGTGCCTCCCTGGGGTACTGGACTATTGATCTGAATTGAAACGTGGTCTGTGGAAACAGGGAGTTTCCTTTTTAGAGCCATCTAAAATCAAAGACAAAATTGGTCATATTTGAGTTTTTGGGGGGCTCTTATTATGTAATGCAACATCAGATCGTCTTGAAACTGGTTGAGTGCCACCCTGGGGTAGTGGACTGTTGATCTGAATTGAAACTGGTCTGTGGAAACAGGAAATTTCCTTTTTAGAGCCATCTAAAATCAAAGACAAGATTGGTCATATATGAGTTTTTGGAGGGCTTTTATTTTGTAATGCAACATCAGATCGTTTTGAAACTGGTTGAGTGCCCCCCTGGGGTAGTGGACTATTGATCTGAATTGAAACTGGTCTGTGGAAACAGGGAATTTCCTTTTTAGAGCCATCTAAAATCAAAGACAAGATTGGTCATATATGAGTTTTTGGAGGGCTTTTATTTTGTAATGCAACATCAGATCGTCTTGAAACTGGTTGAGTGCCACCCTGGGGTAGTGGACTATTGATCTGAATTGAAACTGGTCTGTGGAAACAGGGAGTTTCCTTTTTAGAGTTATCCAAAATCACAGGCAGAACAGGTAGAATATGAGTTTTGGAGGGCCCTTATTATGTAATGCAATATCAGATCGTCTTGAAACTGGTTGAGTGCCCCCCTGGGGTAGTGGACTATTGATCTGAATTGAAACTGGTCTGTGGAAACAGGGAATTTCCTTTTTAGAGCCATCTAAAATCAAAGACAAAATTGGTCATATTTGAGTTTTTGGAGGGCTCTTATTATGTAATGCAACATCAGATCTTCTTGAAACTGGTTGAGTGCCACCCTGGGGTAGTGGACTATTGATCTGAATTGAAACTGGTCTGTGGAAACAGGGAGTTTCCTTTTTAGAGCCATCTAAAATCAAAGACAAAATTGGTCATATTTGAGTTTTTGGAGGGCTCTTATTATGTAATGCAACATCAGATCGTCTTGAAACTGGTTGAGTGCCCCCCTGGGGTAGTGGACTATTGATCTGAATTGAAACTGGTCTGTGGAAACAGGGAATTTCCTTTTTAGAGCCATCTAAAATCAAAGACAAAATTGGTCATATTTGAGTTTTTGGAGGGCTCTTATTATGTAATGCAACATCAGATCTTCTTGAAACTGGTTGAGTGCCACCCTGGGGTAGTGGACTATTGATCTGAATTGAAACTGGTCTGTGGAAACAGGGAGTTTCCTT